>NC_132795.1:59294535-59601480 GCF_048418805.1 Vulpes vulpes
CTTCAGGAAGAGATTACAGGATGCAGGTTTTCCTAGTGTATTTGACCATAACATTCCTTTGTCCTCTAGTGGGAAGCATCATGAGAGAAGTAGTGTTCCACAGAACATTTTATGGGGAAAGTTGTCCTATACAAAGATGCTTTAACCTAATGCCAAGGGAGATGATTCAGAGGAACTTATATTAATTGAGCCTCTGCTGTGTGCTCAGCAAGATATTGGTACTTTATGTACATTATCTCACTTAATTCTTACAACAACATTGGAAAAGCTATAAATATTGTCCACATTTTGCAGATGAGGAAACAAAAAATCAAGGAATTTCCCCAACTTCACACCACCAGGAAGTGGCAACACAAAGCCAGTCTCAATCAGGGATTACAATGTCTAATGGGGGAGTATTTGCAATAAGATTTAAGTCATTTTAGAAGGGTTTGTTAAATGATTAGTAGACATAGACAAGTCATGAGCTGTACTTAGAATCTAGTCATCTAGAATTGCCAGCGACACTTCTAGAAAATAACAAAAAAGTTACTGAAAATCTCAGCTGGCCCACATCTTGTCTTCTTCCTACTTGTCATCTGCCATGGGCTGACACTGCAGAATATCACAGATTTCAGAATCTCCAGGGCACTTAAGAAAAAATGCCCAGGACCTGAACTCAGCCCTCCCCCAGGGCAGTTCTCACCTGCAGCCAGGATTGAGAACCACTGAAAATTATATGGAAAGGCCCTTAGAGACCAGCCAGATTAATTCATTTTAAAGATGGGGAAACTGAGGCCCACAAAGGGGAAGTGGCCTGTCCAGAACCATACACCAGTCAGCTGCAGAACGTTAGACCAGTGCCTAAGCTTCTTGGTCCCTGGGTGATTCCCTTTCCACCTAGCATAAAGGGTCTTCAGAACTCATTGCCTGGGATGCCTGGGTGGCTCAGCGATTGAGCTCCTGCCCCTGGCTCAGGGTGTGATCCGTGGTCTCAGGGTCAAGTCCCATATGGGGCTCCCTGCCTGGAGCCTGCTTCTCCCTCTGCCTTCATCTCTGCCTTTCTCTCTCTGTGTCTTTCATGAATAAATAAATAAATAAAATCTTAAAAAAAAAAAAAAAAAAGAACTCACTGCCTAAAAGAGATTATGTCAACTGAAACCCAAACTTATTTTGGATAACTGAGAATTGGTTACTTTTCCACCAAGGAAGAACTAACCTTATCAGCTAACAGTATTCCAAGTGCAATGGGAAGCGCCTGGAGAGTTTCAAGCTCACAAACCACACCAGATGTCCTAGGAAATACATCAGAACCCCCAAATCACAGTCTTATAAGCTAAGGAACTCACCCCTGTCAGGCTGACCATGGTAAGACCAACCCACCTTTGCTGCAGTGACTTTTCTTCCCATCATTAATTAATTAATTTGGTCAATCAGTACTGGCTTACCTGGAAGGCATTGTCCTTGACAGCCCTACAGTGAGCAAAATATACTAGACAAGTTCCAAGGAGCTTACATCTAGTGGGGGAGAAAAACAATAAAAATTAATCATATAATAAGAAATTGTGGAACGTTTTATGTGGAAAATAAACAGTAATGTTATGAAGAGTTTTGGGGGAGGAGGAAGTCACATCAAGTGAGCTAGTCAGGGCAGAGGGAAGAGCAAGTGCTACACTGGTTGGGATTATCAGGCTGGGGTTAAAAAGCCACAGGGACCAGGATATAGGTGGGAATCCACATGACTACAGTCAAGTTACCAGGCCAGAGTCTGTGCTGGAGAGGGGAGGCAGGTTGCCAAACTGAAGAGCCAGCATCGGATACCTCATTAGAGGATCCAGCAATTCTTGTCCTGTACCTTATTCTTCACTTGCCCTGGCCCACAGACTAAATCCCAGAAGCATGAATTTCCAAGATGTTCCAACTTGGTTTTATTCAAGATATGCAAGTTTTAATGAAATTGAGTGAGAGGTCCATTTTGGCCAGTCAGGTGGATGAAAAATGAAAATGATGGGTTATATCCAGGAGTAGTGATCAAGCCTCTTGAGTTGCAAAGAACTAAGATTCCTTCAAGTGAGTTTCTAAGAGGGAGTTTCTGAGAGGGCATAAGTGATTACTTTGGAGGACACTTACACAGGAACCTAGAGAAGAACAAGAAAGCCCCTGGGAAATGCAAAAATCCTATTTCTCTATTAACACACACAGTTACTCTGCTCCTGACTCTTCTTCTTGCAACCAGTTCCTTACTCCTACTACTTTCCCCTCCTTCATTACTTTGACCCCTTTGTCCTCTGTTTAGTTCATGAACTTTCAGACTTACTTCCCACTGCTCATTGATACATTCCTTCCCTCTCCTCAAAGCAAATTCCCAAAAGAGGTCTGATTGGCCCCAGACCATTCCTGTTTGACGAGTGATTAGACACCCTTGGCTCAGGTGTACACTCCTGGTCCAATCAGCTATAGCTAACTCAGCACTGGAGTATGTGAGGCTCTCATAAAAGTCCTGGCTGCACAGGTAGCTAGTGTATGGTGACCAACTCATCCCAGTTTGCTTGGGACTTTCCAGGTTTTAAAACTGAGTTATGTCTCAGGACCCTCCTGAGTTCTGAGCAAACTGGGACAGTTAGTCACCCTATGGTTGTGGGTGGGACAGTTCCCTCTGGAGTCCTTGAAGGACAGAGCAACAGACATCTTCAGCATGTCAGTGGTAGAGTATGAGGAAGTCAGCATTTTTTTTTATCCACTGATGGTGGGAGTGAAAATTGTTATGACCTTTCTGGGGGAAAACCTGGAAATATGTGTGAAAAGTAAAAAATATGTATACTCTTTGACTTAGAAACACTTCAGTGATTTCTCCAAAATAATCAGTCCAGAGTGCAAAGATTCCTGAACAAAACCATTCATTGAAGCATTATTTATAAAGGTAAAATAATGGAAGTAGCCTAAGTTAATTACCAACAGAGAATCAGGGAAATAAAACAGGATATGTCCAATGAATACTTTGCGATCATTAAAAATAATAATGTGCCTTTCTAAATGTTGATGTAGTATTTTTCTAGGAGGTATTCTTAACAAAAAGGAGATGAACAAATATTTATCATTCCATAAATAATTACATTTATGTAAAAAGGGGGGGGGGAAGTACATTGAAAAAAGTCATGGAAACATCCCAGTGGTGAGATTGCAGATGATACTCATCTTTAAACTGTTTTACTTTTTCTGAATGTTTTTCAATGCATAATTATTATTTCCATATTTGGATTTTTTCCCATTTTTTAAAAACATAAAACATCCTGGTCCAACAAATCTGATGAAATGGTGTTTTCACTCAAAGATGTTTTTATTTTCCAATTTTGTTCTGGTCCATTAATTTTAGAACACATAGAGGTTTGATTCAGGTTCCAACTGATCCAGTTGGGTTTGGTTTTTTTAAAAAACAAAAACAAAGTTGATTCCATCTGAATTGCGTTTATAGAAAATTAATATTGGGATTTGGTTAAGGATTCAACCAATCAAGTGGTTGGTTCCTATTCTTGGTTCACAGTTTATGCAGTTCAAGTTGTTCCTCAGAATTCCCACAAGAACCCTGAATAATTGGAATGAAAGCAGAGAGAGGTTTGAAAGCCTGAATTATCCAGAAAATTGTCGTGTCTCTCAGCCTGGAAGGGCCTGCAAGCAGCCATTTCCCAAAGGCACAGAGCAAAGCCACAGCTGGGACATTTCCAGACTTATTGGCCTTAACCACATTGTGGCTAGAGCCATGCTGCCCCGGGACCTTGGTGTCACTGCTCTCTTACCCTCTGCTTGCTCCCACATGGCAGGAGCTGGCCCTTACTGCCCAACAGTGACTGGGGGCTTCCTTCTTCTAGGCCAGGCCCTTGCATGGTCACCCAAAGCAGTTTGATTTGGGCGGCACAGCCCAAGGTGAAATTCCTGCAGCATGAGGTCATTCTTCGGCCATGCTGTTCATGCAAGGTCATGGCTTACTTGAGGACAGTGAGAGTGGTGACCAGAGGCCTCACCAACAAAAGCTGCACTCTGCTCTTTTTAATGCTTTTTGTTGACGGTGGGAACCCTGGCTCTATGGAGAACTCTTAGAAGCAAGAGACAAATGTGGTGAAGGTCAGTTCCTGCCTCAGGCAAGCTGCTTCCATGAAGTAGGCTAGGGCAGCACACTCACCCAGCTGCCAGACAAGGTCCCCAAACATCCCACTCCTTCGTGCTTTCCTTGAGATCATCAAAGCCTTAGCTGGAATGGTTTTAGAGCTGTGTTACCTAGAGCCACTAGGTGGGTGACCTTGGGAAAGCATCTTCAGCTGCACCTCAGTTTCTTCAGCTGAAAGCATCTTCAGCTGCACCTCAGTTGTGAATAAGCAGAGAAGCATACCTCTTTCCTAGAGTTGGCATGAATATTATATGAAATCATCTTTCTGGAATCACCTGCCACATAGCCTGCCACCAGCGGAGCCCCAGGGACAGTGGGAATGGTCCACCTAGGGTGCAGACTATAAGGGGCGACACTGCCTATAGAGAATTTACAAGCCATTATAAAGCTAACTAAAATCTGGTCTGCCTCTTAGGATCCCCACCTATCAACATCTCTAAACAATGTCAGTGATAAATACTGTACATCATCCATGTTGACAGCTTCAATCATTCCTCATACTCTACCACTGACATGCTGAAGATGTCTGTTGCTCTATCTGTCCTTCAAGGACTCCAGAGGGAACTGTCCCACCCACAACCATAGGGTGACTGTCCCAGTTTGCTCAGAACTCAGGAGGGTCCTGAGACATAACTCAGTTTTAAAACCTGGAAAGTCCCAAGCAAACTGGGATGAGTAGGTCACCATACACTACCTAGCTGTGCAGCCAGGACTTTAATGAGAGCCCCACATACTCCAGTGCTGGGCACACCACTGCTTGCCACAGATGGCACACTCCACAAATGGCAGATACTTCTCTTGTATTATTGGATGTTAGAAACAATATATAATTGGCTCTCATTCACATACAATGATAATCCTTTATTTCAGATGTGAGTACTAAGCTATAATAGATGGGGAGATCCCGAGAAGATCAACTAATGGTTCTAAAGGTTTGTTTCTCACCTGATTTGCAGAACACTGGCAATGTACAGAGTGTTTTCACAGGCACAACCCCTCCTAATGCTCGCATGGCCCTCCTAATGCTCGCATGGCTCGCAAGTGCGGTTGTGCCCATGTTATAGATAAGGAGACCGGCCCAGGGGCATTTATGGAAATTAGACACAGTGCCTCCAAGCCCCTTCCCACCAGCCCTCTGTGGAGCCCAGGGCTTGAAGCATTGTCCCCAGAGATTATCAGTAGGGAGAGAGCCACACAACCATAGCACTTGGGGCTAATTGGTAAAGAGAAGAGAAAGGGGGAAATCCTCCTATTTCCTATAGGGGCCCTCCCACTTACCTCATTTGGGCATCCTGGAAGCCTCCCAGTTAGGTTCTCCCCAGTTCACAAGAAAGAATACCAAGTCTCTGGAAGATAAGATTTACTTACCTGGAGGCAGATGGACAAGTAAGAGGCAGAGCCCAATAATGAACCCTGGTCAATGTGAGACTAACACTCTACATCTCCCTCTTACCTCAGTGACCCAACTGGGTCAAGGGAAGGGCCTGATAGCATGGTTGACCAGAAAGAATGAAGATTCTGAGCTTCTAAGTAAGGGAGTATTTGGAAAAAGGAAATGCTGAATCCCATGCTTCTCAGAATCATAGTGGTTCTGAGTTGAGGTCTAGGGACAAAAGGTTTTCTCCATATGCCCTGGGTTTTTCCTGCCTTACACTCCCACGAGTCCCTGATCAATTGTGTGGCAAGTGCCCACGGCTTCTGGGGAGGCAGAAAGATATGTCTGTATCTGCTCACAGATCCTGAGCTTGCATAATTTGAGGGGGGATTGATCATCTTCATTCATTTGTCCCATTAGTTCATTGCCCATTGTGGGTTACTATTATTATTATTATTATCATCATCATCATCATCATCATCATCATCATCGTAATATATGCTCATGTAAGATTCAAAAGATACTGAAGGGAAGTCACCAAAAAGCAAGTCATAGAAGGAGATCATCTTAAAGGGAGAGTGAACATCCCAATATGTGTACAAGGCATAGGAAGCAGCAGGAGGAAGATGGTCTGTTGGAGAAGAGAGGCAGGGAGGCCAGGAGAAGTGTGCAGACTTCCAGGGAATGACAGGGACCTGGGAAGAAGTCAAGGGTCAGTAAAGCTATGAAGTGGGTGATTTTTGGAGGGGAGAGGTGAAGAGGGAGCAGGTTTGGGACAAGATGCAGGACCCTCCTGAAGATGCAGGACTCTTCTGGAGAAGGAACAAAAGCAAACAGAGGCAGTGTGATAAGAATGGCTGGTCAAAGGCCAAAGAGAACCTCAGTACCAAAGGGCTCAAAGTCAGTGAAAGAAATAAACATCAATTTGGTGCAAATTAACTCCTCAGTCTCCCTCCTCAGATCCTGTATCTTTTCTCCCAGTAGCCCCATCTCTTCCCTTCAATCTCTTCTTTACGTCTTAAACTCCCTCTTCTGCCTGGAGAACTTCCTTTACCGTTTCTTTTCATACAGATTTGCTATCAGTGAATTATCTCACCTTTTGTTGATGTGTAAAAGTCTTCAGTTTGCCTTAATTTGTCAAAGATAATTTTTTGGGTACTGAAACCCAATTTGACCATTTTTCTGTTGCAGCATTCTGAGGACATTGTCCTGCTCTCTTCCAACCCATATGGCTCCTGCTGTCATTCTGCTCTTTGTCCCTCTTTGTACTGAAGATGTCTTTTTCTCTGCTTCTTAAATTTCCTCCTTTTCACTGGTTTTCTGAAACTTAATTTTAAGTTCCTCAGTATACTTGTATTTATGTTTTTTTTTTTTTGTATTTGTGGTTCACTGAGCTTCTTGTGCTTAAAATGTCCATCAAATTTGGAATGTTTGCCTGCTGATTTTCAAAAATTTTCCTGTACTCATCTCTTCAGGGATTCCAATTACACATATATTAGACTGTGTGATATTGCCTCATGGCTTATTGGGGCATTGCTGTCTTCTTTTTCTCTCTGTGCTTTAAATCAGATAGATTCTGTTGCTACATCTTCGAGTCCACTAATCTTTTCTTCTGCAGTTACAATCTGCTAATCCTATTTAATGTATTTTTTCATCTCAGATATTGTGTTCTTCACTCTAGACATTCCAACTACCTCTTATTTATATCTTCCATTTATTTCTTCATCACATTCATGTTTTTCTTTGTATCCTTGGACATATAGATAAGACTTATAATAGCTTTTTAGCAGTGCTTGTCTCCTAATTCAAACATCTTTGTCATTTCTAGATCTGATCATATTTATTGGTTTTTCTCCTGGGTATAGTTCATATTTTCCTGCTTCTTTGCTTATCTGGTAATTTTTTATTGGATAACAAATAATGTGAATTTTATGTTCTTGGGTGCTGGGTTTTATTGTATGTATTTCAAGGACATTGGATTTTGTGCTGGTGAGCAGTTAATTAACTTAGGGTCAATTTTATCTTTCAGGGAATTTCTTTTAAGCTTTATTATGACATCTCAGCCTTTATTTGGGGACTAATTTAGTCTACATTATTGAGGTGTTATACCTTTAAGGACTCTATTCATTGCCTTTGAATTACAAGATTTTTCTGCCTTGGGCTGTTCAGAACACAAACTATTCCCATCCTTGTGTGAACTCTAACAATTGATTGGCTTACTGCTTTCCAGTGTTTTAGCCCCCATATCTGGTAGCTTTCTTTCATGTGTGCTTAGGTCAGTATTCAGTCAAAGATTCAAGGGGATTCCTCTGAAGATCTGGGGATTTTTTCTTTCTGTCTCTTTGTGTGTGTGTATGTGTGTGTAGAGTGCCCTCTTCTTCGAGTGTCCTGCCCATAAATTCTAGCCCAGCATCCCTTAACTTCATTCTCTGTCTCCTTAACTCAATGACACTGTCATGTTCTGTTTCAGTTCCTCCTTCCTATGCAGCCTGGGAATTGGCTCCAAGCAATAAGCTGGGACAATCATAGGGCTCACTCTGTTTGCTTCTTTTTTCACAGGGACCACAGTTCTTTGCTGCCTATTGTCCAATGTCTGAAAACCGTTGTTTTATATGTTTTGCCCAGTTTTCTACTTGTTTGCAGGGCTAGGACAATTCCTATAACAGTTAAATCGTTCATGGGTGGAATCACAAGTCTCCATTGAGACTTTTTAAAGCAAGAGGGTGAACAAATAAAATGCATATTTGAAAAAAAATCAGTCTCACTGGTTTGTGGAAAATGGAAGTGATAGCGTGTTATAGATGGCCAATTCTGAGTCTGTTGAAGGCAAGAGATTCTGTTAACTAACATTCAGAGAAGCATTGGTTAAGATGGGACAAATAGAAGTGTATTTAAAATGTTTTGAATTTACAGGACTCCGTGATTGATTAAATGTGAGAGGTTGATGGAGGAGGAAGTAATTATCAAGGATGACTCCCATTTCTGGAATAAACAACTGAGTGAATTATAGCATCACATACTCGAGTAGAACAATGAAAATTTGGGATGAAAGACCATGAGTTCTGTTTGAAAAAATTATGTTGCCTGTGAGACATTCAAGCAGTGATGCTGTGTAGGATTCTGCTCTGGAGCTCAAAGAGGGATCTAGGCTGGCGCTGCTTAATATTATATAGTATTTAAAGCTACAGAGGATGGATAAGATGTTTTTCACTTAATGCCTAGAAACATTAGCCATGTAAGTGTTTCTCTAATCCCCTTAAATTGTAAGATTTTAGGGGTCAGGCTTGGTTTGTTTTCTCTTTTGAATCCCGTCAAAGTGCCTGGCACATTGGCTGCACATGGTAAGTAGGTAGGTTTTAATTCATGTTTGCGAAAGAGACAGTGACAGTCAAGGAAGGGACTCCTTCTTTCATGCTGTGAGCTTTCCATTGCCTCCTGGTTGTCTAAAAGGTTGCCTTAAGTTTCATTGTTCTTGTTTGTTTTTCTAGTTGCAGGCAGACTTTTCAAATTAGCATGTTAGTCATCAGCAGAGGGTCATGACTCTCTTGTTCATAATAGGGCTTGTGTCATGTCAACTTGGGTCTCATGTCCTATCCTGGAGCTGGAGTTGGGACCGCTATGCAGGAGGCCACATTCCTTCCAGGGTGGCTGCTGTCCAAGGTTTTGGCTGCTTGGGGAAAATCTTTAGAAGCCCCAAGGGATATTTATGCCTTTGGATTTCACAAATTTCACATAAGCCTAAGACTCTCAGATTCTCCTTGGTCGATCTGAGTTAACCCTGAAAATTGCTCAAAGGAGGAAAGAGATAAACCTGTTTTAAAAAAATATGAAAGCCTTAGATTTCAAGCCTTAGGATTGCAGAAAATTTTAAGCATTAAAAACAGTTTAATTTGAAAAGAGATTCTGAATTCTGGGTCTGAGATTCATTATACAATGTTGAGAAAATAACCTCCTGTCTCTAGTCTCCAGTTTCCTCATCTAAAACTGGTAAGATTGGGACTAGATGATCTCTAAGTGCTCCTCCATTTCTGACATTAGAAGAATTTTATGTGCTGGATAGTATGAGTCATAGACCTTGCTTCAAGGTGTTTAAAATCCTAGAATTGAATTGAGGGGCAGACTGTCCCTCTGATACATAAATAAGATATCTTATTTTTGCAAACGTGCTTATATAAAAATCTGGAAAGGCCTTGTACATTGAAAACAAAAATTTCACCTTAGACTTCACAATGAAAACAGTTTTTAGAATCTTAGAACTTTATCCTGAAATGAATCATATATATATATATATATATATAATATATGGATATTATATATATATCTTGAAGATGAAAAAATGGGATCCCAAGAGGGGATATGACTTGTCCAAGGTCACACAGTCAGTCCATGATTGAACCTAACTCATCTACCCCTCCCCTCCCCTCAACCCCACAAAGCTATTTCTCTACCACCCCCCTCCTTTTGGCACCACATCCTGTCTCTGCAGCTCTGCTGTCTCTGCAGTGGAACATTCCTTCACATAGGGGATTAAAAGAGCAGGGGTGGAATGCTAAATCTCCCTGCCCATTGGCAATAGCTTCTTTCCTGAACTGAACCCAGCGGGCCTTGGCTCAGGGGAAGCCACCAGTCCATGTGCAGCCCTGGATTGTCAGAACCAACTTCAGTCCACATGCCAGGGGCTGTCCATGCACTGTTCTCTGTCAGGTAAAGCCCCCCAAACAAATGTTCTGTGGCGGGGGCACTGCTGAGTTTGGGTGCTGTCCTGGAGCCTTTCTGGGCCAACTCTGTCAGTGTGCCCCGCCAAGCTCAGTGGAGCCATTGGAGACCCTGGGCCAAGCTTTGTGTGAAGGCAGGCCAAGTTTCAGAGTGTCCAGCGCCAAGGCTCAATGTCTGGTTCAGTGGAGAAAGTAAGAGGTCCAGACGCTTCTCTCCAGTTGACCTCTTCTTGGCTTTCTGACCTTGGACCTCAATGACCTGTTAGGGCCTCATGACCATGTGTGGATAAATGGATACAATGTCATCTTGCCATCTTTGAGCACATTATCCCATCTTATTGAGTATTTACACAGTCTAATGTCTCATATCTTCTTCATGTACACAGAGGATAAATAATATTTATTCTTTATAGTTAGCTCTCATCTACCCATTAGAGAGTAATATTAAGGATATGGATGCTCTAAAATTCTTCCAATAACATTGAGTATTTCCAAAACCATTTACAACTGCCTAAAATGACCCAGGGACTCTGCTAAACAAGCTTAGCTTAGCTCTATTAAGGATAACAGAGCTAATAATACACCATCACTGCCTTCAGCAGGCTTCCTAATGATGAAGAAAAACAAAGATTATTATTATCTATAGACCACTGGCTTTTTTTTTTAAGATTTTATTTATTTATTCATGAGAGACACAGAGAGGGGGGCAGAGACACAGGCAGAGGGAGAAGCAGGCTCCATGCAGGGACCCCAACGTGGGACTTGATCCCACATCTCTAGGACCACGCCTCGGGCTGAAGGCGGCGCTAAACCACCCAGGCTGCCGTAGACCACTGGCTTCTAAGGAGGGTAGTTCCCACAAACAGAAGGACTTGGGTCTGGAATATCTAGGACAAGTCCAACTGTTCTATGGAAGAAAGAGTGAGATTTTACAGAGGGGAAGAACAGATGGGGAAAAGAATAGATACAAGCTGGCAGAATAGTGTCCTGTGTGAAGTAAGGGTAAAGGAGAAACTTTGGTTAGCATTTCAGCCAAAGAAATGGGAGAGAAACTGTATTGAGTGGAAGCTCATGATGCTATGTGATGTTAAAATCCCTTTAGACTTTCCCTTGAGGTCCTTAGTAAAATCTACCATATGCTTCTTTTTCTGAGGAATATGAAGAGAATTTTTCAAAGTCTTACGTACTGGAGAGCTTGAGGCCAAGGCAGCGTGTTTAAGTTATCCATTGCTACAGTAATGGTGTCTAACAAACAACCCCCAAACCTCAATATACAGGAACATTTGTTTATTGTTTATCAATATGGCATCAACTGGGGCTGGCTAAGAGACCCTTTTGATCCTTTTTGGTCTTGCTCATATGTATGGGGTCAGCTAGGTGTGGGCTGATTCAGGGTAGCCTTGACTGAGTTACCAGGACATCTTGGCTTTACTCCATATATCTCACTTCAGCAGCTAATTCAGGCATGTTCTCATGTTGATGGCAGAGTTATGGGAGCTCAGAAATATACAAGTGCTTGTTCAAGTTTCTGCTTGCTTTGAGGAGCCTAATATCCCATCAGCCAGAGTCAGTGAGATGACTCAGAATAAAAAAGTGGAAAATATTCTTTGCCTGTTCATGGATAGTGAGTGACAGAACTCCACATAGTGGCTGTTCCACTGAGGGTTACTTAGAGCAGAGCCCCATCTGACCCTCTGTGGACATGTAGCATGAGCAAGAAATCATGTTTTTCTAAAGATAGGAGATGCTAAGATTTTGTTACTGCAGTAAGCCTAGCAAACCTAGCCTGTCATTACTGATATAATCATCTTACATTGATGGCTTATAATGTACTAGGTACTATGTTAAGAACTTTATGTACATTTGTTATTTATTCATTCAACACATATTGAATGTCTCTTTCATGTTTAAGATTGAACTCCATTCATCTTTATAACAACCCAGCAAGATAGATATTATTTTATCAATGTTATACATGAAGAAACTGAAACTCACATTGCTTAAAAAATTGTACAAGGTCATACAGCAAATGGCAGAGCAAAACTTAAACACAGGTATGTTGGATTCTAATGATCAAGCTCTTAGCTAGTCTGTTCTACTATTTTTCTGGGGACTGTTCATTAAAAAAAAAAGAAAAGACCTTGTCACAAGAAGTGGATTTGAATATAGCGGTCAACTTAGATTAGAACATTGAAAGCGGGGAAGAGTCATTTCCCTGGTCAGTCTTTTTCTCCTTCACCTGTGTTTGATCCACACCTTAATCCCACTTAATGTCCATGACTTTTAGCACCAGCTGGAGTGGTAGCACACCTGGCATCCTCTTCAGTGAGTTCTGTTTCCCCAGACAGAGATATTTTCTTTCCCCAGTGTCAAATCTTACAGCCAAGCTGCAATGAGACATATTGGTAAATGTTGCCTTGGCAGCTCTAAGAAGCCTGCTGAGCCACAGGCCAGGCTCTAACCAGACCTCACCCAGGGGAGGGTTGAATCATTGCAGGGAGACAGGAGACACAAGCCTTGAACCAAACCATGAGAGGAAGAGAAAGTGGAGAAGAGAGCATGGAGCAGCCCTCAGAACAGAGAGGAGATAGACAGATTCAGTTGAGAATAAAGAAAGTGGGAAGAGCAGTTTTTACCCAAACAAGAATTCATTCATTCTTTCATCCACAAAGCATTTACTGACCATCTACTTTGTTAACCATCATGCTGGGTGCTGGAAAATATCAAAAGCTTAAGTCATGGCCCTCATCTAGAGACCACAGATTACTATAGGAGAGATAGACATGTAAACAAGTTACAAGATGTTTACTGTACTCCCTGCTCTGAAGCCCATTGAATACAACACAAAAAATGAAGAACGGAAATAGTAAAGAAAATGTCATCTTCAATTAGGAAATCACTATGGGGCTGAGATGATTAACTGCTTGCCAGAGTTCATTCTTGTCTTTCCATAATAGAGAGGAGTGGACAGGGAACAGCTGCCCAGGCAGAGACCACAATTCCCAGTCTTTCTATTGCATTTTGTTGAGCCATGTGACTAGTTCTCATAGTTGGAATGTGAATAGAAGTGGCCAAGATGGATAAGAGATAGTTAAGATCTCTTCTCGTCTCTTCTCTTCTCTTCTCTCCTCTTCTGCATCAAGCTTTCTCTCCACCTCCTTGTCTCTCCTCTTCCTCTTGATCCATAGAGGGACCTCTAAGACCAGCAAAGTAGGAGTGCAGGCTCCTGAATCACCATGTGGCAGGCTTCCCATTGACCAGGAACATCTATATCGGACTGCTACGCAAATGAGAAATGAACTTATACCATGCTAAACCATTAAAAATTGGGGGTAGCATTGTTATGTTATGTTAAAATAATGTTATTTATTCTTAATAAAATAGGCTAGGATGCCTGGGTGGTTCAGTGGGTTAAGCATCTGCCTTTGGCTCAGTTCGTGATCCCAAGGTCCTGGGATCAAGCCCTGCTTTGGGCTCCTTGCTCAGTGGAGAGCCTGTTTCTCCCTTTCCCTGCCTACCAGCTCATGCTCTCTTTCACTATCTCTCTCTCTCTCTCTTTCTTTCAAATAAATAAAATATTTAACAAAATCTAAAAATTAAAAAAAATAGGCTAAAACCCATACATGCCACATTCAGCAAAGCTTGGACTTCATCAAAGGAAGACAATTAAATGAGTCACATACATTGCCAGATATCCTTGAAAGTAATAAAGAGGATCCCTAAAAGCCAAATAAATGATCATTTGCTGGAGAGCAAAGGAGCAGAGGTGGGGGTAGGCCATGGAAGAGTGAGGTCCCCTATAATGACTCAGGTCCACAAGGTGGGAGGGCAAGGGAGACAGGGCCAAAGGAGGTAGCTAGTATTACTCCTTCATCCCTGACTCCCATTCCTTAAATGTCTTAGAAGTGGAGCAAAAGAGAGAGAGGGAAACAACAATTAGCCTTGCAGCTAATCACTGGAAGAGATACATGGGACCCAGCAGGCTTGGATCTTCCTTGTAATCCATACAGACCTCATCCATGGAGGGATGCTTGAAAACTCAGGATAGATGCATTTCCAGGGCAGAACATACTTGGTAACAGATCCTGAGACAAGAAAATCAAAGGTAATCTGTTGGCAGCCCAGCTAACTCCCCCATCCTATCATTATATCCCTGAGAAAATAACAAACCAGAGTAAAACATTTCCAAAGTCAAACTACAAATAAGCAGACAGGATACAAAAAAAAAAGAAAGATGAGGGACACTTGGGTGGCTCAGCGGTTTAGCGCCTGCCTTCGGCCCAGGGTGTGATCCCGGAGTCCTGGGATCGAGTTCCACATCAGACTCCCTGCATGGAGCCTGCTTCTCCCTCTGCCTTTGTCTCTGCCTCTCTCTCTCTCTCTGTGTCTCTCATGAATAAATAAATAAAATCTTTAAAAAAAAAAGATGATTTCTATACACACACAGCATACAGGATCCAATGTGAAAAATATTTTTTAAATAATATAACTCTTATAGAGAGAAAAAATTAGCATCAGCAAGATATGGAATTCATTTAGTTGAGAGAAGAGCCAATAATATAGGGAATAGGGATTTAAAAATGGAAGAAAGGGCAAAATTATAAAGACAATGAAATAAAATAGAAGGCAATACTTGCAATAAAATATTCAAGTATACATACCAGGCATTCCTAAAGAAAAGAAAAGAACAATGGGCCACGAACATATTCAAAGGTATTACAGAAGAAAACTTATGAACTAAAGAAATTCCTTAATCTACAGAATAATGGAATTTTGATGGATAATATTCAGATAGTAAAATTAGGAAATACTCTGAAGGAGAAGTCAAGCTGGCCTGTGACTTTACAGTAGAGTGCCAAAAGATATGGTAGTGATGGACACAAAATTCTAAAGGTAATCAGTATGTTCTCAAATTTGGTAGCCGGTCTGGTTGTCTTTCATGTATAAAAGTAGATGAACGGCTAAAGAAGATGTGATATATATTTTTATATATATACAATGGAATATTACTCAGGCATCAGAAAGAATGAAATCTTGCCATTGCAACAATGTGGAAGAAACTAGAAAGTATTATGCTAAACGAAATAAGTCCATCAGAGGCAAGTATCATATGACTTCACTCATATGTGGAATTTAAGAAACAAAACAAATGAACATAGGGGAAGGGAAAGAAAAATAAGATGAAAACAGAAACAGAAAGGGAGGGAAACCATAAAAGGCTCTTAAATACAGGGAACAAACTGAGAGTTGCTGGAGGGAGAGGTGCGAGGATGGGGTAACTGGGTCATGGGCATTAAGGAGGACACATTATGGAATAAGCATGGGTGAATAAACAGGTATTATATCCAACTGATGAATCACTGAACTCTACCTCTGAAACTAATAATACACTATATGTTAATTAAATTCAATTTAAATTTTTAGAAAAAAAAAAGAAAAAAAGTAGCTGAAGGACATTTACCAACAGACTCAGAGAAAATAGTACATAGCACTCAAGTTTACAGGGAAGGTCAGGGGGTGGAGGACTTGATAATAAAACCTAGTTCCCCCCAAAATATATCAAAAATACCAACTTAGGAATGAGTAGTGAACATTATATTCGTTTAAATATAGAACGAAGGCTGAACAGCTGTGGAGATTATGATCACAGCACAGAATGTAAATGTTCCAAACCACAGCAGTACACAGAGAAAAGCTTAGCCAACAACAATGGTAGAGGAAGGATGTGAAGATGTATACATACCCTGAATTCTATATCTTTGGTGGCAGAATGTTTGTGGATTGGATACAGAATAAAATTGATAAATCCAGATGTTTATGGATAGTGTTTAAAGTTATAAGGGTGATGACTTCAAGGATTAAAAACAGACTATAAACCTTCCAAGGCACTAGAAGAAAAGAGGGGGTAAAAAAAAGAAACCTCACAAATAAGACAAAAGGGGGGGTAGAGGGAGGAGGAGAAGAGAGGGAGGAAGAAGGAAGGGAGAAAAAAAAGGAAAAGGAAAAGATTACATGTCAAAAAAAAAAGAAAATAAAGTAAACCTTTTTTTTTTTTATTTTTTTTATTTATGATAGTCACAGAGAGAGAGAGAGAGAGAGAGGCAGAGACACAGGCAGAGGGAGAAGCAGGCTCCATGCACCGGGAGCCCGATGTGGGATTCGATCCCGGGTCTCCAGGATCGCGCCCTGGGCCAAAGACAGGCGCCAAACCGCTGCGCCACCCAGGGATCCCATAAAGTAAACCTTTTATTAAAAAATAAAATAAGATGATGGAATTTAGGTCAAGTACATCAGATAGAACATTAACGTAAAGTGTTTTTCTGCAAAAATGAAGATGTCCAATAAGGGAAAAGGGCAAGTTGCAGAGCAATAACTTTATATGACCGATTTTGGATCAAATAACTGACTGTATATACCCACATCCTCATATATACTTGATTATAAAAATTTCTGGAAGCCCTCCAAAGAAATTGCTAATAAGGATTAGCTTTGGGCAATTGTGCTTGAAGAATGGGCAGGGGGTAGGGGAGAATTTTGTTCTTCCCTTTATACAGAAAACATGTGTTAGGTCTGTGTTTTAAAAAGTAACTTAAAATCAAGTAAGTAGAAGGCAATATGAGAAATGCCATCACGGCAGAAATGCCATCATGGCAAAGGGCTTTGGGAGGTGACAGGAGGGAGGAACTAATTATGCCCAAGGTGCTGAAAAAGGCTTCAGAAAGCAGATGACCTGTGAGCTGGGCCTTAAAGAATGACCATCAGTTTTTGAGTACAGATCAAGCAGACAAATCAGAGGCTGCAGAGACAGAAGTATGCATGTTTTCCACAAATGAGGAATTTCCCAGGGTGGTGGGAGCACACTGCATGTGGGTCAGAGCAAGGGTCTGCTCCTCCCGGTGCCTGAATGCATGCTAATTGACAAACCCTGCAGAAGTCTCAAAAGAAAGCAACAGAAAGAAGGGGCCACTTCTGTGTTGAAGTGGAGGCTGGCCATTCTCTGAGCTCTGGCGGAAAGGCAGGCATGCAGAAGTGGTTTCCCAAGGCTCCCCTACACCCTTGGCTGCACCCCCCTGACACCCTCAGGCGCAGGGAGGATTGCACAGCTGATTCTGAAAGGAAAGCAAGAGTTTTTTTCCTGATCTTGAATCAAGCCATGTGCATGTTCCAGAGTCTAGAATATGGGTTTGGGGACTGGAGCCCCCAGCAAGGACCCCCTGGTCAGATTCAGTGAGACTTCAGAAAGGGAAGGAGAAGTTCTGGAGGAGACAGGAGAGGGCACAGCCATGGCTGAGAAACCAAATGTGAACTAGGAGCTCATCCACTAATGCATCAACCCCAGGCTCCCACTTCATCACCATCTTGGCTTTCCCTGCAGTGTGAGCACACTTCTTCCCCATTCTATAGGGCTCAAATTCAATGCCACCTCCTCTTTCCTGGTAGTCCAGCCTTTTGTCCTATAATGTTGAACACATTACAACATTTAGAGTGAGCCCCCACATGAATCCTCCCACATGGGCAGCAGAAATGAAGGTAAAGTGGCCTCTGTTCTGAAATCAGAACCTACCTTGGTGCCCTTCTCTAAAAATATTTAACTTCTTACACCCTGCTTTCCTGGGAGCACCTGATCCTCCTCTGCTTGCCAGAGCTCCCACCTAACGGAGGGATGCAGGACAGGTAGAGAATCCTCCCCTCCAAATCCCTGCTTGACATGCTGAGGACAGTGCAGAGAGTGAATCTAGGACACTGGGAAGCGGAAGGGGCTCTTGAGTGCAGGAACATGGTGAAACTGCTGCTCCCTTTGTGAGTGGCTGGAATCCAAAAAAGGTCATAACAGCTGGCCTGAACCCATCTGAGCCCCAGGAATCCAGGAAGCCCAGAGCAGTGAAAAGGGGGTCAGACAGGAGGTTTGTATGGCGGAAAGCTAGACAGTCAGCTCCCTCATGAACCTGCTTAGTGACCTTGAGCAAGTGGCAATCTCAAGTTTGCATTGTCTCCCCTGTAAGAAAAAGAACTAAGAACAGTTGAAACTTAATAAAAGGTAGCTGCCATAATGTTTGTTATTTAGGAAACAGAGAATGCAGGTATGGATCCCAATTCCTTTTGTGCCTTGCCAGGGAGATGCCCTGAAACAAACTCAGATCCAGGTGGCCCCCAGGCCTTTGGGTGGGAGAAGCCACCAGAGCAAGAGTCACTGGGCAGGGTGAATGGCTTCCTCTATTTTAGTTGCAGTGATGCCCCTTGACATGGAAATCATTGTTCCTATTTTACAGATGCATCAACTGAGACTCAGGCCAGTTGTCACCCAGTCACCCAGCTAGGATTTGAACCAGGTCTGTCTACTTTAATGCCCAGAGGCCATTCACTTTCTACGTCTGACTGGCATTCATCCCAACACCTAAAAAGGGTGCTTTTGACACTTCCCTAGACTAGATCTTTCAGCTGCCCAATCTTAGCAGAGACCCTCCCTTCCCTAACCCATGTTTCTGATCTTCTATCTCCACCAACCCCAGCCCTACCAAAAGCTAGAGAAGGGGAAAAAAGAAATCATGTTTTTAGTGCCTCTAATTTGCTAGGTTTTTCTACCACTAACCCTAAATGAGATATTACCATTCCCACTTTACAGTTAAGGAAACTGAGGCTTGGGGCCTTAGGTCAGTTGCCCAAGGCCCCAGCACTAACATCATAAGAGCAAAGACTCAAAGCTGGCTTTGCTCACTCCCAGGCCCTTATCTGAGGCCACTTTTCATGGGACACCAGCCCATACTCTGCTCTTAAGGACTGCCTCAGGATACACACAGGACTGAAAATAGAGAGCCAGAGCCCAGCATGGGAGGGTTCCATCCAGTGAGTAAATTGGAAAGCAAGCATGGTTAGACAGTCCCCAGGTGGTGAACTGGGGAGGAATGGGGGCAATAGGCGATAGGCCTCTGCCTGAGGGCCAGGTATAAAAAGTCTTTCTGAAAAACTGGGTACAGAGACTTGGAGATAAAACATGGGCTACCATCCAAGCCTCAGGATTTAGGAGTTGTTTTCCAAATTCCTATCAGAAATCCCATAATTAAACTGGATTGAAAGCAGGTCATTACATTCAAAGCAGCAGACAGTGGGGATCAAGAGTTTTCAGACTGCCCAGAGCTAGCTAACAAAGGGAAAAATACTTCTCTTTCCCCAAATGCTAACCAAATAGCATCTCCCCAGGGCAAGACTTCCTGCCACTGGGGGGAAAAAAATACACACACACACACGCACACACACACACACACACTCACACACACCAATTCTGATTTGGGACACAGCAGAAGTCAAATATCCATTGAGCCATCAAGCCAGAGGCAGAGCAGAGCAGAGTCCTGCTAGGCTCAGGACTTAGGGAATGGGGGTTTTATGTTCCCATGTGCCACAGACCATGGAGCCACTTACTGGCCCCACTGATCCTCAGTTTCCTCATCTGTAAAATGGCCAACATGGAAATGGTATTGAAAGCTCCATTGGATGTTCTGATGTCTAGAGGTGTACAAATATAAACAAGTATTTACTCAATATCAGCGAGTAAATATTTATTGAGTGCTGTATCCTGCTCTATGACAGTCACTGGGATATAAAGAGGTTAACGAGACACATTCTTTGAGCTGAGGGTACCCTGAAGTCTCATGGAGCCAGTAGATAGAAAATAAGCAAAAGCAGTTTGTTATGGAACTGTGATTATGCTGAGTGCTATAGAGGTGAATCACAGGATGGGCTGACCTGGGAAGGAGTCCTCAAAAAGGGGCCATTTGGCTGAGATGATAATAATGAAAATCACAATAGCTGTTACTTACATAGTACTTAGGATGGGCTGGCACTGTTCAGAGACCTGGAAGGTTAGTTGGGATTAATACCAAGAAAAGATGCATAGAGAGAATTCCAGACACATGGAATGGCATGGACAGAAGCCCTTAGAGGGGAGGAAAATGGCAGGCTAAAGGGGCTGAAAGGCTGGAGGAGAGAGATACAGGATGGGAAGTGGGGCCTTGCAGCATCTTATAAAAGTTGGAAGGCAGAGGAGCAGTGAGACTGGAGAGTCGTTATGAAGCTATTGCAGTTATGTGGTAGTGATGGAAAGGAAGAGAAACAGGATATATGCAAGATGTATTCTCGAGGTAGACTTAATAGGTCTTCATCCCTGACCTGTACCAAGGGTAACACCCAGGATTCTGGCCTGGGTACCTGATGGGATGCTAGCACCAGTTCCCAAGTTGGGGAAAGGTAGAGGAGGCCAGGGATGGTGAGGAAAATCCCAGTTTGGTAACAGCATGGTCTGAGAATCAGAATCCCTTTGCTCTAGTTCTGGTTCTGCCAGTACTTACTTAGGTGACCCTGGGTGAGTCACTTCACAATTATCAAAGTCTTATGTAACATTTAGACTATATTACCTGCAACTATCTTTCCAAGCTCTAACATTTCATGGTTTTACAGCATACATTTCCAGTGGGTAGCTTGGGGGCTAGTTTCAGGCCACAGGAGAGTTTTATCGACCCACAGAGAGTTTATTCATTGGTAAATTCCCATCACAATTCAGATTTCTGGCTTTTCTTTAAAAAAAGAAGATCCACAACACTGGGTCTGAATCAGATCCCCATGTGGTGACAGTGAGCCAGAGTTGAATGGTAGCTGCCAGTTTGGAGAGCCTGGGCTCTGCCTCTCATCCGTGCCCAAGGATCCCACCACGCTCACTCAGATGCATAGTCTACTTGAGGACTCAGAGTTCAGGGGTCATAATTCAGTGTGTTAAAGCACAGGAAAGTTCTTTGTAAGGTGCCTTGTGCTATGAAGTGTGAGTCCTACTGGCAATATTTAAAGATGTTGTGCTTCTTCTTTTTGAAAAAAGCTTGAGGATGATGGAAGACAGCAGAATTAATAAACTCTTTCAATAGAAAGTAGCAGAATATTCAACTCCAAGTATTTTTTTAAAGATTTATTATTTATTCATGACAAGCACAGAGAGAGAGAGAGAGGCAGAGACACAAGCAGAGGGACAAGCAGGCTCCATGCAGGGAGCCTGACATGGGACTCGATCCAGGGTCTCCAGGATCACGCCCTGGGCTGAAGGCAACACTAAACCGCTGAGCCACCCGGGCTGCCCATCAACTCCAAGTATTTAAGAGAAGAAGAAAATTCATTGGTCCTTGTATCTCAGAGTCCCAGGGGTAATGGCTTCAGGCACAGCTGGATCCAGGGCTGGAAATGATGTCACAAGGGTACCGTCACTTTCTCTTCTCCCTGCTCTGCTTGTTCCTGCATCAGTGTTTATGGGGAAGACAAGAAGTCTTCTGCCAGGCCCACCTGTGTTAAAAAAAAAAAAAAAAAAAGGAGGGGAGATACCCTCTTGACACCATATTTCAAAATTTCATAAAAGGACTCTGATTGTTCTTTCGTGGGTCATGTGCCCACCACTGGATCAATTATTGTGCCCAAGAGGATGCAGCACTCTGACTGACCACAGTTGTCAGGAAATCCACCATCATATTTGATGCTCCATTAGGATGCTATGCGGTGGGAAAGCGGTTGTTCTCCTTGGGAATGTATAATAGCTGCTCAAAGGCTACTATGGAAGAAAGACATTGTTATGAATTGAAATGTGTCCTCTCAAAAAGATATGTTGAAGTCCTGCCCCCCAGTACTTCAGAATATGACTTTATTTGGAAATAGGGCCATTGTTGAAATTAGTTAAGATGAGGTCATATTGAGTTGGGTGGGTCCCTACTCCAAATGACTGGTGTTATTATAAGATGACCATGTGAACACAGAGACATGGGAAGAACACCATCTGGTGATAGAGGAAAAGAGGTTGGAGTGATGTAGCTGCAACCCAAGAACACCCAAGATTGCTGAAAACGACCAGAAGCTAGGAAGAGGAAGAAAGGATTCCCCTACAGATTTCAGAGGGAACATGCCTCTGACAACCCCTTGATTTCAGAAAATTCTAGCCTCCAGAACTGTGAGACCATAAATTTCTGCTCTTTTAAGCCACCTAATCTGTTACAGCAGCACTAGAAAACTAATATAGTAATGCTAAGCAGAAGAAATTATTTCAGTACTGGCTGAAGGGATAAAAAGTATGGCCATAGAAGGCTTGAGAGGAGAGCATTCCAATAAGTGGTGTGGCCAGCCTGATCACCTGTCTTAGGATGTGGAGGGTGATAAAGATGGAGAAAAGGTGCACCAGCGATATCCGCTGCACTAGTCCTCTCCCCAACAGAAGTAGAGCAGGACCATAGTATTGATGTGACCATGAATTATTCCACTGGCATGACTGAGACAAGTTCACTTTCATCACTGCTTAGTATGAGTCACCATTCAGGAATGTTATTGGCTCAGCTTCCTGCTCTCCTTCAATGGCCTGCCTCCCTTATATATGCTTGTCTGGTCTTGTATGGATGACTTTCCAATCTTTGGAGAAAAGACCCTAATATAGACATTTTCAAGGGCTTGGCTCTGCTGGGAAGAATGGTATCAACTCCTTCAGGTGCCTGGTGCAAGTGTCTATTCTTAGCAGAATGTGTAATAGCCTCTTCAAGGTACATCCCAAGGGCATGTTTGCAGAATGATAACACAAGGGGACCACAAGAGAGTTCCACCTGGGTGTCTCCCACAGATTTCTTCATGTGCCTCTGGAAGGGCATGTGCCTAACCTGCAACCAGGCTTCTACTCTATCTGTTGGTAGAGAGATAGCATCATCCAGAACAAATTTTCTGAATGGCCAACAAGTGTAAAATAAAAATATTTTCTTTCTACTGAAATTCTTGTTTGCATTCAGGGATGTCAAGCTACTTAACTCCAATCTAAGTGCTGGGGCTAATAAAGATCAGATACAGGGGCGACTTGGGAGGCTCAGTTGGTTAAGTAAGCATCTGCCTTTGACTCAGGTCATGATCTCGGGGTCCTGGGATTGAGCCCTGCATCAAGCTCCCTGCTCAGCTGGGATTCTGCTTCTCCCTTTCCCTCTGCTCTCACCCCCACTCGTTCTCTTTCTCTCTCTCTCAAATAAATAAATAAATACATATATACAAACATAAATATTTAAAAAATAAAGATCAGATACAGTCTAAAGAGGTAATGAACATGAAAGCTTGGCACTTTCTGGGTGCTCAGTAATGTTACTTCCCTTCTTACCTGGCTTCCAAGACCTGCCACCCTAGAAGGGGATGAGTCACCCCATATCTCATGCCTGGGGTATGGTGGTCACCTCCAGGTTTTGTCTTCCTGCTTCCTCCCTTTCCTCTTCCCCACAGTCTATTCATTCTCAATACAGCACCTCCTTTCAAAGTATAAAGCAGAGGACACTCCTCTGTTCTAAATCCTCAAAAGATGCTACATCTGACACACAGCAAAAGCCAAAGTGCTATAGGGCTCTACACCAGAGTTCCTCAGTCTCAACATTATTGATATATGGATCAGGATAATTCTTTTTTAGAAGGGAAGGGGAGTTTCCCATGTACTGTAGGATGCTTAGCAGCATCACTGGCCTTTGTTCACTATATGCCAATAGCATCTACCCCTCCAATATTGTGACAATCAAAAATGGTTCCAGACAAATACCCCCACCCCCAGGGTCAGTATCATCCTTGATTGAGAACCACCATTCCACACATCTGCAGCCCCTCTGATCTTGTTTCCTATACCTTCTCCCCTCTCACAACACCAAGCTACATCGACCTTCTTGCCATTCTTTGAACCATCACGTAGGTTCCCACTCCAGAGTCTTCGTATCAGCTGTTTGGCATGCTCTTCCCCAGACTGAGTTCCCCAGACTCTTTCCCCAATCCTACACGACTGTCTTATTTCTTTCAAATATTGGCTTTAATATCACTGTCTCAACGTGACTTCTCAACAACTTTATTTTGAAACTGTGTTTACTACCACATGATCTCAGGACTCTCTAGCCCCTTCACACTGGTTTTTTTCCCCCATACCACTTATTACTTTCTATTACTTCATACCTTTTTTATTCTGTTTATCATTTTTGTGTATCTCCTTCCAGTAGACTATGATTTCTATAAAAGCAAGGGCTTTTGCTATATTCACTTGCATCTTGATTCCTTAGAGCAGTTCCTGGCACACAGGAGGTGTTCGATTAATATTTGTTGAATAAAGTGACATGCCACTGAGAATGGTGAATTGAGTCAGCAGCTGTGACAGGAAAAGCATAATCTTCCCAGTCAGGCAGAGATGAACTTCAGTCTTGCCTGGTCACCTACTAGTTAGGTAACCATGGTTGAGCACCTCTGCTTCTGTGAGTCTTGGTTTTTTCATATGGCAAATGGGATGATATGTAAATTCCATAGCTGTTGGGAAGAACAGAGGTTATATAGGTGAAAGCATTTAGGACAAGGCACATAGTAGGTGCTCAATTATTTCTAAGATTATTATGACAAAAGTGGGTAAGCGAAACATGGAAAAGACTGCATTGTACTGAGCCCTACAGGGTGAGTAAAATGTAATAAATGAAGATGTGTGGAGAAGAGGAAGAGCCATATTTGCTGAGCTTCACAACTTTCTTCTAGAAATGGAAGGAGTGGGATCCCTGGGTGGCGCAGCGGTTTAGCGCCTGCCTTTGGCCCAGGGCGCGATCCTGGAGACCCTGGATCGAATCCCACATCAGGCTCCCGGTGCATGGAGCCTGCTTCTCCCTCTGCCTGTGTCTCTGCCTCTCTCTCTCTCTCTCTGTATGACTATCATAAATAAATAAAATTAAAAAAAAAAAATAAAATAGAAATGGAAGGAGTTATTTTGTCCAGCCTACATGCCTGGAACTGGGATTTTTAAACTTATTTAAATTCAATTAGTTAACATATAGTGTATCATTAGTTTCAGATGTAGACTTCAGTAATTCATCAACTGCATATAACACCCAGTGCTCATTATATACAGAAGGAACCTGAAGAGAGGAAAATTAATTTTGGAAACTCTTCAATTCTTGACTTCAAATGTTGATTTTGAAATACACCATGAGCCAAGAGAGGGCAATGAATGGAGTTGGAATTGTAGTTTGGACATTGACATTTACAACTCTGAATAAATAGGAAAATCTGAATCCAAAAGGATGAAAACCATCTAGCAAGTTGAGTAGAAAAGGACAGCCTCTGAAACAGGGAGTCAACCTTGACCTAAAAAGAGGCTTTATTGGGTAAAGCAAGTAAACGATTGGCCAGTCTACACAAGCAATGCTGTGAGAGTGCCATCAGCCAGATTCCATCCCATTCAACAAGGTGTATTGAATTGAAATATACAATGATCTGGGAGGATACAGAGAAACATAAAACATGTACTCTGTCCTCATGAAGCTTACAATCTGTTAGGGGAGACAAACAAGAAAACAACACATTTTACTATCACAGAATTTATTTTTTTAATATATTTTTTACTGGAGTTCAATTTGCCAACATATAGCATAACACCCAGTGCTCATCCTTCCAAGTGCCCCCCTCAGTGCCCATCACCCAGTCACCCCCCCCCCCGCCCACCTCCCTTTCCACTACCCCTTGTTCATTTCCCAGAGTTAGGTGTCTCTCATGTTTTGTCACCCTCAATGATATTTTCACTCATTTTCTCTCCTCTCCTCTCCATTTCCTTTCACTATTTTTTATATTCCCCAAATGAATGAGGCCATATAATGTTTGTTCTTTCCAATTGACTTATTTCACTCAGCATAATACCCTCCAGTTCCATCCACGTCAAGCAAATGTTGGGTATCTGTCGTTTCTAATAGCCGAGTAATATTCCATTGTATACATATACCACATCTTCTTTATCCATTCATCTTTCTTTTTTTATTATTGAAGACTTGCACTCATTTATTCATTTAACAAATACTCTTAAAGGATCTACAAAGTGTCAAATTTTTCAGCTACATCCTAAGGATACAGTGTTGAATAAAACATAACCTTTACCTTCTGGGAGGTCATAGCCTCCTACCATTGCCTCCATGAGATTACACAAATTAAAATGCCCTTGTGTCTTGGGACTACTGAAACAAAAGATGTGAAGAGAAGAAATGATAATCTTTTAAAATGTTATTACCTGCCTGCCAGGCACAGTAAGAGGGGTATCCCTAGCTATGCTTTCTTTTTATATATATATAAATTTATTTTTAATTGGTGTTCAATTTGCCAATAGAATAACATTCAGTGCTCATCCCATCAAGTGCCCACCTCAGTGCCCGTCCCCCAGTCACCCCCACCCCCCACCCACCTCCCCTTCCATCACCCCTAGTTTGTTTCCTAGAGTTAGGAGTCTTTCATGTTCTGTCTCCCTTTCTGATATTTCCCACTCATTTTTTCTCCTTTTCCCTTTATTCCCTTTCACTATTTTTTTTATATTCCCCAAATGAATGAGACCATATGTTTGTCCTTCTCCAATTGACTTATTTCACTCAGCATAATACCCTCCAGTTCCATCCACGTCAAAGCAAATGGTGGGTATTTGTCGTTTCTAATGGCTGAGTAATATTCCATTGTATACATAAACCACATTTTCTTTATCCATTCATCTTTCGATGGACACCAAGGCTCCTTCCACAGTTTGGCTATTGTGGACATTGCTGCTATAAATATCGGAGTGCAGGTGTCCCAGCATTTCATTGAATCTGTATCTTTGGGGTAAATCCCCAGCAGTGCAATTGCTGGGTCGTAGGGCTCATCTATTTTGAACTCTTTGAGGACCCTCCACACAGTTTTCCAGAGTGGCTGTACCAGTTCACATTCCCACCAACAGTGCAGGAGGGTTCCCCTTTCTCCACATCCTCTCCAACATTTGTGGTTTCCTGCTTTGTTAATTTTCCCCATTCTCACTGGTGTGAGGTGGTATCTCATTGTGGTTTTGATTTGTATTTCCCTGATGGCAAGTGATGCGGAGCATTTCCTCATGTGCTTGTTGGCCATGTCTGTGATATTTCTGTCCATGTCTTTTGCCCATTTCATGATTGGGTTGTTTGTTTCTTTGCTGTGGAGTTTAATAAGTTCTTTATAGATCTTGGATACTAGCCCTTTATCTGATATATCACATAGAATTTAAAAGAAGTGCAAGAATTCAAGCAGAGGCAAATTACTACAGGAACATGGGGAAGGAGGTGAACAATTCTGCCATAAAGAACTAAAGAAGACTGCATGGATAAAGGTTGCATTTGAGCTGGAGCCACAGAAAAGCAGGAGAAATATCTGAGAACTTGACTGGGGCGAAAGATTTGTCCAAGGAACCATAGGGAGCTGTGGTTTAGAAATAAGTAAGTAATCCTAACACCTGCCTTCAAACATAGAGCTTAAGGGTCATTTTTCATTCATTCAATTATAAAATATTTACTGAATCCCTCTTATGTGTAAGCATTGAGATGCTGAGGATATAGTGGTGAATAAAACAGACTAGGGCTCTGCCCTCATGGAGCTTGTATTCCAGCAGATGAGACAGAAAAGAAAGATTTGGGCAAATGAACAAGATAATTTCAGAGAGCAATAAGCATCAAGAAAATTACTGTGGAAGCTTGGTTCCTCTCCCAAACTCTCCAAGTAGCATTTCAGTAGGACAGAGTAAGGAGTCGGGCAAGAAGCTCAGAATATTACAGAAATTTTCCTCCTCAAGGAAACACAAAGAAGAAACATTCTTTGGCCCTTCTCACAAAACACTAGATAGGAAGATAGGATCGCCTGGGGAGAGTGTAGAGGGCTCATGAACGCATGTGGAGCTGCCAGCATTAAGATTTTAGATAAAGCAAGAGAAACCAGCAAAGAAGATCAAGGCCAGTATGGGAGAAGAAAATCCAGAAGAGTATCCTATCGTACAAGTCAAGAGTTCAAAGCATTTTCATGAAGGAAGGCATGGCCCCTGAGTCAAAACACTTTTGTGGAAAGAAGAAAGAGAAAGCCTTTGGGAGACATTCATGATCTTAGCAAGAGCTCTTTCAGTGGAGCAGTAGAGATAGAGATGTGTTAGAGCTCATTGTCTTGCTGGGGCTAATTGTTAAAGGATCTTTCCTGGGTATGGTGTGGGTATCATGTGGGATCTGACATCCTACACTTTGAGAGATTTGGGAGTAGACAGGAAAAGTCTAGAGAGGGGAAGGGACTCTGGAAATCCCAATAAATCTCTGCTAGACTGGACTGAACCACAAATGCCTGGATACCCTGGACATTTCCCCTACTTCACCAACCACCTCGTCTCCCATTCTAGGTCCAAATTCAGTTTTGATCTGCCCTCTACAACTGACCCTTGCAACAGCAAATCCCTGTTGGAATGCAGCCTTGAGTCTTCTCAGCTCAGGCCAACACCAGAAAATGCCTGTCCACTTGCCAAAATAAACCCTCACTCTAACCACACCTGCTTTTCAATTCCTGGGAACCTCCTGATTCCCTCTGAGGACTCACCTTCCTTATGACACTAGAGCAGAACTGAGCTCTTGTTAGTTCCCCTAATAGTGGTTTACATCTCCTTGACTTTGACCTGACTATGTCTTTGCAAGGAATGTGTATGGATTTGTGCATGTCCATACATGCAAGCACATGCAAAACACTTCTGCAACTTTCTATTCACTCAACAGATCTTATGTCATTTGGATACAACTCTAATCCACTCCTTCTAATGGTTTCAAAATATTTCTTGGTGTGATTGGATTGCAGTTAATTCAACCATTCTGCTACCAATGAGCCTCCCAAATCTTCGGTGAACAAGGGTATGGTAAACATCCTAGAATGTATATCTTATATACATTTGGAAGGTTCTTATCCTCTTGGAACACTTCTGCTCATTGTTAAAAAGTCTCTCAGGAGTCTCTCCTGAAAAAAAGCATCATATGTTGGCAAATTGAATTTATTTTTTTATTATTTTTTATGTTTTGCAAATTGAATTTAAATATTAAAAAAAAAAAGCATCACTGATTACCCAGAAAGAGTGAATCCCTGCCCTGCTCCTCTATCTTCCTAGTCCTCTATGCTTACATCTCTGCTATAGCGTTTTAGGAGTATGTTGAAATTTCTCTTAAGTGTATTTGACAGGAAGCTCCTTGAGTGCTGGGACAGTCCTATTTAATCTCAGAATCCCCTGAGTCTAGAACAGTGCCTGCCTGCTGCAAGATATGTCTGATAAGTATCATATTGAATTAAATTGCAAAGAGTTTGAGCTTTTGAAACCAGACTGGCTGGAGTTTGAATCACCATGGTTCTGTCACTTACTGTGTCACTTAGCTTCTGAGCTTAGTTTTATCCTCTGTGTAAAGGAGGAAAATAATCTGTGTAAGTTGAATAAACTGGGTAGAGTTGAGATCATGTAGCACTTGGCCTGGCATATGGATGGTGTTAAAAAATGGATGGTATGACTCCTTGAAGAAGGAGGCCAGATTGAGACTGAGTTGGCACTGGGCCCTTTTGACACACCTTCAGGCTTTGCAGATAGGGAAACTCCCTAAAACAAGCTGACATTTCCCTGACAAATGCGGAGAGAAATCTTGTAGGTGCCAAGCTGTCTGGAACCTGTTGCCATTCTTCTAAATACCAAATCACTAAGTACCCAGGTGGAGATGACTGGTTTCCAATCCTTGTGACAAACCTTGATGGACAAGCATTGTGGACATTACTCAAAATTTCTCTCCAAGCCAACACATTGTGCTTTGAAGGTGAGGGGCAATGAATATTGCTTTTGATACACATGCAACTGGGGCAGGAGCTGGATCCTTAGAGGAGATCTTAGGCTGGTGTCATCTAAGATACCTGTCAGGTGTTGATCCAGATGGGGCATTTGCTATTTCTTTCCCTGTTTCACTCCACCTTTTCCTCAGTGTCTATTCTGGGGGCTTAAGAGTGTCCTGGATCATTGAATAGGGATTGATCACACAATGGCAATTTGGTAAGAGGTGAACAATGACTTGAGGGCAGATGTTTCCTCTGCTGGGCAATCCATCTGGGTCCTTTATAGGAAAGCAAAATCAGGTTACCTGAGCACTGATTTAGCTTCTGGCCCCTCAGGGGGCTTCCAGGCAGAGGAAGCTTCTGCCCCCCTCACTTGGTCCCTGCCTGTGGTCTCACTTCAGCCCTCATCACTGTTACAGGGCAGTTTTCATCAAATGTGCAGTAAGAATAAAAAGAACACAAGCAGGCAAGTGAATATGTCACCCTTCACTTAGCCATCATTTAGCTTAATACTCATCAATGTGGCACCACCTTTGATCTTGGATTCCATAGCAACCTTCCCCCAAAGCTATTACTCATCTCTGCAGAGGGTGTCCCTGGATGCAAGAGAAGAAATTTGATGTTCTGGGGCCAGGGTGAAGGTGCAGAGTTGCATAAAGCACATGTTTCTAACATGTCCACTGTCTACCTATCATACCAGACACCCACCATCATTTGACCCCGGAATCACCCCAGGCTCAGCTGCTGGACAATTCCAAGTGGCCACCCTGTGATGCCTGTAGGGAATATCGCAGGCACCTGCTCCTGGCTCTCCCCCCTGGGGGACTCAGAATTAGGGTAGTTTCAGATAGAAACTAAGTGTTGTGCTAGGTGAGGGTTTCTTGGTGTTTTGTCAGGTCTGGAAAACTATATGACAAGGCCTGCATATAATTTCTTGATAAAGAAACCAACCAACAAGATACAACTTTCCACTAACTGCCCAGCCTGGCCAGGGCCCAAGCAGATCTCTCCAGCCCATTCAGACTCTAGCAAACCTGAAGGTCTCTTGGGACATTGCAGGGATTTTTCTTTTTTCTCTTCCAGAAGTCTCTATTGCAACCATAACTTTTTATTTCTTATCTGAGAAAGGAGCTTGGAATAGAGGGAAGGTGACCTTAGGAGTCAGAGAGACCTGTGTTCATAGCAGGATCTACTCCCTAGAGCTATTGTAACAATTGAAATAGTGTATACAGAACATCTATGAGTTTGGTTCCTGGTGCACAGGGAGGTCTCAGTCAAAGCTGAGGATGGTGGTAATGTTGATGATGACAATGAAACTGTTACTCAACTATCACTATGTGTGTATTTACTTATTGATTACCTAGGCTGTGTACTACATATATTCATATGTGCATATAAATGCCACCATTCTTCTCCCCATCCAGTTCATTTCCACCATCCTAGCCACTCTTTGATAAAAGAGAATGATGAAACCAGAATCATTTTATGATGTTTCTGTGACATCTCAAAGGGTCCCAATAATTTCATTCCACTAATTGGAGTGGCAAATCCCTTGACCCTTTATCTGTAGCCTCCATCATTTTTCCACTGAACAAATATTTTTTTGTGAGTCTCCTGTGTGCTAGGTGTTATTCTAGCAACTGGGATCCAATAGAGAACAATACAAAGTTTACAGTCATAGTGAGAACATTTTGATGGGGAAGACAGATGATAAATATGCAAACCATAGTCTGTTTCTTTCTGTCAGGACCACTGTCTTTGTGGGAACGTCCCTTCCCCTGCCCCCATCCCAACCCCAGCTGCAGAACCATTCCTCAGGGACAGATGGGCTGCAAAGCTGGCTTCATCAGAGCTAGAAGTGTACAATTCACAGCTTGGAAATCTCAATCTCTATTGAGCCAGAAACTTGGAATCACCTTTGCCTCCCCTTTCTCCCTCCCCGTCACCTCCCAGAGCCAGCCTTTCCCCTCACCTGGCACCCAAATCTCACTGCCACTGACAGTTTATGTAACACTGGGATGAATCTGAAGCTCAAGTGGCAAGGTCAGACATGAGCTTTGGGAGGCTCACTGTGGCTATCTATGGACATTGCATTCTAAAGGGATAATACTAAAGGCTGGAAGGCCTTCGCTGAACCCAGGCAAGAAATGCTGAAGATGTGATGATATGGCTCCTGACAGCTTCCATAAGTTCTGGTGAGCTGTCACATTGCCCAACATCAACCAGGAGTGAGGGCAATGATAAAATGATCATGAGCCGATGCCAGACTGAGATTGGCCCTCATATCCTCCCCATCTCTTGCCTGGGTTTCAGCGATAGCCTTCCAAGCCTTTAGTCTTACCCTTTTCAAATCTAGCATCCAAAGGTAGCGACAGCAAGCCCTCCAAAGCTCACATCTTGATCATGCCACCTGGGCTCAGTATTCGTAAGGGGCTCCTCTATGCCCCCAGGATGATGTCCAAACTCCTTGACACCATCCTGCCTGATTAGGCCCAGGCTCATTTCTCTAGCATCACATAACCTCTCTTTGACTTACATAGAGTAAATCTTTGGCCATATTGAAGTCCTGGAGCATAACTTCTTCCTTTCACCACCAAGCTTTTGTATGTGCAATTCCTTCTTTCTAGAACACCCCAACCCCTTGTTCATCTGACTAATCCCACTTTATCCTTGAACTCTCAGCTTAAACACTGCTTCCTCCAGAAAACTTCCCTGGCTCCGGAAGTCCTAAAGAGGTTCACCTGCCAGGATCTGCACAGCACCCTGTGCTACTCTATCATGGTGCTATATCAAATTTGCCTGTTGGCTCATCTGCTTTCCCTACTAGATGGGGAACTCCTTAATTTAGGGGAAATCTCTCATGTATTGTGTCTGGGACATGGAATACAGATTCAGTCATTTCATCCACGTGCACTGACAAAACAGTCAGTGATTTGCATCAAGGCCCATGGTGGTGAGGGTCCTGATTGGTTCTGTTGGGTGAACAAACCTTAATTCATGCTACTAGATCCCTTTCAGGAAGGGAGGACAGTGAATGAAGGAAAAACCACCTGGCTCATCCCTCTCCATTTCTGACACAGTGTCCTATGCATAGAGACCTCCTCTCTTCTCTCTCCTTCACCAGGTCTCCATAGAGCACCCCTTTTTCCAAAACATGACACTTACTTTGCCAAAGAACTTCTCACCTATTCTCAATCCCAAGAGATTTTGTTTGTTTTTCTAAACCTCCTCTATTGCCTGGAGGAAAAAGGAGTGTTTTCATTTTGTTTTGTGACATCACCCAATAGGGAATCCACATCACACTCTCCATACAGGTCCATGTCATGCCCAACTTACACGCCATCCGGGGCCCACAGAAGGACAGGACTGGGCCCCAGCCTAGCCAAGTGATAAAACAGCCAGCCACTTTTCTCTGCCCACATCAGTGTCAGGGGCCAGCCAGTCTTGGCCTGATGGGAGGGGACCTTCTCCACAAAGCTCTCTTTCTCTGGCCATTTCTGAATTATATAGAATTCCCAGGGAGGGGCCTTGGTCTGGCTCCTCCACCAAGGCCAAAGGGTTCCCCAGGCCCCACCCAGTTTCTCAATGTGGGAACCACCCAGCTGGCTGCCTCCCTGGCTCACAGGCTACAGAGAAAAAGAAAAGGGCTCTTGAGAGTGGGTTTGAGTTCCCACGCAGGAAAGTGCCAGCTCGAGACAGCATGGCTTTGTGCTTGACAGAATCTGTCCTCTTACCAGGCAGAGGGAAATCATGTCCTTAGGAGGGATCAGAAAGACCAGTGAGGATGATGGAGTCATCCCTGCCCCAAGCAACAAACTGCAAACATACCTGCCTTTAAGGGGAGAAGGCTCCTGACCCAGACTTAACTCTGAGAAAAGCTGTTCCCAGCCTTCTCCAAGACTACCAAAGTCCTCTCAAACCCCACACACCAGAGTTTCTCTCTACCTTAGTAACTGTTGATTCAGAAAATATCCCCAAACTAAAAAATACAATACATCCTAATTTTGTTCCTAATCTACATATATTTAAAGATAGAGAGATCCCCGTAGATGGGCAAGATTCTATGTATAATAAGACTTATGCATAATAAGACATGCAGATCTTTTTTTCATAAGTGCAACACCTCGGAGGTATACAGATTACACTTTGTCTTCTGCCACTAGTAGAAGACACAGGCTATAGCAAATGGGAGAGCAAAAGCAAAGGAGACTAGAAAGTCCTAGACATTTGTTTGGACCTTCATAATCATTATTACTTCTCTCTGTATCAACTGCTGTTCTCTAGAATTTTAGGCTCAAAGCCTCAGACAGTTCCCAATGTGTATAGACTCATGGACATTCAGAACTTGTAAGGGACACATGAGATCATGCAATCCAGCAAACTGATGATTCACAGTCCACCATATGTGTGTGTATGAGTGTATGTGTGGGGGCGAGGGTGTAAGGTGTGTGAGAGTAAGTACATCTGAGTAAACGTGTCAATGTGTGTATGGGTATGAGGATGTTTGTTTTTGTAGGGAATGGAAAGAAGGCCTAGTGAGGATCCCCAACACCCTAACCGATACCCCCAAGAACTTCTGTAAATTAAATTTAAAACTTTGAAAACAATGGAGCAAATTCAAGCTAATTTAATCTCACCACTTTACAAATGTGGAAACTGTGACCTGCTGAAGAAAGGGATGTGCCAAATAGTTTTATGTTGTCAGAGCTAGAAACCAGGTCTCCTGGGTTCCAACTGGTCCATGATGCTTTGCTGCATTACCAGTAGAATCACTCTCACCATTCTTGAACATCTATAGTATTCACCTAAGGGGTATGCTGTCCAGGTTCATCTCTTTAGAAAATGTGCCCACTCACTTATGCCCTCCTACTCCCCAGTCCCTACACTTATCTCATTGCTCCAAATATTTATCTCACCATTCATTATGAAAGTAACACATACTCAATTGTATACAATTCAGTCTCCACATTGTATTAAATCCACATAAACACATTCTGCAGGAGTTCTCTTGCACAGCATACTTTCTGGCAACAACTGATTGGTCTCCAGGGAGAGCAGCTGAACTAAGATGGGCCAGTCAGAGTTCTTCCCTGAGAGTACTGACAACAGAATAAAGAAAGAGAGTCATCCCTTTCTATTCTAAGCTGTAAAATTCGTCCATGAAGACCTGAGGACTCAAGTCCTCCTAGCTTATTGCCTTCACTCCCTTCTTAGTTTCCTTATATGCAAAATGTAGATATTGATGTATTATGACCCAAGATGGCTGCTTCTGTCTCTGCCATCACATCTGCATTTCAGCCAGCAGGAATAAAAAGGCTAAAGAGGAAAAAATATTTGTGTCATTTCCCCCTTAAGGAATTTTCTCAGGGGCTGTCATATGACACTTCCACTCAAATCTCACTTGCCAGAAAATAGTTATATGGCCACATCTAATTTGAAAGGAGCCTGGGAAATATATCCTTGAGTCTAGGAAGCCAAATATATGACTATAAATTAGTAGCTTTTTAACCATGGAAGAAGAAGAGGCTCGATATTAGAAAATAATGTGCCCACCATTATTATCATTTTTACTTTTAACAGTTCTGCCATTTTTTCTAGTGGTTACTTCAGCTGTTCCAAGTGGAAAAGGTGGTTTTCTCAGAACCTGTTCTCCTTTCCCCACTGTCTTCTTTGCACTTAGTGTTTACGACTCCAAACTAGTGGTTTGCAGAGATGAGGAGAATAGAATGAACCTCACTTGGAAGTTAGGGCCAAACAGATCTGTTAGAGAATTCTGGAACAGAACCTATGGTTCAGTTTGTCTCTTTCCTAAAGAATTTTGGCCCTAACCCTAGCCAGGCTGCTGGCTCACAAGAGATGACAAGCTAGAAAGTGTGAATGACTCAGTTCCTACACATGCTACTCCCACCCCCATTTTATTAGGGAAATATCTTCTGACAGGACCTTCATAAGGGCAGGTCTGATCCACTCATCATGCGTTTATTTATTCAACACATAGTTTCTTTGGAGGCAGGATGGTGGTTAAAAGGACTAGCCCAAGTCAAATCCTCTGGGATTTGAAACTACCTGGTTTCAAATCCCAGATCTACAAGCCTGGGGAAATTACTCAACCTTCCTATGACTTGGTATCCTTATCTGAAAAATACAGATTTCTGTACCTGCCTCATAGGACTTTGGGAAATTATAACAGGTAACCCAGATCAGACATATAACAGTAAGAGCTCAATAAATGCCAGCTATTTTATCAAGTGCCTACTAGGTGCCAGGATTGTGCTAAGAGTGTGGGAAACATAAGAGTGAGTCCTTGCAGTTATGGAAACATAGGCACCATAGGCTTGGAGCTACTCTGGATCCAGTGGGAGCAATTGGCAGCAGCATCTGAGCACTGAGGCCTTTTATGTAGGAAAGAGCAAGATCCTGGAAGCCAGAGGGGTCATGGGAAGCAAAACACCCTACTACCTTTTTCTTTTCCCTGCCCTCCTCCCTAAATAGATGACCTAAAGTGTTTGTGTGCACCATGCGTTGAGATGGTCCTAATTCCACGCCCAGGGAGTCCCTTTACATCAGCTCTGCAAGGGTCTGGCTGCCTCCTTGAAATACCAGCAGCTTGCAGCAACACCAAAAGCCACAGAAAGGAAAGAAGGGGGGGAGGAAGGAAGAAAAGACAAAGCCAATTGTCATTTTCATTGAAAAGACAATAACAATGAACAATTCTACTTCCACAGTGTCCCTTTTTTCCCATAGTACACAATTGATTACTTTAAAAGGAAAAAAAGCTAATTTAGAATCTTGACATAAGCTTTATTTTCTGCATCTACAAGGTGATCTTTCAAACATTTATCTCATTCCTCATTATAATAAAAGTAATATGTACTCATATAGAATTCAAACACTGAGAATAAAAGTAAAAAGCAAATGGCACATACATACACACAGTAGAGTCACACCAAACACATTTAATATGCTCAGAGGAAAGAGAAGTGAAGAGAGCCAGAGATAAGCAATTTAAGTAGTGCAGGAAGTTCCTCCCTCCTTTCTCCTCAATGAGCAAATACTCAAGAGGAGGCCCAAGAAGAGAGATGCATCCCTCAATAATAATTGAGGGACAATTATCATTTTACAACACAGTGGGTAGTTCTCATGCAGCGTAGCCCCATAATACAGTCTAATAGTTATTTTATCTGGTGGTCAATGGAAAGACAAAAAAATCTGTTTTTCTTGGAGGAAAACATTGAGAGATGATGGAACTTTTATACTGTCTCTTACAGGTGATATTAGGGGATTTCCAGGGTAGTTTTCACCATGTGCATCATTCTGATCTTACTGCTCATAATTTAGAACCAAATTCATAGAACATACAACCCCTTCCCCTCCTTCCTTCTGTCCTCCCTTCCTTTCTTTTCTTCCATTATTCTTTCTTTAAAACCAATGAAATAATACCTTGCATACTATTTGGCAATTCTCACCTAACAAATATCTTGATATATGTTTCCATCATCATGGAGTAGTCTATAGAACTAAAGTTTATTAAACCAGGCCCCGCTGACAGTACAAAAGTGCTACAAAGTCTTGGCACACATATCTTTGTATACTTGCTCAGGATTTTTGTAGGATAAGTTCCTTGAAGTGCATTGCTGGGTCAAAGGGTATGCACATTTTAATTTACTAAATGGCCAGTTGCCAGATATATACCAGTGTGTGCTCTGGTGTATATTCACTTTCTTCCCCATAAGCAGTCATTTAAAGGCTCTAACTTGTTTTTTATTTTTTTATTTTATTTTTTTAGTTTTCTGGAAGAAGAGTAGATCAATCAAAGTGAGGGAAAGTAAAGGTCAAGGAAGGCTTCTAAGAGAATATGACTGTTAAACCAAGGCTTGAAAGATGGCCTGATTTTCAACACAGATAAATGGGCAAAGCACATTCCAGGTAGAGGCTAGACTATGAGGTCAAAGAGGCTCATGGGGCATGGCTGAGTGGTCCATTATATCTGGGCAAATCATTGGCCATAGGTCATCTTTGCCTTAGCTCTCATGAAAGGCTCAGACACTTGAGTAAAATGCACAAAAACATAAGGAGTTACATTGTTTTGAGAGAGAGAGAGCATGAGTGGGAGAGAACAGATAGAAAGAAACAAGCAGACACCCCACTGAGCAGGGAGCCCAACATGGTGCTCTGTCTTAGTACCCTCGGATCATGACCTGAGCAGAAGAAGGCAGAGGCTTAACTGACTGAGCCACACAGGCACCCCAAGTAGTTACATTCTAATGGGATAAATGAACATGGACAATGGACAGAACACAAATCCAACTAACTACATGACATAATAAATGGTGGTAAGCACTATAGGGAATAAGGATCAGAGAAAAGGGACAGAGAATGTTTCTTGGGAGAGGAGCAGGTTACAGTCTTCAATAGGTGATCAGGAAAGCACTCACAAGAAGGTAGGGGGTGAGGGGATTTTTTTCCCTAGAAATCAAGCCCTGCAGATTTCTGGGGAAAGAGCATTCCACAGAGAAGGTACAAAAGGAGAAAGACCTGAAGGTTTGAGAGACTCTGGTAAATTTGAGGAAGAACAGGGAGATCACGTGACTCGAGCAGAGCCAGGAAATGAGGGCTAAGGTCTGAGAGGACTGGATGCTGGCAGGCTTTGCAGCCATTATAAGGGTTGGGCTGCTTTTCGGAGTTAGCTAAGAAATCATTGGGAGATTTGAGCAGAGGAATGACACAGTCTGACATATAGTTTAAGGACATCATTTTGGCTAACAGATGAGGGCCAAAATGGGGAGATCAGTCCAAAAGTTATGGGAATAATTCAGGTGAGTGATGGTAGTGACTTGGGCCAAAGCAAAGCAGTGAGGGTAGGAAATGGCCAGATTCTGGATATATTTTGAAGGCAATATATCCATAGGTTTTGCCCATGGTTTGGACACAAGATGTAAAAAATAAGGAGTCAGGACAACTGTTAAGGTTTTGACCTGAGCAGTTGGCATGATTAAGCTGCCATTAAGTGAGGTGGGGAACACTTTCAGGGCAAAATTCGAGGTCTTTAATGTGTGATTCTTATTAGACATTGGAGCAGAGATGTCCAGTAGGCCATCAGATATGTTAGAAGGAATTCAGGGAGAGGTCAGGGCTAGAAATATAAATAGATGAGTCATTAGCATGTAGATTGTTTTAAGACTCATTAGACTAGATGAGATCACTTAAAGGAATGAGTGTGGACAGAAAAAAGAGAAAAGGTCAGAGAACTGACCCCTGAGACACTTTAATGTTATAAAGGTGGAGACCTCCCTTAGGAGGTGGAATGTGGGAGGCCAAGCAAAGCAAGTATTTGATTGACTATTGTTGCTAAATCAAGAAAGATGAGGACTAAAACACTGCCCACTCGATCTTCCCTGGAACACAATGTATTACTTTTAACCAAGTGCTGGTCAAGCCTCCCTGGCCTGGGATGGAAAGCATATTACTTTGCATATTAGCCCCCATGTACTGAGTAGATGGTTTAACTTCCATAGAAATATCTTATTTCCAAGTCCTAAAGTAGGATTCCCAACAGAAGGAAGAGTACATATCATGTGCAGAACACTAGACTTAAGTATGGAGTCAAATGACCTGAGTTCTAGCCCTGGCTTACCCATTTGCATCTTGGGTGACCTTGAGACCACCTCTAGCTCTCAGCTTCTTCAAATGCAATATGGTGGATGATAAGCAGAGGAGACCTGACCAGAGTACCACTGAGATGCTTTTCGTATCCGCTACTCAAAGCTATAATTCAAAGACACTTCCCTCTCTCTCAATCCAGTCTAGCTACGTAATTTGGAGGCTTCCTTGTTCAAAATGCAAGAAAAATGTACCATTGAAGGTACTATAACATAAACTTTTCCTTTCTTCCACGGTCTCTCTAACTTGTCATGTTTTTTTTTATTTGCTATTTAACATGCTAATTACAAATGTTAATAAACAAATTTTTAAGTATTTATTTATTTATTTATTTATTTATTTATTTATTTATTTATTTATTCATGAGAGACACACAGAGAGAGAGAGGCAGAGACATAGGCAGAGGGAGAAGCAGGGAGCCCGATGCGGGATTCAATCCTGGGACTCCAGGATCAAGCCCTGAGCTGAAGGCAGGCGTTAAACCACTAAGCCACCCAAGCTACCCAAATTTTTAAGTTATTAACATCAATTTTACCACTTGCTTTTAGACTATGCAATGCCAACTTTATATGGATATATAAGAGCGTTTAGCTCATCCACAGAATCAATGAAATTACACAGTTCATTATTCATAGCTCACATAGGCATATGTATATGTGGCTGAATAGTGAAAATGTGGCACAAAACTAACTCACCTGTTTTATTCCACTTCTCAATATGCGTGCATTCTACCAACATTCCCTACTTTGGCTGACTGATGAGTAAGGAAGGACTGAAAAAAAGAACTACTGGTTGGTTGCCTTATCTTTTCCTTTCCTTCTGTGTTATCATTTTCAGCAGAAGTTGTTGGCCAGCAGGAAAGACTATGAGAGAATTTCTTGGTTGTTTTTCTTAGAACCCCATTGTCTTCTTTCTGCATTTGAAGCAAGTGCTGGTTCATACAGCAAGCGTGGCCTCTCAGGGTTGTCAGCACTCCCTACTTATTCAGCCGTAGATGTCACACACTTAGCTTGTACTCCACTTTGAGTCTCACTGAACTCCCATGCATCACAGGTCCACTGGGATTCCATTCTCATGGGGCATCAAGGAGGCTGTCTGCGAACAGGAGGACAAGGAATGGCAGTGGACATGCACATCGCACATAGCCCCTTTGCTCATGTACATGCTCCATTGTCACCACTTACTCAACACAGGCTCCAAGGTGAAATTATTAAGAACTTCAGAGTGGCAATAGCAGAGACTTAAACCAAGCACGAGGCCCTTCTGAGCGTGGAGCTCTGTGCACCCGCTTAGGACACACACCCAGGAAGCCCACCCTACTGTAAGTCTCCCTCTGCAAATACCACCATGACACTGATCACACTGCCCATGAGGCTTGCTCTTTCTTGTCTGTCTTTCCCATTAGACTGCAAGGCATTGATTGGCTCAGTTATAGTACCAGTACTTCGCACAGCACATGATGCATAGCAGTTACACATCAAATGTTTGTGGGAGAAGTATCACTATAAGAACAACTCATTCTCTAATGCCTAGCCCATAACCAATAGTGGATCTTTTCCTTGACGGTTCCCATCTCCTCTCATGTTATCCATTCAGCATCTTCAGAAGCTAAGTCTGAAGGGAGAATAGACACTGAAACAGAAAATTCATTCATCCATTCATGCAATCAGTAGCCAGCACAGTGCCTGGCACATAGCAGATGTTCAATGAATATTTGTTATGAGTAAGACACAGTAAAGTCTGATGGAGAAGGCAAATAATTCAGCATTGAAAATGCAGTCCAGTGAGTTATATTACAGAAACTCATTGAAGGCCCTATGGAGACAGAAAAAGGACAGCTAACCCAGCCTCAGGGTTGCTCAGAAGAGGTATCTTCTTAGAGGATAATGTGCTCTGATTAGAAAGGCCTTCCAAGCAGACCAAGCAGCACATGGGAAGGCCTCACGATATGCAAGAATATGTCTACCTTGGGCACTCTATACCTTTGGAGCCAAATGTGATGGAAGGGGCAGTGAGAGATGAGGCTGGAGAGAGAGGTAATTAGGACACTGTGTAATAAATGCTATGACAGGGGAACAAAGTTCTCTATAAGAACAAAAGAATGAGCTGCTAAAAGAATGAGCTGCCCTTTCTTATAAGGGCAATGACAGTTGGACTCAGTCTGATGGATGAATAGGAGTTTGCCTCAGAAGAGTATGCATAGCATCCTAAATGAGGAGAATGGCGTAGAGTAATATAAGAGCCTTTTGTCTTTAAGAAATGGTAAAAAAAAAAAAAAAAGAAATGGTAAGAATTCAGTGTGGCTCAAGTGGGGAGGGTGCTGAGATGCAAAATAAAAATAACAGCTCACATGTATTGAGTATTTACTATGTACCAGGCATTGTGCTAATGCTGTTGAATTAACTCATTCCCTCTTAATGACAATCTTATGAAGGTGGTATTTCTATTATCCCCATTTTACAGATGGGGAAATTGGAGGTTAAGTAACTCGGTCAAGGCCCCCGCACTAGTTAAGTGGCATATCTGAGAGTTGAGCCCAGGTCTATGAGATTCCAAAGCACATGTTTTGAAATATTAGCTATCCTCTTCCCAATGTTGTGTGGCACTAAAGTCAAAGCAGTCAGACAGCTTTGGAGGAAAATGGTGAGTTTAGTTTGGGGCATCCAAAGAAGGTGCTGAGAAGGCAGCTGTACATATATATTTGGAGCCCAGGAAAGATGAACAGCTGTAGCAAAGATCTGGGAGTCATCAATAGTTTTTAGGCACTGAAAGAAAGCATGAGTGTGGATATGGGCCTAGGACAGAACCCTCTAGTGCTTGGACGTTTGAGAGCCAGATCGGAAGCAAAGAATGCCAACAAGGAGAAGCTAGAGAGGTAGGGAGGCAAAACAGAGGGGTGCAGCCTGCAAGCCAGTGGGCACCAATGCCACATGCTACAGAGGCAGCCAGTCAGAACTACAGGACTGCAAAGCGGCCTGTAGGTTTTGCAAATGACCTCACAAATGACCTTGTGCAGACCAGTTTCCTGAGACTGGTAGATAAGGAGAAAGAGACAATTGATAGATTTATAATGAAATTTAGTACAACTTCACACTTTTCACTATTCCTGAAAAAGAAATTCATCCTTTGTCAACTACATTTCCTGATTTGGGGTACAGGAAAATGCAGTCACTACAGCAAGACATCAGCTGTAATTTGGCTGTGCAGTATTTGGCAAGCCACTTACTTCCCTTCTTAAGGCATCAGTTTCCTTGCCTGTAGACAAAGGTATTGGAAGAGACATACTCCTAAGTTTTCTCCCGGATCCAAAATTCTATTCTCCTCCATTCCAGATGCTCTTCGGGGATGCCAGTGTTGATGGGGAAGGTGAAATAGGACTCAGGTGCAGGGAAAGAGAAGGGCCCCCTTTAACTGCTGCAGCTGCCCCATGGGGCTTGTTTCTTCTCGGTCTTGTTTGCTCCCTGGTCCTCCAAGGCAGCTATTGGAGCCAATGATGAGAAACACATGTTTCTGGGCAGCCCTGGTGTTGCGCAGTGCCGCCAAGGGGAGGGCAAAAAAGAAAAGGAAAAAAAAAAAAGAGAGAAAGGAAGGAAAGAAAAGAGCTTTGGTATTCTCAGCCTCCACAGACAATTCCCCCATTGATGTGCTGTGAGTCACGGCGGGCCGCCAGGCCATCGCGGTTTCTGAATCACTTCCTCCAAGAGGGGCTCTCCACTTGTTCCCCTGGCTTTGGCCAGGGCTGGAATGCAAGGAGGTTGGGCCCTTCAGAGTGCCTCTGACTGCTTTCTTCTTTGCGATAACTCTAGCAACAGAGGTAGAGGTGCCAGGTGGCAGGACAGGGGGCCTCAATGGAAGATGGCAGAGGAACAGGTTGAACTTGCTATTCCAACTGATAGACCCTCTTACAGCACTAAAACTCATGCCTCCCTCTCGAGTGAGATGGAAATGAAGTAAAAACCCAGATTAAAGGCCACAGTTTCCTGCAGTGGGCACCAGACTCAGCCAGATCTGGATTTTCCATCTTCTCCACCTTGATTCTCTGGGTATGTGAACAAGGCTGATCTCTTTTGGGCAGAGGCAGACATAAAGTTGATCTTGACCATTCCTTCACAACCCAGTTAGGGTATTTTAGACTGCATCTCTTGATCTCCCATCTTTTTCATTTCCATTGTGGAGGACAAGGATATTAATAGTGCAAGATGGCCTCACCTGAGTAATGATATTCAAGTGAGAGTCTGTATTAAATTCTTGCTTAGGATAAACATCGTTCATTCAACAAAAAAATTGTGCTCACTCTGAGCCAGATTCTGTGTGGGCATCAGGGATTCTGAGAGGAAACTGACATGGTTTTAACTGGATAAAAGAGAAAGACTGATGAATCAACAATGCAAATTCAATATGGCAGGTGCTCTGGTGGAGGGGTACAGAGGAGATCATCAAACACAAACTTGGAAATGGGGGAGCTCAGGGAAGGCATCCAGAAATATTTGTTGAATTGAATAAGGCAACATTTTAGTGCCATTTCCCTTTGTCTAGCCAGTAGTGCTTTTCATCCCCCCAGGACTTTCCAGAAGGTCAGTACCTTCACTGAACACTGGAGATAAGACCTACTCTCAGCCCTTATGAGATGAAGTGGTCTCTCTCCTCCACGCCAACAGAGGACACTGTTTCCCAATGACCTTAGCCATTCGGGAATGTACTAGAATGCCGCCATCTTGTGGGCAGGCTGAGCCATGTTCATATTACAACTCTATGCTCCTGGGGCACTTATCAGAGATGGGTCGACCTGAAAGCAATGCCTCTGATTGTAGTTACAGATGAAGGGTAAAAGCAACACCTTTTAAGAAGTCCCTTTGTCCACGTTTAGCTAGCTGGTCTCTCCTTAAAGAGGTGGTTTTAGATAAAAAGCTTCTTTAGAGCAGGCACCATATCTTAATCTTCTCTATGCCTCTCATTGCCTCTACCAGAAGATAGGAAAGTAATAGGTGCTCAGCGCATAGATGTTAGATGGAATCACTCACTATAAACAATCAGCCAGAATAATAGTGCCTTGTCCACGGTGTCCCTAGCACCTAGCACAGTGCCTGGACCTACAAAAATATGTTGAACAAATCTGTGAAATCAGACTCTTGAAAGTAAAGCTCTAGAAACAGCAAACATTGTTTGCTGGAGGAGAATAGAGACCTTGTCTCTATTGTCTACTAGAACCTCCTCTTTCTTGGGTGCAGCACAGAAAGAGACAATGATTTGCCCAAGGTCACACAGCTAGCCTTAGAGCTGGGACTGGTAGGCGCGTCAGCTGACTTACCATTATGATTGCGTGGCAGAGTCAGCCCACACTTACATGAGAAACAAAGTAAAGCAGTGTATCTGTCTAGAGCAGGCACTTGTCTAGAGTTATACCTGATAGAAGAGCTTTCCAGTGGGAATTTCTGAAAAATCTTCACAAGGACTCTAATACTGGCCTGTGCTTCTGCATAAATAAGGAAGCTAGCTAGTGTGCTGAATATAGAAGTGAAGGATATCTGGTAATCCAAGGAATATAGAAATAGCTGAAATGCAGTCACTAGACACAGAGAATGTTATGCAAAAGGCGCCACAGCCATATTTTAGGGGCCACGTGGGGCCTTTGCCTCCCAGGAAAGCTTATAACCCATGTCCTGATGGTGTATGAACTTGAGCTTCAGAGTGGGTAATGGTTATCCAGGTGGAAAGAGCAGCTTAGCCCACATGTCAGAACAAAAGATCTGGCTATCTCCCCAACACACCCCCAATGACCTCATTCTCTCCAGGTCACCCTCTGCCCAGTGTCACACAGATTTTTCTAACAATCCCCTGCTTAGACCATCAGTGGCCCCCCATTGCCAACAGGACACACTCCAAATACCTTTGCCTTCCTTTTTCATCTGGCCCACTCCACCTCTCTAGCCATATGTTTCATCCCTTACCACCTAGCCCTTAACACCTTGATCACACTGTTTGCCTTCCAGTCCTAGACTCACCACCACTCATTACCACTGTGACCTTAAGGAAATCACTTAACTCTCTGCACCTTCATTTCCTCATCTGTAAAATGGAGATCCCAGTAACATCTACCAGACTGGACCATTTGAGAATCGATTGAGTTCTGTGTATGAAGCCTCCAAAATAGTGCCTAGCACATGTACATTGTCAATATATGTTAGGGATAGTTACTATTACTATCACTAAATCCACCATGCTTCCTCCCTATGCTTGAAAAGTCTTTCCCTACCTTCTCCGTGAAATGGACAACAGCTCACCCTTCAAGAACCAGCTCAGTGTCCCCTTTTCAGCCACAGATGAAATTAATTGCACCCTCATCTTTGTATACAGCCTACTGCAGGTTCATAGAAAGGTCATTGACACCCTGAAACTCCCCATCAGTCATACAGGGGTAATGGCATCTATGGATCATGATGCCTCATGGATCAGATGGGTAACTCCATAGTCGTCCCACTGGCTGTACAAATCACAAAGCCCTTGAAAACATGAGAGATGTGTATTTTTGTAATTTAAGAAGGAATGTCAGCTGCCCTGCATCCGACCTGACAGAGCAGGGCCAGCCTGTCCCTCGCTGTGGTGACCCAAGACCCAGCCTCCAGCGGCAGTGCCCCTCCCTCTCATATACACTAGGTCCCTCTGCAGCCCTGCTCACCCATGCTTGCTTCCTGGGTGCTGGCAGCTCCTGGCCCTCCCATTCCGGGAAAGGCAGGCACTAATTGTTGTTAGCACAAAGAGCCTGGGGAGCCCAAACCACCTCTGCACTGCCCCCTTCTTCCTGTTTCCCCCAAATTCAGCCACCCTGGCTGCCCTCATCTCCCCAGTAAGTTTCTGCCTTACCTTTAAAAAGCATTTTTTTTGTTTTTGTTTTTTTACTGTATTTGCCATAAAACGGAAAGATCCCCTCCTGGATCTCCACTCATTCTCCCTTGCTCCTCCCTCCTCCCCCACAGCTTGTTTTAATGTCCTTTAATAAGCCTTCCTCCATGTACTCATTAAGCATTATGTGAAGCATTTCCTCTCTGCAAGGCATTGTGGAAGATTTCAGCAATGAAGAAGATGCAAACCCTGCGCTAGGTGGAGTGGAGGGGCAGCAAACATTTGTTGAGGGTTCTGCTCAATGCCAGCACCATGTCAGATACTTAGCTTACTCCCCTGAATTTGCACGCCTTGGAGTGGAGTAGATTCTATTACATAATCCCCACTTGATTGCAGACACGACTGAGATTAGGGAATTTACCTGAAGTTACACCACTACTCACTGGCAAAGATAAAATTTAAAACTTGCATCATTTCCCTAAACCGTACCTTCATGCAGCACATGGCACAGTAAGAGGGGTGCATACAATAACTGATAAGTGGGATCCAGAGCCCAGGGATAAGCATTCTGAAGGCCGTGTCAGGTCAACTATCTTTGCCAACTATCATATATGCCCAAAATTGCTGAGTTTCTCCCATATTCTTTAGCCTCAAACTTGCTGGAGAGAACTACAGATCGAGCATTTGAGTTATATGATGTCTCCCTGTTCCCTAAACCAGACACCAGAGGACTGGGTGGCACCAAGAATGCTAGCAAAAACTTACAAAGAATGCATCGCACATGAGAGTGTCGAGTAAATGCTTTATGTGCGCTAACTCAATACAACAACCTGATGAAGTTAGTCAATTATTATTATCCTTTCAGTGATAAACAGGTAGAGAGTGAAGAAACTTGCCTAAGATTACACAGCTAGGGGGCAGCCCAGGTGGTTCAGTGGTTTAGTCGCCTTCAACCCAGGAAGTGATCCTGGAGACCTGGGGATCGAGTCCCACGTCGGGCTGCCTGCATGGACCCTGCTTCTCCCTCTGCCTGTGTGTGTGTGTCTCTCTCTCTGTGTCTCTCATAAATAAATAAATAAAATCCTTAAAATAAAAAAAAAAAAAAGATTACACAGCTAGAAGTGGCTGAGCTGGGATTTGAGCCCAGAGAGGTTGGCTTTGGAATTTGGGCTCTTAGGGACTTTACTGTACTGCCTCTTAATGGTTTAAAATGCAAATACTCTATGGATGGGGCACTTGCTGTGTGCTGGACACCGTGCTAGATGCTGGGAATACAGTGACAAATAATTCCACATGGCCCCTACCCTAACATAGTCCTATCTCAGGGGAATCAGCTAGCTATAAACTGGCAACTTCAATGTAGTTTGACCAGTACCCTGGAGGCCAGTGGGGATGAGGTTAGGCATGGGCTCTAGAGTCTGCCTGAGTTAGAATCTCTGTTCCTCCACATCCCCATGGTGTGATCTTGGGCATGTTAATAAATGTCTCTATACCTCTGTAAGGTCAGTATCTACACCTCAGAGCATCATTCTGGGAAGGATTAATGAGATAATATGGAGAGTTGGTTACCCTAGTACAACATATTACTTAGGTTTGATTCCTGATTCCATCACTTGCTAGCTAGGTGACCTTGAGCATATTACTTCTCTGTGCCACAGTTGCCTCATCTATAGAGTGGGAACAATAGTATCTACCTCATAAAGTCATCATCAGAATAGAATGGGTTAAGGTAAAACATGGAACCTGTGGGCACTTATTATAGGATAACTCTTTTTTAAAAATATTTTATTTATTTAATTGATGGAGAGAGAGAGCATGCATGCACAAGCAGGGGGAGCGGCAGGCAGAGGGAGAGAGATAAGTAGGCTTGATCCTGGGACCCTGGGATCATGACCTGAGCCAAAGGCAGATGCTTAACTCACTGAGCCACCCTGATCCTGATAGCATCCTGATAACTGTCATTAATAGTTGAATCTATCCTCCCATATATCACCAAGTGTTACCACTAAATCCACCATGCTTCCTCATGCTTCCATCTCTTTGTGCATGCTGTTCCCTATACCTGGAATGCCACCCCTGCCTTCTCTCTCAGATGGACACAAACCTCATTTTTCAAGGTTCAGCTCAACATCCCCCTTTGCTGCTTCTCATAGCCCCTGCAGGGGAGGTTATTTATCTCACCTTTGCACATACCCCCTGGTTTCCACCACCCTCCCTTGTGCCTGGCAAAGACATGGGGCTAAATGCTGAGGAGTCTGAGACACTTTTTTTCTACTTCTACATTGAATTGTGTTGCTTAGGATCACAGAGGATTGTTAGTGGACTCTAAAGTTTAGTAACAAACTTGAAAATTAGATGCCATATAAGGGAGTTCTCAGAAACTGTCCCCAAATATAGTGTCTATCTATTATTGAAGATGCAGTTTAACCCATTTTTAATATTACTATTAGGCCATTGTGTAATGTTATATATTGGGCTATACTCTAGGGCATGTTGTTTTCTAATACAAATCATTTATATTCTGGTTGGGTATATTTTGTTTGTTTCTGAGATCCTGAAGAAAGAATTAAAACAGGTATTTAGCAGGAACTGAGAAACAGTCTTACAACCAATCCTACATTCTGTCCTGTCATGGCACCACCAACCCACTCTCACTGCACCACCAACCCGCTAAGATCTGCCTGGATAAGACTGTCTCTAACTAGGCAGACTGAATGTGAGTGGCCCCTAGCTGAAGGGTCACTTGGCCCTGGTGGCAACAACCTTCCTTGAGCCCCAGCCAGCTCTCTACTTCTAACTAGCTTCTACACCTCCCCCCTCAGGTACTTATGGAGGCCTCTGATTCCTTTCTATGTCACAGGAGAATTAAAGGTGTCTCCAGAGGGCAGACTCAGGCTCTCTCAGGCTCAGGCTGACAGGGTGGGAGATAGTGGAGGTGGAGAGGATGTCTGTGAGGTGGTCTCTTCCCAGAAGTCCAAATGAGAATTGGGCAGAAGCCTCCCACCTTCCTCATCAGCTCTCTCCTCAACCCAAAAAGGTCCTCAGAGATGGTACTTCAATTCAAAGGTGATGCCCAGCTGCTCACCAGCCCCTCCCTCTGCTTCTCTCTCTCTCTCTCTCTCTCTCTCTCTCTCTCTGTGTGTGTGTGTGTGTGTGTGTGTGTGTGTGTGTGTGTCCTCCTCCCACAATCCCTTGAAGTGGAGAAGGCCAACTTTATTCTTCTTCCTCTCTGGACTTCCCTACACCATGTCTTTCTCCGATGGGCATTTGCCATTATGGTTCAGCCTAAAAAGCAACTTATGCACCACTAACTATAATATGAGCTAGAAAGTGGTAAATGCCAAAGACATTTGATAAGGGACAGGAACTGGAAAATTCCAAGGAGTGGACCCCACCCCTAGCATAGAGAAGCATACAGGTCAACAAGGAGGAGAGGGCTAGGCCCAACATCTTGGGGCAGCCTGTTTTAAGCTGGATATTGACCTACGACCAGAGGAGAGAGAGAGAGGCCTTTCCAAGAGTAACACAGCAGGGCAAAGGCTCAAAGACAGGAAGGCATGAGGCAAGTGGTCCTGTTGGGATGGTTTATGGGGGACATGATGGGGACCAAAGGAAGATAAGGTAGGAGCCAGGCCATAGAAGGCTTTAAATATGGAGTCAAGGAACTTGATTTGGGGGTTGCTTGAAGAAGTTGCCAATGATAGATTCACTTTTTAAATCAGGTAAGACTGGAGCCAGGCTTTGAGAAGGTGAGAAGATACCTGAATGAGCGGATAGAGTTGAGAGTAGGAGTTAGAGTCCAGACAAAAAAAAAAGATGAAGGGGAGTAGAATGGTAAGGTGCGTGAAGGATATAAAATAGACAATAAGTTTGAGGCAACCTGGCCAGTCCAGACTGCTCCTAACAGACTTACCTGGTTGCTGTGACAGTCTAGTGTCTCAGACATGAGCCCAGCAGGAAACATCCGGGCATTGTAGCTCCTGGTATGGGTCCCAGGAGCTGGCGTTAAAGCCAAGACAGGCAGGTCCTCTGCACCTGTCCAGGTAAGCAGATTCTGGAAGAAGTCATGGGCAAGGCCAAACAGGTACTGAAGGTTTGGTGTTACTTGCTCACAGAAAATACCTATCTCTTTCTTACATTCCACGGGCCAGAGAGCAAAGGGTGGGAAAGGAAGCCAGGATATGGAGACAGATATGTTTCCTAAGCACTCACTCTAATCAGCAGGTACTATTTGCATATTAGAAAACGTGGGGCTCAGAGATGTTGAGCAATTTTCTCAATGTCACATAGCTAGCACCCCAGTCTTTCTGGCTACATCCACTCAGGACACTGTCTTCTCCAAAGCATGCTTCTCACCTCCTGACCCCCAACCTATCTCCTCCTGCATCTCCTGACTGAAAGCTCTCTGCCATGGAGGAGCAAACTAAAATTGTCTCCTATTGGAAGCCCTTCCACAAAAACATAGTATCAGCCTGGTCCTTGCAGACCCTGTGCCAGGATTTGGTTGGAAGTAGGGTCCCAATATCTTTGTCTTAATTTGTTTTCTTACCTTCTTCTTATTTTTTTCTTACCTTGTATTTTTAAAGGAAAGGGAAAAAATGTACAGGGCTGGGAAAAAGCAGTGACGGGAAGGCAACTTGATAACTGATGATTTTCTGAGTGCTTCAGCCTGAAGGAAGCCAACAGCTGCAACATATTGGTTACATGGAAATCATTAAGTCATTCTGGGAAGGAATGACAAATGTGTGTGCCTGTGTATATATGGTAGACATGTGTTTACGTATGGAGTGAGGCACCCACAGAGGGAATTACTTCAATGCTGCATCCAGGCCAAGAGAAGAAAAGAGAAATTCAAAGAAAGCCCCATTGCAGGAGATGATTCTGAAAATCAAATTATTGTTTAACATGAAGCTTGAGCTTAAAATTTAGGGGAAAATCATCTATTCCTTGACATCTAATCTGATAGGGCCTCCCTTTATCAAGAGGTGGCATGGTGGGGTGAACCAGCCTGGACAGGGTGTGAGGAGATCTCACAACTAGGATGTGATTCTGAGGAAATTTCTCTCCCCTTTTGGGTCTCAGTTTCTCAAGTGTAAAATGAGGGAGTTTGACAAGGTAATCTCTGACATCACTTCCTGCTCTGACATTCTGTCAATGGGCAATAAATTCTTAGAGCATAAATTCTGAGACTGAGCTACTGCTCTTAAAACAGAGCTGCCCGTTCCCCTCACCTCCACCCAAAACAAGGGTTTCCTTTAATAAAACCAGATTTCTATATAAATTTCATTTGCTTAGTTGCATATATATGTTTGCATTCACAATTATGTTATGCCCCAAAACTAACTCCCCAGGGTATAAGACAAAGAAAAACAGTTAGTTACTTCCAACAAAGGCGCTTACTTCCCAGACCTGGGTGCACAGAAGGACTGAAGCATATCATGGTTCATGAGACAAGGAATTACATTCTTCAGTCTTGGCCTCTGAACTAGTAATATATGGACCTGGAGGTGCCTGAACCCTCATGAGGTCTGTCCCTGGACCATAGAGAAAACTGCCTGTCCATGCTACTTTAAATGTGTGTGTTGGGGTGAGGATTACAGGAAGCAGAAAGCAGGACATACCTAGTTGTTGGTCAGACCTAATTTAATCTTCTTGACCCTAAAGGTAGATACAATTTTCATCTCTGTCTTGAAGTAAGTGGCGGAGGGTGGACCCAAACTGGTTCTTCTACATTCTGGTAAGTATGCTTTTAACCATAACACTCTAATGCAGGGTCTCTTAACCTCAGCATCATTAATATTTTAAGTTAAATAACTCCTTGTTGTGGGAGTGTTATGGACTCAACGTTTTCATCTCCCCAAAATTCATATGTTGAAGCCCTAACCTCCAATGTGATGGTATTTGAACATGGCATTTGGGCTTTATGAAATAATTAGATTTAGTTAGGTGAGGAGGCTGGTACCTTCGTGATGGATTCGTGCCCTTATAAAAGTAGGAAAAGAGAGATTTCTCTCTCTGTTCACATTCACACACCTGGGAAAGGCCACATAAGCACACAGCAAGAAGGCAGCTGTCTACAAACCAGAGAAGGCTCTCACTAGGAACTGAATCTGTCAGCGCCTTGATCTTGGACCTCCCAGACTGCAGAACTGTGAGAAATAATTGTCTGTCACTTAAACCACCCAGTCTCTGGTATTTTATTATAGCAGCCCCCAGCTGACCACAACAGGGGACTGTCCTTTGCTTTGTAGAATATTTAGAAGCATCCCTGGCCTCTACCCATTAAATGTCAGTATCAATCTCTTTAGTTGTGACAACTAAAAATATATCTGGATATTGCTAAATGTCTGCTGAGGGGGAAAACTGTCTCCGGGTGTGAACCACTATTGTAATATCAAGCCCACGATAGGAGGAGAAAGGGGCCATACAACACCATACTCAAATTCAAGTCTAAGGAATGAGTCCAGAGATATAGTTGGGTGTGGCATCAGTAGCAGTCAGGAAAGCAGAGAGTAGGTCAGGAACATGTCAAGCAAGTCCATAATTTCAGATATGAACAAACTAAGATAGTCAGAGTACCCCCTTTGTGGTGAGATGTTAAGAATGGCTAAATTAGGGCAGCTGGGGTGGCTCAGTGGTTTAGCGCTGCCTTCGGGTGATCCTGGAGACCCGGGATTGAGTCCCATATCAGGCTCCCTGCCTCTCTCTCTCTCTCTCTCTCTCTCATGAATAAATAAATAAAATTTTAAAAAAAATGGCTAAGTTGATGGAGTGCCTGCCTGGCCCAGTCAGTAGAGTATGTGGCTCTTGATCTTGGGGTTGTAAGTTCAAGTCCTACATTAGACATAGAGTCTGCTTAAACACCCACACACACTCACAAAAATGGCTGAATTGGCATACATCTGAGCAGGCACTGTTGACCCTTAGTTCAAAACCTTTTCATTCATTCACTCAAGAACTGTGTGTCAAAGTCTTGCTCAGTTCCAAACAGTAAGTTGGCCCTGGGAAGCCAAGATGAATGAGCAGTGCCTTCTATGAGTGTGCATTCTGTAGAGAGAAAAGAATGTTAATAATGACATTGGTAATAACAACCTACCCAGATGTCAGATGGAGATCTCCTGATCCTTTAGATCTAAGAAAAATCCCTAGGCCTCCCTTGGATTTTTGCTAATCCCTGGTGGACTCATCTTCTCTAGTACACGCAGTCTTTGGGGCACTGGCATCCTGCAGGCCATCATCTCACAGCACATCAAACAAAACATCAAGTTCAGCTGCTTCTCCCACTCCCACCACAAACAGCAATCTCTCCCATAGGAATGGTGTATTTAGTAAGTGCATGGACAACCATAATCGGGTCCCAGGAGGGGGTCTCATATCATGACACAGAGTCTTCCTTGTCCTCCCATCTTCATCCTCAACTCCCTTCCAGTTCACCAAATCTCCAAATCTCATTTTCCTGTGCAGGCCATTCCCTTCCACCCAGGAAGCCTTGGCTCTAGCTGACTCCGGGCCCTTAGGAGGTTTACCTTCCATCTCAACCACTCACCAAAGTGTTTTCCCCACAAAAACTTCCCTCCCTAAAGAGAACTATGAAAGCAGCTATTAGAAGTTAATAAATAAATTCATACCAATGTATTAGGACTTGGTATTCATAATATTTTGGGAGCTCTCCCTAATGTTAGGCAAAGTGCTTGATGTGCATTATTTCATTTAATAATAGAATAGGACTATTACAATCCCGTGCAGTAAACATACAGCCGAGAAATTCAGACCATACTCTAGCATTCAAATTTCAGTCTAATAGCTATATGACCTTGAGTTTTTCACTTCACTGCCCTGTGCCTTTTTCTCCTTCATTTGTAAATGGGAGTAATAGGAGTATTTCCTATTCCTGTTAGGGTTGTGGTGGAAATTGAAAGAATAAACAAAGGTGTAAACTGCAGAGAACAGTGTCTAGCACTTAGTACATGCTCAGCAAATGTTAGCTGTTACTTAATCACTGAATAATTAATAGAGGGATTTGGGATTGAGTATGCATATGACAGGGACAGATCTCAGAGCAGGGAAAGGGGGTAGGGTTCTAAAGGATGAGCAAGAGTTTGCCCCCAGGAACATCTGATGCCCTGAAATTTATGAAATCAAGCCCTGCTGGTCATGCCTTAACCTTGTCAGCTTTCCCTCTTGGCTTTCCCCATCACTTTCTCATTCCCACAAGGTTCAGTGAGACACTTGGGAAAATATTTTCCAAAATAAATTTCAGTCATTATTTGACCCAAACCACCCGATTCTGTGACCCAGCCCTGTCTACTAATGTTACCACCCTGTCCCTATTTAGACTGAGGTTTTATAACTGCCCAGCCCTCTACCAGGGCTTCCCTGTCCTACCACCTCCTGCCTGAGTCATCCTGTGATGTCACAGTCCTAGCTTTATGATGTTGGCCAGTGTGGTTTCAGGAATGACTATGGACGGGAACAGCCTTAGGCCCAGCTGTGAAACCAGTCACATTGTGTTCCACTTCCCACCACCCCATTCTTCCATGATGTAGTGGAAAGATCAAGTTCTGAAAGTCTTAGTTACCTCCAAGCTCTGTCTTTTCCCTGCGTGACCGTGGACCACAAGGGCTTTCTCCAAGTCTTAGTAAGATGGGAATGTTTGAGGATCATTTTAAACACCTAAGAAAAAGCATCTGTGCAGGTACATAGTAGAGGCCATCAACATCTATCAACACAATTCTTGTTCATTAAAAGCCACTCCAAAACTCAGTGGCTTAAAAAAACAGCCACTGGGTGGGAATTAGCTGATGCAGATGGGCCCAGCAGGTCTTAGCTCCACATCGACTAGCAAGCCAGCCGAGTGGTCCTCAGCAGGGCAAGGGCAGAGGGACAGGAGGACCCACCTGAACACACAAGCATGTTACTCCACTGTTGGCCTCATGCCTACTAGCATTCCATTGGCTAACACAGGTCACATGGCCACATCCAAAATTAAGGGCGGGGGGATGATACTCCTCCTTAGTGAAGGAAACTGCAAAGGCACCTGGCAAAAGGGTGGGATACAGAGAGGGGTGAGGAATTAGTAACAACGATGCAACCACCAACAACATATGGTCAGGACATAAATGTTTCCTTATTTCCAACTTCATTCTGCCACACACACATACCCAGGGCCTCTTAGTTTCATGTTCATCCAAACTCACTGCAAGGGGGAGAAATAGGTGAAGGGGACTGAGCAGTACAAATAGTAGTTATAAAATAAATAAGTCACTGGGCAGCCCGGGTGGCTCAGCAGTTTAGTGCTGCCTTCAGCCCAGGGTGTGATCCTGAGGACCTGGGATCGAGTCCCACGTCAGGCTCCCTGCATGGAGCCTGCTTCTCCCTCTGCCTATGTGTCTGCCTCTCTCTCTCTCTCTCTCTCTCTCTCTCTCCTCTCTCTCTCTCTGTCATGAAAAAATAAAATCTTTTTTAAAAATAAAATAAAATAAATAAGTCACAGGTATGAAAAGTACAGCATGGGCAATATAGTCCATGATATTGTAAAAATGTTGTGTGGCAACTACACTTATTGCATAGCTATTGTGTAACATATACAGGGTTGAATCACTATGTTGCACATCCAAAGCTAATATAACATTTTGTCAACTATACTTCAATTTTTTTAAAAGGGTTTTTTTCTTTAAATTCGATTAGCCAACATAATAGTTTCAGATATAGAAATCAGTAATTAATCAACTGTGTGTAACACCCAGTACTCAGTCACATCACATACCCTCCTTAATGCCCATCACCCAGTTACTCCATCCCCCCACCATCTTCCCTCCAGCAACCCTCAGTTTGTTTCCCAGGGTTGCATCTCTCATGGTTTGTCTCCATCTCTGATTTCTTCCCATTTGGTTTTTCAAAAAAAAAAAAAAACTCACTGTGAGGAAAGAATATAAAATTCACAACCTCATCATATAAGCAACCGGTATGGGTTGGATAGCACTTCAGTGTTCAGAGGGTACTTTTCTAACATCACTACCACCAACAACAAAAATCATACTTGTTAGTATTTACTGTGCAGCAAGCTTTGTGTTCAGCCTCTATTCTATATGTTTTGTATATTTAATCCTTACAGCAAAACCCCATAAGATGGTACATTCTCATTTTTCTTCTTTTTCTTTTTTTTATTTCTTTAAAATCAATTAACACATAGTGTATTATCAGTTTCAGACGGTGAGTTCAGTGATTCATTAGTTGCATGTAACATCCAGTGTTCATTGCATCAGATGGGCCCTCCTTAATGCCCATCTCATTTAATGGCTAAAGAAACCAGAGCTTTGAGATGTTAATCAACCTCCCCAAGGTCATACTCCAAAGGGGCCTTACAAAGTCAAGTCTCAAGTGCATCTATATTGCACCAAAGCTGTGTTCTTCCCATTTATACCTTTGAGGACAGAGTTCTAACTAGGGACAAACTAACTAGGGACAAACTTCAAGGCAAGTGTCCCCAGACTTCAGTCATCAGTCACAGCCGGTAGTTTTTACCATATTCATGTACTACCTATAACTGTAATGCATACAATTATTGATTATTCTTTAAATTTGATCCATTTTAACTTAAATGTATTTTATAAGAAACTCTATGTGACCACCATAAATGGAAAACCAGCGTCTCCTGCCTTAAACAAAAGAAGGTTTACAAAAACAAAGCAACATTATGAAATTCATGCTGGAGACCCTTGTCTGCTGTGAGCTCCAAGAGCAAGTTAGAAGTTGGCAGGTGTGGGGAGGTAATAAAGAACATGAAGCTGAGATTCTTCTTGATGGAATCTGAAGGCTAGAAAGGTCACTTCGAGAGTAACCTTCTCATAATGGACTCCAGTCTACAAAGTGCTACATCTAAGCATCACCAATATCCTTGCAGGGACCACCAAGAACTCCAGCCCAGCCTCATATACCTGCAACCTTAGAGGAAGAGCCCTCAGTAGGTTCAGAAAAGACCACCAAGAGATTTTCTTGGAGGTCCTTTGAGTCCTCTCCCGCTGACCCTTGGGTTTGGTCTTCATAGACTGGGAGAAGGGGCATTCTTGATAGCCTCTTCCAAAGGCAAAGGCCAGTTTTCCTCATGACATAGAGAATAAGTGGAAGAGGCAAAACAAGTGACCAGACCAACTGCAAGCCTGTAGTGGTCATGGGGACATACATACCTGAGCTGATTCAAGTCCAGAAGAGGTCCACTTGGTGGCCCAGCCACACAGGGCAGGGGCTTTGGGGGAATTAGCCCTTGTCTTTCACCCTGATGCTTCTTACTGTCTGTGCAAAACCGCTTGCCAAAAATCCCTCCCAGAAGCCCAGCAGGTCTCCACTCATATCAACCCACCATTAGCCTTGTCTCCTCTGAAATAGAACCACAAAGGGAAAGGGACATTCATTATGTGCTGTCCCTGTACCTCTGCAATATCCACCTCTGTTCTTCCCACCATGTCTTTGTTTCTCAGACTCTGCCCACAAAGGCAGTCCCATCAGAAGTACCTCAGCCCTTCACTCAAACCTAGGAAAACCTCACCCAGAGTTTGCAGAGCCTGAGATCTTCTTGAGGTCCCCCTGTCTATAACACTGCATTTGCAACCCTTCTGGAGCACCTCTTATAATACATTCTGCTGTCTTTATTCATCTATTATCCCAAAAATGTTTGTGCAGATAAGTTCTCAGGAAATGTTTAAAACTCAGATATAAGCCTTTATTACAACTGCCAACACCAAGGAAGCGTGTGAGTAGGAATCTCAGTCCACGGCAATCCCTGGTTTAGTCAGATGTAAGAAATGGAACTGGATTTTTCTAGGGTTCAACAGATTTTCTACTTCAAGTACTGTCATGGACAAAACCCAATCAGTTTGAGGTTCTCTCCCCTTCTCCTAGAGCCACACCAGAGTTTTGGAGCTTTGGTTAGTTCCAAGGTATTGGGGAGGGAACAGTTAACATCAATGTCATTGGTCCAACTGGCATCCATTGAGATGTCCATCACCTGTGGAGTGGACAGTCCACACAGGTTGAATCCAATCAATTCCATTCCTGTGGTCCCTTTCGGGACCTTCTACTGCTTCTGTGTCCCTGTGGAAGTCACAGGAATCTTTCTGCTCTTCTTAGACCTCTCATTAGGCACAGGAAGTTCTGCTGAAGGCTCCATCCACCTAGACATTTTATACAACCATTTTTTCTCTAGAGCCTTGCTGCCTCCCCAGTGATGTAGTTCTGCCAGAAAAGAGTGTTCAGGTCCCCTCTGCCACCTGGATCCCACAAAACCTCTTTGGGATTTGCCACCTGTCCCCCAGGGCCCATGTTCTGGAAGCAGGGTAGAGCTAGCTCCCTATTCCCTTCCCCACAAAAATATCCACATTTATGGCTTTACCTCCTCATCTCCCCTTTCTCCCAGACAGGGGAATTCTTTTTCTCATCTCAGAGGTGAGAGGCTTTGCTCTCATTCACCCCATTTCTCCCAAATCTATGGCCTGCTATGCCAAGAGTGGTGTGGGTTTTCCAAAGGACTTAGGCTTTGAAACTCAAAAGCCAGAAGACACTTCCTTTTCTGTGTTTTTTGCTGTCACATCCCTTTCCTTAGGCAGTGACCACAGAACAGCCAAATGTCTCAAATCAGAGAGGATCTCAAGAGCAAAAGGACAAACCAGAGCAAAAAAAAAAAAAAAAAAAAAAAAAGTTAATTTTTCAGAAACATTACCCAGTCTCACAAACATTAAACAAACATGAAAGCACATGTGACTTTTAGAGCAAATGGTTAAAGCAGCCAAATTTAAGATACAAGGAGATATTTTTCTGCTGTTCCTACACCCTTTGCTCTGTCTCTCTCTTTTTTAAAGATTTTATTTATTTATTAGAGAGAGAGCACGAGCAGGGGGATAGCAGAGGGAGAAGCAGATTTCCTGCTGAGCAGGGAGCTCAACACGGGGGGCTCCATCCCAAGACCCCAAGATCATGACCTGAGCTGAAGGCAGATGCTTTTTTTTTTTTAATTTATATTTATTTATGATAGTCACACACACAGAGAGAGGCAAAGACACAGGCAGAGGGAGAAGCAGGCTCCATGTACCGGGAACCCGACGTGGGATTCAATTCCGGGTCTCCAGGATCGCACCCTGGGCCAAAGGCAGGCGCTAAACCGCTGCGCCACCCAGGGATCCCTGAAGGCAGATGCTTAATCGACTGAGCCATGCAGGTGCCCCTCTTTACTCTCTTTTAACCTTCCTACAGCCTATTCTTTGCCTTTAGGAAAGATACTGGGTCCCTTGTATGTGACTTTTTAATTTCTAAGAAAAATGTTCCAGTGTGTTCACTGTCAGAACACACACACCCCTTACTTATTTTTTATTTTATTTTTTACCTCTGAGCCCTTTCCCAGTCCTCCATCTGTATTAGAACTGGAAACATCTTTTCCACCCCCACCTTGCCATCCTCCTATCCCCCAGTGGTTTTACACCCTGACATTAGAAATCATTCTCAAGAATTGAGCTTGGGGGACTCCTGCGTGGATTAGTTGGTTAGTATCTGACTTTAGCTCAGGTCACAATCTCAGGGTCCTGGGATCAAGCCCCACATCAGGCTCTTTGTTCAGCGGGCAGTCTACTTCTCCCTCCACCTCCCCTCCCTTTGCCCGCGCTCTCTCTGTCTCTCTCTCACTTAAATAAATAAAATCTTTTAAAGAAAAAAAGAATTGAGTTGGGGTTTGAGATGTGAGGCTCAGAGGTATAGAGACTCCATGATTCCTTAGACTCGAACCAAGCTCTCCCCTACTGCCTCCACTTTTGGAGGACAGTAAGAAAGAGAACTCCTCAAGGCTTCGACACTGGGAAGCCCCCAGGCTGCCTCCCCAAGAATGGAAGGAGGGAGGAGGTCAGAAGTAGAGAGAGGCTCTTCCTAAGGGGATTTCTTTACTTCCTGGCAGGCTCCAGGACACAAAAAAGTTTGTTTAGACGAGAAAGGAATGTCATTGATTGCTTGTGGTGGTGAGGGGAAAACAAAAATAATCTGCCCAGCAGTTCACTCTACTTCCTGAGCATGCAGGCCTAGCAAGCTCCATGCTTGTTTGGACTGGAAGGGATTCATTTGGGAGTGTTAAATGGAGCCAGAGTCTGCTGAAAAGGCACCCCCAGGACACCTGACACTCACCTGGCAGGACAGCTGCCACCTGGCACCCAGAAGAAGGATCTTTATTCTTTGTTATAACTTTTAGGAGTGGAGGAAGTGCCTCCTCCTCCTCTCTCCTCCATCAGAATCTGGCCCGGTATGTATGGCCTTACATGATTCTCTCTTTTTTTTTTTAAACTTTTTTTTTTTTAAGTCTTTTTATTTATGATAGTCACACACACAGAGAGAGAAAGAGAGAGGCAGAGACACAGGCAGAGGGAGAAGCAGGCTCCATGCACCGGGAGCCCGACGTGGGATTCGATCCCGGGTCTCCAGGATCGCGCCCTGGGCCAAATGCAGGTGCTAAATCACTGAGCCACCCAGGGATCCCTGATTCTCTCTTTATGTCTCTTATCTCCCCAGTAAACTGTGGGCTCCCTGAAGGGTAAATGCTCAGTATATGTTTGAGGAACTGAACTCTGCCTCCTTTTCTTTCCTGCCACCATTTGTCTTATCTCTTTTCTTCATCACAGTCTCTCAGTTAATGCTCTGAACAATCCTATATGGTCAGTACCGTTATCCCTATTTTATAAATGAGAAAGCTAAGCTCAAGGTCACCTTCACCAGCTAGTAAATTATATTGGAGCTTTAAAACACTGGGATTTGAACATGGGTCCTTCTGATATCTTCAGCTAGAGCACTCCCCGTTAGTCCCTCCCCTGTTCTATTGTCCTCCTTTATGAGCCTGCTCTGCCTACCCATGCATACATCTCTAATTCTCCTCCTAAATATTCTTACACACCTTGATTGTTGATTTCAAGGACACTCTGGGCCTCCAATCTCTGGGATGAGATTATTGGGTGGCACAAAGAAAGTGTGAGCATAAATTTCATGCAGCTTTCTGCTCAAATATCACCCCCTCAAAGAAGATTTCCCTGTTCCTTCTTTTTAAGTTCATCTTGTAAAATGTAAATCGCATGCATATTGGAGCATGCTCCTAGTGTATCTGCATAGTAATACAAGTATAATTGTTAAATAGGTAAACACAAATAACCTCATTAGTTGAGATGCATCTGCAAATTGTTTTTATTGCGCATCTGATCAAAAAAACTCAGAATGGGACACTGACCAAGGTCCAGGCACCTCACAGCACCCTTCTGGAAGATGGAGGGAATGCTTAGCCAGAAGCACAGTGAGAAGCTTTCCAGGGGAAATGCACTGGAAATGGGGGCTCCCATCTTTGGAAACCAAGGAGGAGCAGTCTGCATCCCTGTGAACCCAGCACTGCTTAATTTGAGAAAAGGGTTTCTCAAAAGTGGGACCCTCCCCCTCCTTCAGAGGGCACCTGTTTGGCTCTTCTTCTAACAACTTTATTGAGATATAATTAGCATTCCGTACACTTCACCTGTTTAAAGTGTGCAATTCAGTGGCTCTTAAGATATTCACAGATATCTTGCTACCATCACCACCTTCACCTTAGGAAGATTCCCTCACCCTGAAAGGAAACCTCGTAGCCATTATACAGTCACTCCACACTCCTTCCTCTCCTCTACTCCCCAGCCCCAAGCAACCGCTAGTTTGCTTTTTGTCTCTGTAGATTTGCTTTATTCTGGACAGTTCCTATAGATGGAATCAGATAGTATGTGGCCTCATGTGCTTGGCTTTTTATTTTTTTCCACTTATAATCTTTTCAAGGTTCATCCATGTTGTAGCATATGTCAGCATTTCATTCCTTTTCAGGGTGGAATAATATTCCTTTATGTGGACATATAACATTTTGCTTATCCATTTGTCAGTGAATGGACATTTAGGCTCTGTCCACCGTTGGGCTAATATGAATTATGATGCTGTAACCACTTGCATACAGATGTTTGTGTGGACATATATTTTTATATCTTTTGGGCATGGAAGGGAAAGGAAGGGAATTATTGGGTTAAGTGCACTTGTTTAAAATGCACATTCTTGGGCCTCCAGAACCTCTGTAGCAGACCCTGGGAAGAGGCCTAGAGTGCAGTTTCACACGCTTCCTAGGAATCTAGAAGTGCATTAGAGCTTCAGAACCACTAAGCACATGAGCCCCACCACTCAGATCACAAGTCAGAAGGAAGCTCACCCTGCCTGACAGCTTGTATTTTAATCACCACTCGCCGACATTTGTGAGCGATTTATTTACACTTTTCTCTTACATGATCATGCCGTGAAACCACATTTAATCCTCACAACCGGTCTGAGAGACCAGTATGATGGCCTCCATACTGCTGTAGAAAGACAGATGAGCTGACGCCCAGGCACACCCAGCTGTAAGCTGCAGGGCAAACCAGGGCTTCCTGACTCGAAGCTCTGTGCTTATCCAGAGTACCTCTTCTCTGTTTTCTAAATCAAGGATGAACCCATGTGCTATGACAAGTGTGAGTATGTTTATGGAGACTGTGAGGGGCCGGGGTCTGGAGTCCTGCCTGCTAACCCCCTTCCCTATCCCAACAGTGGCCCCTGCAACCCCTTAGTGGGACCCCTAGTGCTCCGAGGAACCTCTCTAAAGGTTTTAAGCTAAATGAAATAACCATTTCATTAATTCACCAAACATTTCTAAACAACTGCCTTGGCAGGCACTGTAGTAGATTCTGGGCATATTAAAAAAAATTGTTCCCAAGGGGCTTATAGTGTAGCAGGGGGTCAAGTAACAATATAAGTGATAAATTTTGATACCAGCAGTTCATACTTTGGAGTATGGGCAGGAGAGGCAGCTAACATGGCCTGGGGATAAGAGGGAAGTCTTCCTGGAGGAGGTGAGGCCTTGAACTGGAACCTGAAGACAAGATAGTCTTTTAGCATGTAAAAAGCACCATGTAGATGAGTGCTACAATTTCCCAGATGTCCCTGTTTCAAATATTTAGCCTCATTGCTACAGATATGCCCTGATTTTGGTTGAGAAAATTAAGTCAGTGGGATGATGCAGTATCAGCTATGAATAAATATCTCCCTCTATCAGACTCACTGGGTATTCTGATCTATTTGTTGCATCCAACGTCTATGGAGCCCCCAAATGTATGCCAAATACAGTACCAGACTCTGAGGATAAAAATAAAGAAGATGGAAGATAGAAAATAGATAGGCAGACAGATGATGGATGGATAGATGTTGGATGGATGGATGAGTAGATGATGGATGACTGACAAATTAGGAACAGGGAGTTGAGAACATGTGAGTGGTTCTGATCAACATAATTTCTGCCCAAAGTGTGGGATGGAGGTGAGCAGAGGATTCAACATGGCAGCATAGAGGGCCCATGGAACCCAATCTAGGGAAACCATGGAGGGCTTCCTGGGGAGGAGGCAAGACCTAGGGGCAGTCCTGGAAGATGAGTAGAAGTTGGATGAGGAAAACAGTAAAGGGAGAACAGGCAAGCAACAGCATGAGCAGCCCCAAAACCCCTTGGGGTAAAGAAATCACCAACACATGTACTGTGGAAGGCTGCCTGAATTTAACAGGGGAATAAATTTAACAAGGGAGTACATTTAATGAGGGAGTAAAGTGGTCAGATCTATATTCCAGAGCCTAGTTAAAAATCCTTGTCAGGGATGCCTCTGCACCCTAGTCCATCATGCACTGTCTGTGTCTCCTCTGTGAACAGAGGAGCCAGTATTTTTACTCAGTTCCATAGCATGTAGCAGGAGATGCTGAGAATCATGAATTGATTTGGATAACCATGCTCCTGTTGAGTTGGGCTGTGTAGCATAGTGATTAAGAACATAGATTCTGGTGCTAGACTGCCCACTCAGATTTGAATCTTGGCTCTGCTATTTGTCAGCTTTGTGACCTCAGGCATAGAGGTTACTTAACCTCCCTGTGCCTTGATTTCCTTATCTGTGAAACAGGGATAATACTAGTCCCTACTTGATAAGGTGACTGTGAGAAATTAATAGTAATTACCTCTGGAGTTCTCAGAACAGCACCTTATAAGCATTCAGTAACTGTTAGCAAGTATTACTTCCATTCTTATCTCCTACAGCTTTCCTCCCAGAATGTTCTGCCCCAGGGACAGGGTCTTGACTGTCCTCTAAATAGGCTGTCATTCTTGAACTGTCAGTTACTGCTCACGCTGCCTTTTCCTCTCCTTCGTCCACAGGTGTCCAAACCTGCTGTCCTCAGAATCCCACCAAAGGCCATCCCCAGCCACCAGGATCCACCCCCCTTTTCTTAATGCTTAAGCACTTGAGACCAACCTTGCTTTGGGGGAATACTTAATCCAATACAACCTTATTATTCCCCAAAGAGGTCAGGGGCTTGGGGAACCATGAAAATGGCCTGGCCTTGATTTCAGAAACTGTGGGATGGAAACCATGGGCTCTGCCACTTACTGTCTGAGCCAAAAACAAGAGTAATAAAATCATACCAGCTTGATGGAGTCAATGGGTGTGTCAAACCAGAAAATGAATATGAAGGGGTGCCTGGCTGGCTCAGTCAGGAGAGTGTATAACTCTTGATCTCAGGGTTGTAAGTTCAAGCCCCACATTGGGTGTATAGATTACTTAAAAATGAAATCTTTTCTTTAAAAAAAGAGAAGAAGGGTCTCCTGGGTGGCTCAGTGGTTTTGCATCTGCCTTTGATTCAGATCCTGATCCCAGGATCCTGGGATCGAGTCACATAGGGCTCCCTGCAGGGAGCCTGCTTCTCCCTCTGCCTATGTCTCTGCCTCTCTGTGTGTGTCTCTCATGAACAAATAAACAAAAATCTTTTTTTTTTTTAAAGAAAATGAATATGAAGTGCTTTGTATAAATAATAAACAATATGTTAGATATTACCACAGGCCTGATGCTAAAAGCTTCACAATGTCATATCAATTAAGCCTCAGCAGGCCTGTGTGCTATTTTTGCTCCCATTTCACAGACAAAGAAACAGAGGTACAGAGCAGAAGAAGTAAATTTGTCTGAAGTAATACACCTCTATGTTGAGGAGCTGAGATAGAACCAGAGGGTCATAGCTTCACAGCCAACACTCTTGACCACTATTTAAACTGTCAAGTGCTGGCTAGATGATGGGCTTTGTATTATTATCTATAACGACCCAATGAACTCATGGAAATGAGTGCCAAAGACATCCACGGCAGTGCCTTACTCTTATGCATTATATAAATAGGAAATGAAATTAAGAAAACACAGTGAAGCAGTGATTGCCCTGGCCTTTTGTTTATTTCTCCATCAGTAATATAATCAACCCTTGAGCCAAACTGAGAAATAAATAGGAGGAAGGTTAAGGAGGGTTTTTGCCAGACAGCTGTCGCAGGGCTTGAGAAGGCTTCTACCCCAGCAATGAGCTTCCTGCCCCAAGCCCCTGAGCACAAGACTATAGATTCACAGTCATAAAATCTTAGGGCAGGAAGGAACTTTGGAGATCATGTGGCCCTTCCCTGATCACAGATAAAAATGCGAAGGCCTCCAAGGGAAGGTATCTTGCCCAAGGTCACAGTGTTTGTTTCCTACTAATTTAGGACTTACCAAATACTGCACGCTCACAAATATAGTCACATTTACAGATGAGACCCCGAGACTCTAAAAGAGGGAGTAATTTGCCCCAGATCACATAGCTACAGGGTGGCAGATCTGAGATGCCGGATGCCCAAGCAAGTGCTCCAGCCACCTTAGCACACTATTTGGGGAGGGAGAGGAGGAGACTCAGAACCCCATGTCCAAGGTGCCATTTCCAGTCTCTTCTTAACACCCAGCTCCAGTGGCCCCAGCGATCCACTAATCCCTATTACTCCCACGTCCCAGAAGCCAGTGCCAGAACACCCAGGCTCCACGATGTGCCTTATGATATGGGAGCACCCCCCCTCACATACCCCAAAGCCCCTGCATTGTGCAATAAACCTACCCATCCAAGTGGTGCTGTAATACCTTTATCTGTCTAGGGCAACCCCCATCTGCCAACTATAATGTCTCTCTGGCGCCTGGTGAACCAACAGAAGGGGCGACATGATCCTGGCCCTTTGCTATCTGGCTTGTTTTTGTAAGAAGGAAAAATAAGAGCCAAAAGCAAATTCCTCACTTCCTAGACCATTCATTCCCTGCCTTTGGTGGCATAAATAGGGCTCTGGCTTGGGCAAAGCAGACCTTAGAATAGAGGTGCTAGAGTCTGATTACTCTGGATTCAAATATTACATCACCTTCTGTTGCTGTGTGACTTGGGCAAGTCACTTACCCTTTCTGGGCCTCAGCATCTTCATCTATAAAACAAAAATCTTAACAGTGCCCACCTCATAGGGTGGTAGGAAGATTAAATGAGATAATGAATATAAAGCACTGTGATGCCTGGCACACAGTGGCTGTTCAATAAAAAGCATAATTACTCTTGAACCTTAGGAAAGACACAGCACCTAGAAGACTGCTCATCTTTGAAAGCCTGGCGTTGTGTCAGGTGGTTTCCAATGGTCCCTCCTGCTATAAGGATCTGTGACTTATTGGACTCCATGTAGATTTTAATTCTCTTCTGCTTGCCCCTGGAGGAACTTCAGGATCCCCCTTCTTAAGCCTGGAGCAGAGCTGTGCAGGAGATGTGCTCAGGTGACTTCAGGGCCCAAAAGCTGAGGATTTCAAAACAGGTGCCAGAAATGACACCGCAAACATCATCTGGCCTTTGAAGGATCTTAAAAATGCCCCTCCAGCTAGGGTTAGAGTTAAGGTTGGGATCAGTGTTACTCTTTATTTTTTTTATTTTTTTTTTAAATTTTTATTTATTTATGATAGTCACAGAGAGAGAGAGGCAGAGACACAGGCAGAGGGAGAAGCAGGCTCCATGCACCGGGAGCCCGACGTGGGATTCGATCCCGGGTCTCCAGGATCGCGCCCTGGGCCAAAGGCAGGCGCCAAACCGCTGCGCCACCCAGGGATCCCCAGTGTTACTCTTTAATTCAGGGTCAAGTTTGGCCTTGAGAGTCTCAGCAATGTGGTGAAACACACCTGTATCTGGTTCAGACAGAAAAGTAAGGGGACACACTGCAGCCCAGGAAGGAGCCACGGAAGACAGGTCTTATCTTCACCCTAGCAGCAGTAAGAGCCTACTGAAGCATTTTAAGCAAGAAAGGGTGTTCTAGAGGGAACTTTCTGGAGTTTTGGGAATGCCCTGTATCGTGATGGTGGTAGTCACACAGCTGTGCACATACATAAATAGTTTTGGAACCGCACTCTCTAGATATATTCATTTTACTGTATGTAAACTATACATCAACTTTTAAAGTATTATTTTATTTAAATTCAGTTAATTAACATATACCATATTATTAGTTTCAAAGGTAGAATCCAGGGATTCACCAGTTGCAGCACCCATGCTCATCATATCACGTGCCCTCCTTAATGCCCATGACTCAGCCACCCCAGCCCCCCCATTCACCTCCCCTCCAGCGACCCTCAGTTTGTTTCCTAGACTTAAGAGTCCTTTATGGTCTGTCATCAACTTTTTGAAGGTGTGCCCAGAAAAGTATGCCCACCTAGTAAGAGGCAGAGCCAAGACTCAATCCACAAAAGGCCAGGATTAGGGGGAGGCAAGTGAGGTAGGATCATACAAACACAGGGTTGGATTCTGCTTTATTTAAAATGTCAGTATTTTGTTCATTGGGGATTTACTTGCATTGAATTATATTTTTAAAAATATTACTCAATGTATTTATTTTGATTACTGAGTTTGGGACACCCCCTTCTATTTTGTATCTGTGGCAAGAGCCTCACTCTCCTTACCCTGGTCCAGGCCCTGATGATCCAGCTGTGGCCCACTCCAGGATGCATGCTCTTAACCACCCCACAGGTGGCCTCCTTTGCCCAGCTGGCCTCACCATCATGGTGGTTCAAGGAGCTTTGAAGAATATATTAAGAGGTACTTAGACTGAGGAGCTGGCCAAGAAGGAAGATTGCCACAGAGACTCCCAGGGAGTGGCTCTAGCAAAATTTACAGAAAAGCATTTAGAAAGTGTTTAAATAAATCTGTGGATGACAAAAAGATAGTGAGAGAAGGGGAAGCAATTTGGGACCAGGCTGGTAGCAGGGGCTAGCAGCTCAGGGAACAAGTGAACTCCCACTGGCCAATATCCACCACCCCTGCCCCAGAACACCATGCTGCCTGCTCCAGCAATTCCGAGCTGGCTGTCCCAGGGACCTGGCCCAGGGAGTCTGCCTTTCGGTTCCTTTCTTAGCAATGTTCATAATCATCAACCACTCAACACAAACATTTGGAGTATAGTTCTTGTGTGTGTTAAACAGGATAGCAAATGCTTCTTTGCATTGGATGGCGCTTTAGAGTTTGTAGATGCTTCTACACATGCTGCCCAGATGTCTGTGGGCCCTTTCTCCTGGCCTGAGATCTAGATCTCATTTTCTTGAACCTTCATCCACACCATCTCCCAGGAGATTGACGCTGATCCTGGAGGACCAGGGGTGCCACTCTGCTGTCCCTGAGCCCAGGCCCTCACTGGAACCCGAAGCAATTCCTGAGGATACTGGATTTCACCAGCAGTTTGGGGGGCACAGTGGAAAGGCACATGCCTGGGAACTTCAGCTTCCATATCCCAGGGTCCAAGTTCCTTTACCTTCCTGGATTTCCTGGCGAGCCCCAGATTCCTTTTGTCACAGGCAGAGCGGTGCCTCAGTCCCCAGGTGTGGGGAGCCCTCTGCATCTAATTCCCTCCAGTGGGCCCCAAAGCTCCCCTGGGCCTCCCCTCAGAGAGAGAGGAGTCTCTGCTCCCCTAGAAAGGCAGAGACATTTCAATTTCCATTTCAATTAGGAAAACTGAACACGCACCAAAGCAAACATTCCAGTGACAACACAGGTTGTAGAGGGAGAATCAGGCATCTCCTAGGTGGTAGATAAAGATTCGAGTGATTTTTCATTTTCTTTTCTTGTTTTGTTATCAGAGGAACTATGGAGCCCACCCCTTAGGTCTCCTCTTCAACCTTCTTTTCTCCAGCCCCTTCTGGGCTACAGTTGATGAGCACTGTGAAAAATATATGTAAGTCCTCCAGGGCAGGGTAGATGACTTGCTGCTCCAGCCAGACCCAGATGCCTCCTCCTGAGGCCTCTACCGGCCTATCTCCCCTCACTTCTCCTTAATCATAAAGAGTTTACTTTGTGAAAGAAGAATTCAAACATGTAAATTATATGAGGACACTATGTAGAATATTCTAGGAACACAAACACCACAGGGAACGGGGAAAGGCAAAAGGACTTGCTGTCTATACCATGGGGCCTTTTAAAACTTTGTCTTGCCTGCCCACTCTCTCCAGAGGGCAGAGGCCCAAGGCCAGCCAAGTGGGCAGCAAGTATGCTGAGCAGAAGCTGTCGGTCTTCTTTAAAGATACTGATTCCTGGGGAATCAGGGGGTCCCTCTGACCCCTTGGAAAAATATTCCTCCGTGTTTGTCCAGGAAGACCCTGGGGGTAAGAAGACATGAGTACATGTGTGTGCTCAGTCTGTGAACCTTTCTGTGAGAATGGCTATCGGAGTTTCCAAGCGTGTCTCTGTGTGTCATGTGTCTGGATATCTTGGTGTGATGATGTGTATGTGGTGTGTGTCTTGGGGCATAGGGATCTCCACATTTCTAGATAGATGTGTGTATGTTTTCCTTAGCCATATGCATGTGTGGCTGTCCCTCTGTTGTTGAGGTCTCAGCATCTGGGACATGTGTCTCTGTGTGCCTGAGGAAGGTGCAAGTCAAGGGGTGTGTATGTATCTGGATGTGCAGGTATGCACATGTGTACAGGGACTGGGTGCATGAGGACTTACAGAAGCCACAGCAAGTGTACATGCTGTCTTTGCAAAGCAAGCCATCTGTTTTCCTGGTTTTGTTTTTTCTCCTCCCCGTGGGCTCCAGACCCCACTTGAAAACAAAGGGAGCTTAAAAAACGCAGCCCTTCCTGTGTTCCCAAATGTTCAGAATGCTGCGGTGAGCTCACATGGTGCCAGCTCGGATGCCCAGCCCTGCCGCTGCTGCAGGAAGCCACCAGCCTGCTGGGCTACCACCACCCACTTACATAACCCTCCAGGGAAAGGGGTGGGCAGGATGGAGGGGGGCACACCTTACTGTACCCCAATTCTTGAGCCAGCATTGGGCCCCACAGGGGACCTGACAGCTCACATGGGGGCATAAGTATCACTGAGGTCTTCCTCCAAAGAGGAGGGCTCCCTGGGAGTGGTGGGAGGGGAGATGCATGGAAATTATTACTAAGCATGTGTCCAGGAACTTTCCAGTTTACCATGTCCGTTCCAGGCAGAAATCAGCATTTTAATCATGCAACACACATTTCCTGAACACCTACTATGTGTCAGACACTGTGAAAGATAAGAGTACTCAGCTCTGCACTCCCGGGATTTGTGTCCCCTGTTTTCCCCTCCCTGCGGCTTCTCTATGTCCTCCAATGTAACATGAGGAGGTTGAGCTGGATGTCTCCAAAGCCTTTTCCAGATGAACAACTCCATGATTCTTAGTACAACAACTTGATGACTCTGTGCTCCCACGCTGCTTCTCCCTTCACCATTCCCTTGTTGGAGCAGGTCAGCAGTATCCCCTTCCCTCCCACCTTTGCCCAGATGCTCATCGCCTTTCCTCCCTTCCTTCCTTCCCTCTGCAGAACAAGCTGTCAGTCCTTCACTTGGAGGTATAAATAACTCCTCTCCCTTGTCTACACTTTCAGGGGTTCCCAGCCTTCATCTAATCCCAGCTCCTGCCAGGCCAGTCAAAGCCTCACAGCCCTGCCTCTACCCATCTCTCCAATCTTAGGTCCCACATCATCTCCCACCTGCCTCTGCACCCAGCCACACTCTGCTACATGCACACCTTTCTCCCCACCCCAGCCTTTCCTCAAGCCATTCCCTCTGACTATCTGGAACACTCTTTCCTCCCCACCCCAACCAATTTCCATCTTTTGAGATCCTAATCATCCTTTGAGGCCCATCTCAAACACCTTATCTTCCTTCCACCAGGCCTTTTCCTGATTCCTCCTGTCCCTTCCCCAGGAGGTAGAAGCTGTCCTTTTTCAAACCTTCCAAATGATCCAGAAAATTTGGTCTTTACTTCTGGTCATCTGTGTATTTGTCTGTTGCCCACAACATGCCTGAGATCCTTGAAACTATAAGTCAGAAAATGTATCTTTCTCATGCTTGAATCCCCAAGCAGTACCTCTCTCACAGGTGGTCAGCAAACATCTGCACAGTACAGTGGTCTGGATGCAGCACTCAGCCACAGAATGTTAGGAGCTGAGTATTCCAGGTGGAAAGAATGGCATTCCTGGGGAAGGAGGTGGGCAGAGAGGAAAAGAGAAGCCTCAGAAATCACAGCCCAATAGTCAAGCAATTAACTGTCCCCATGATGGGCCTGAGACCTACAATGCTTCCCATACCGAAAAAGGGCCTGCAACTGGGGAGAAAGATTGTGAATGCTGAAGTGTCCTGTGTACCCCATCCAGATCACAACTTTTCCAAGGAACAAAAAAGCTAGGGAGTGTCATGTGACAAGAAGACTCTGGTCCTAGGGTGGTGGGCCAAGGGTGGCACCGTGAGCCCCTCTAGGCCAGCAAGTGCCTGGAGCCAGCTGGAGATCTCACAGGAGTGAGTGTTGGCAAACAGAATTACCTGCCCCAACCAAAAGGTGCTGGCCCTGCCTCCAGAAACATGGGTGCCTAGGTGGCCAGATCCCTAAGATTATTCAGAAAAAGCCTCATATCCAAGTTTCTATATAAAATCTCCCACTTTATGAGTGTTGGCAACTTATTTAATTTTAAAAAATCAACAACACGGGTTAGGCCAATGAAATAGATCTGCAGGACGCATTCAGCCCATGCACTGACAAATCCAGACCACTGCTAAGGTCCATGCCAAGTGTACTGAGTAACACTGATTGTGAATGACTCCCTGCCGAGGCAAAATCTGACACCCACTCAAACTAGAGAAAATGCCTCCTGTTCTACTAAACCAACCATGGGTGCCCAATGGGAGCCACCGAGGGGTAGAAGAATGTCTGGAATGTCTTCATGCTCCTTGAAGCCAAATCCTTGCTCACCCTGAGCATCATGATGATGCTACCACCTCCTTCACACTGGCCTCAGTCACTGACCTGCCCCTGTGAACATTCAGGATTCCTTTCACCTGGCCCAGAATTTTCTCACTACCTGGTGCCACCTTTCTTTTTGTTTAAAGGTAAGTTGTGGAGTACAGGAGATGTTACTTTGGGTATCATAACCCAAAGGATGGAAGGAAGGTTTGGATCAGCCCCCAACCTGCTGTGACTTGAACAAATAATTTCCTCTTTCTGAGCTTCAGGTTTTCCTCAGCAGATTGAGTGGACTGGACTAGAGCACCTCTGAGCTGCCTTCCAGCCCCTGGCAAAGGAAGCATTAACCCTTGATTACATGAGGACTGGGCTCCACATGGTGGCAAAAGGGAATTCCTGTTAGCAGTGCCCAGGCCTTGCCCCAAACTCACACAGCCATGTCTTCCTGCAGGTGTCTGGCCACCGACGGGCCAGCCACAGTCCCTGCTTCCCTTTGCAAGGAGTAGTCACACTTAATATGCAGTATGGCACAGGCATCACCATTGGAGGGCTGCTGGACAGGGCCTAGAGGTGTTTACTGGTAGGAATTGTGAGGAGTTGGCCCAGGGAAGAACCCAAGGCAGCTGGAATGGCAGAAAGGCACCCCAGCAAATGATTACCAATGGAAATGAGTCTTCCAACATTTTAACAATGGGTATAGCCAGGCAGGTGCATGTCCACTGACCCATACTCAGCACTTGTCAGAATGCTGCCCTTCCTGTGTATAGCAAGGCAGACCCAGATGCTGGCAACATTTTGGAAAGTGAACCCTCCTCTCAGCCTCTGGGGACCTCACGGACCCCACTCCTCCCTCACAAGCTTGCTTCACTCCAGGGCCCCCACCCCAGGCCTCCCTGGGCATTGGCAAAGAGCAGGCACCACTCCAAATCCTGACTTCATGCTGACCATCAAATCCCCAAGCCAGGGAGGGAGCAATGATGTCATTGTCCCTGTGTTTCAGAAAAGCAATAATCAGACTCGGAAGAGGATCAACTTTCAAGGCAGAAGGCCAAACAGTTTATCTTGGCAAAGGCCTCCAAGGATTGCCTCATAGAAAGAAAGGGCTGGCATGCTCATGAGCATCATTTATTATGGGAATCTGCAGTGTCCTTGGAGTCAGGAAAACCTCCGGGGCCCTTTTGAGTTGGAGGATGTCGAATCTTAAACAAATGACCATTAGTGTCATTTCTTCCCATCAGAACCCTCTCTTGGGGAGGGAGGGGAGCACCTCAAAGCTCAAGGTGGAGTCTCTTTCCGACAGAGTTGTGCCACCCAACCCTGGGCTGGAGTCCCCTCTCGTTATTATAAAGATGCCACCAGTTTTCTCAATTTGAACAAGTTCCATGAAGGCAGAGACCTTGCTCACTACTGTATCCTGGCATCTGGTACGGAGTTGAGAAATCTATCGGTATTGGCTGAATGAATGGCAAGGAGGAAAGAGCAATGAATTGGGAAGTAGTGTTCCTGGATCCCAGGCATCAGGGGTGTATCCAAGTTCGCCAGCGAGGCTTGGACAGGCAGGTGGGGGGAGAAGGGGTGTTGCCATTGATTGGCGCAGGTGTGTGTTAGGTATTTTCAAGGATCTATCCTTTGATAACCTTTGACTCCCTTCTTCCCCTGGATCATAAATCTTGTCTTTGCACTTCTGCTAAAGTCATTACGCTTACTCTTAGAGCCATCTGGTCAAGCCTTTTAGGTGAAACACTGTGGATAAGGCCCCACTTTGGGCAAATATGTTCAGAAAGAACAAGTCTCTCCACCACCCATCCTAAATTATACTTCTGCTGCACTGTAATCTGAGCTCAATCACTGCAATGACCTTGAACATGACACTTCACCTTTCTGGGCCTCAGTTTCCCCTTCTACAAACAATACATATTAAGTAGAAGTGTCCTATGTTCTTAACTTTTAGAGGGCAGTGTCTCAGACCCCTTTTAGAAACAGAAGAAGCCCATGGAGCCTCTCCCTGAAAAATACAGTTTCTCACACGTAGAGAGGAACATTTTTGCACCTAGTTTCTGGAGGTCCACAGCCCCCTCGCAGCTGGTGACAGAGCCCAGGGTCAGAGCCTTTTGGACATGCTGAGCTACGAGTCCCTCCTGGCTCTGAGTTTCTGGAATGTTAACCCAAATGTGGCTGTAAGAAAACACATTCCAGCTGCCCTTTCCCCAGGTCACCTCAAGCCCCCTCTGAGCTGCCCCTCAGAGAAGAACTTGGGCTTCACTGATGGCCCCAAACACAGCTGGCAGCTTCCTCAAGACCCAGGCCTCAAAGCCATAAAGGTAGGCCTCACGGAAATGAGGCAGGAAGCAAAAGGAACTGCAGGCAGCTCAGCCTAAAAGGAATTTCCTCCTCTGCTTCTCCTTCTAATTTGGTCTTTCAAGAGCTTGACAAAGGTGGGGATGGAGGAGGGCAAAAAATGTTGAGAGTTTTTTTTTTTTCTTATTGAGGCCCAGAGAAAGAGGTGGAGATGGGCCACAAAACAGAGAGGTCAGGCATGGGGACACGGGGCAGGGGACACTGACGAGCATGGGTGGGGCCTCAGTGCATTCTCCAGGACAAATTGGACTTTTCCAGCCCGCTGGTTTTTGAAAGCTATTTCCGAAGCTGGACTAATCCAGCCCAGCTGTGAGATGATAAGTAAACAGGACCTTTTGTAGAGGTTCAGAAAACCCCTTCTTAGCTTGTACTCACAGAACTCACTCTGTCCTTTCAGCAGGGAAGGCAATGAGGTGTCAAGGGCAGGTAAAGTTGAATCTGAGTCCAGGACTCATGCCTACCTGTCACCACTCTCAAACCTGGCAAGTGTCACCTGGACATCAGGATAGTCACACAGATCTGAGTCCAGATGCCTGTTCCTCTTCCTGTTAGCTGGGTAAACTTAGGTGTGCTTCTTAATCTGTCTGAGCCTCAGTGTTCCCATCTGCAAAACAGCCATAGTAATACCTACCTGGTAGAGTTACAGGGCAGAATCAGTAAGAAATAAAAGTGAAAGTCCTGCAGGCAGTGCTCAATCCAGAGTTGGTCCTCAGAAGATGCTACAGGTCTCTCTTGGCCACCCCCATAGCTCCTTTATCCTTCTCTCTGGAGTAGAGATTAAGATATATGGAAACCTTGAGTGAATTAGAAAAAGAGGCACCCCCTTTAAGGGGGAGTGACTTGGAAAAGGCTGCATTCCTTCAAGCTGAAAAGCAGTCTTCACCCCCCAGATGCATGCATGGCTCAACAACCGGGTTCCTATTCTCACTCCCCTCAGCCAGGCAACCTGGTGCCAACCACCACCCATACGGCTGTGTGCAAACAGCAACCACAAAACCCAGGTGTCCTGCCTGCCCTTGGGCTGAGATTTTTTTCTATTAGAGCTCCAGTCTTTTAGCAAAGTCATTGATCCCCTTTTGAAATGCCTGGCAAGGGTTAAAATTGAAGCAAGACATTTTCACCTGGGTGTAATGAGTTCTTTGTTCATTCCTGCCCTAAGAAGAAGGCAGAAAAAGACAAAGGTAGCTAGGACCCAGCCTTACCTGGCACTCAAGACCGTGCTGTCCTGCCTCACTATCCTAAATGGGCTGCCTCTGTCCTTCAACACAGGTGCCTTAGCAAAGGAAACTCTCCTGCTGCTCTCATGCTACGCCCCAGCACACAAGGCTCAGAACCTAGCATCACTTTTTGCTGCACTGTCTCACAAGGCCATCCTGGATTCAAGGGGTTGGAGAGATAGACTCCATCTCTTATTGGTGGGACCTGTCAAGTCACACTATAAAGGGCATGGGCGCAGGGAAGCCAGTAATTGAGAACATCTAGATCATACCGTGAGTTGGGACCGTGTCTCATGCTGCTGGAGCCTGTTTTCTAAACCAATATTTGAGATTTAAGAGTTGATAATGTGACACAATATTTTCAAATGGGGCTGTCTAGGAGGCATGGTCATACTTCCATCTCTACACCACGCTAACAGCCTGGCCCAGTAACCTCCCCTAAACACATGTTTACTGGTTATCTGGCCACTTCAAAACTTGACATTTTAAACAGGAACAGAATGCCTATGTACATTTTGGAATCAAAGGCTGGTATTTATTAGCAGGTCTTGAACTTTATAGGATTTCAGATCTAGAAGCTGTTTAAAACAATACCTTTTATTCTTTTATACAAGAATAAAGTTAAGAGGTAAAGTGACTTAGCCAAGATCACATGGTCAGAGAAACCAGTGTTTCTCAAACCTTAATGTGTACACAAATCACCTGAGCATCTCATTAAAATGCAGAATCTGAGTAGTAGGTCTGGGGTGTGGCTGGGGTTTAGCATTTTTTTAAATATTTTATTTATTTATTCGTGAGAGACACAGAGAGAGGGGCAGTGACACAGGCAGAGGGAGAAGCAGGCTCCCCATGGGGAGCCTGATGTGGAACTCTATCCCAGGACTCTGGGATCAGGACCTGAGCCAAAGGCAGATGCTCAACCACTGAGGCACCCAAGCATCCCTGGGTTTAGCATTTCTAACAGGAGCCCAGGTGATAGCAATGCCACTGGTCCCAGACCCACACTTTGGGTGCAAAACTCAACACATAACAGATTCCAGAGAGAAGGTGGTAGGTAAACACCTGCATTTAGAGCCTTTTTATTCTTTTTCATTCCTTCAGTTACACCCATTTTACCAATGAGTAAACTGCAGTTCAGAAAGGAGGTATTGGTATTGGACCAACTCCCTGAAATTTTTCAGAAGAGGACCCACTTTCCTCCATTCAGTAAGCAGTTGTCAGAGAGGTGAGCCCAAGGAGCTATGGACCTCTTTGAGTTTCCAGTTCCTCAACATAAGGGTGTTCTTCCTGGCTGAGGCCTTGGGCTGTGGGCCATATTTTCACTTGTTGGGGACTAGGTGCTGGCCCAGGGGTCTCTAAGTCCCAAGAGTTGGGATTGTCCTGTCTGGTTAGTGATTTAGGAGCTTGGCAGCCTCTGTTGTTCTATTATGTGGCCTCTGAACATTCCGTCCAACGGGCTTTTGGCATGCCACACATTTTCAAAATGAAAGGAGGAAAAAATGAACATTCTCCTTGCTCATTTGCCTAATTTAAAAGCATCAAGAAGCCTTTTTTAGAGGGGGGAGAAACATCATCCATCTGAAATGGAGGAAGTATCTCATCAAGGAGCCAAGAGAGAGATGGAGACATAAGTTTCAAGGGCTGACATATTAATGGACAAACCCTGTGCCTGATTTGTTTTTTCCCATCCCCTTTAAGCTCAGAAATCACTGCCTTTTTGGAAGCTCTTGAACTGAAAGGAAATTTCTTTTTTCCTAAGAGGAGATCTGAGCTCTCCTCACCTACCTCTGGCCCCACTGTCCTGCAGTTTCACATCAGTTCAGACCAACCCACAGACGTTTACTGAGGGGCCACCATGTGTCAGGTGCTGTGCTGGATTTATTCTTTCATTTCTCAAAGATTTAGTGATCAGAGACTACCCCGTGCTGTACATTCACCCATTCATTCAACAGTTGGCCACTGCCAGGCATCGTGCCAGCTCTGAGGATAAAGAGCAGCACAGACTGGCCACACCTAGTTTAGCCAGAGAGACAGTAAGAATTCTTACTGACATATCATAATAAGGAATTACTTGTGACAAGGAGCCATAATAGAGCCTGATGCTGGGAAAGCGAAGATAAAGGAGATCTTGCTCACGTCCATCCCTCCTTTCTGTCCCATGGCTACTGACTTTGCTTGGGTCCTCCCTGGTGGCATGGCCTAGGGACAGTGTGGATGAGAAGCTAACCTGCTGTCTCTAGGCCAGGGACTTCTCTGTGTCCCTGGAACTGATGTGAGAGGCAGAGTGGTCCTCTGCCAACCTGGGCAAGATGTTTAATTCGGTCTTGGATTTTCCTTTGCAAATTAGGGATAACAGTAGCACTAGGACAGGGCTCTCATGAGGATTAAATGAGATGTGTCCATTCAGCTGCTGTGCAGCCTGCCTTGTGTAGACATTGAGTAATTGTCAGCCTCTATCATTAGTGGCCAGCATGGCTCCTTCCTTAAAGGGGGCCCCACATCCAGAGACACGTCCTACTCTTTGGCACAAGGTCCCAGTGTCTGCTCAGATCCTAAGAGTTTTACCTTTTGGGAGAGGTGGTGGAACTTTCCCTGCTCATCCTGAGCCACAGGCTTTGAAGGGCTTCATAATGGCTCTCGGCAGTGCTGCCCTGGACTCCCGCTCGCCCCACATTCTGACTCTCCATCCAAGAAAGCAAGACCAGGGAACCCTGCCCCCTTCCTTCAGGGTCCCCTCCATAGACTGGGTAGTGTTGCTCCCCTTCACTTCCCAGCTGGTTGCAAAGAGTGCTCCCGTCTTCTCCTGCTCGCACAGAACCCTCGTCAGCCAGCACTCCCTGGAAACATCTTGCAGGCCAGTTGAGACCCTGGGTGGGACTCACAGCTTTTCCTTCAGCTGAATCCACCTGCATACCTTCAACAGAGGGCCTTTTGGAGACGTTAGGCCCCACTGCATGCCCCTCACTATTGTTAGATGCCATCCCAGTGCTGCCCGGGCACCCGCCCCTTCTCCCAGGGGTGTCAGGGGGCCTCCTCTGTCCCACCCGAGAGGCATGGAAGGGAGGGTAAGAACAAGTCCCAGACTGGCCCTCCTCAGCCCACATCTCCGCATCTGCAGGCAAGTCAAGGTGGAGAGTCTGCCTAATATCTTCTCTGATTATCTGGGCTTCAAATTGCCTAATGGCCAGTGTTTGAGACCAAGATCCCTCCTTTATCCGAGTGAGCATTCCCCCACAGCACAACTCCCCAAATCGAGTGCAGTGTTTCCACCTGGTGGCTGTTCTTACTTTCAAACAGGCAGAGCTGGCATGGAACCACGGCCAGATCCAGATGGCTGTGGCTGTGCCTGTTGTCCGCCCTCTCCTCCCTCACACTCTTCCCTGTCCGTCTTCACATTTCAAAGGTTGTTGTTTGGTTCCAGTGGAAAATGCACATCAGCACTGAACACAATGTCTGTCTCAGGCAACCCTCCCCCCCCCCCCCGCCCCCAGTAAAACGCAGGCACAGTTTTAAAGCTTCCCACCGTTCTTCTTTATGGAACAGTATTTTTTTTTTTTTTCAACATTTGTCTGACACTTGCAGGATAAAAGCCTCCTTGGAGGCAAGGGGCTGCCTCCATGTGGCAGGCACAGCGTGTGTTCCATTGAAGACGTATTTTAAAAAGTGGAGAAGACAGAGGCTGGGGCAGAAAAAGTTCTGAATTGGCAAGGGGGCCTCACCCCAGAGTTTAAGGGTTGGTTGGTTTCACAGATTCATTTTGTAGCCTCAAGCAAGTTACTTCTCTCTGCATCTCTGCTTCCTTATTGATAAGGCAAGGCAATGCCCTCCCTCTTTTACATCTCATTAATAACCACTGAGGCCCAACAATGCAGAGACTGAAGAGTGTTAGTTGGTGACATGACCCTGCACAGGATCTCTGCCTCTCTGGCCTGTTTCCTCATACAGTGAAGGAGCTCTGTTGTGCTGACTGATCCCTTCCCACGCCTGAACCCCTTTGGTGGGACAAAGTTTATCTCACTGTCAGATCAGACAAGAGACACTGGTATAAGGTGATAAAGTGGAGTGGTCTCTTGGTGGCTGGGGTGACCCTCAAGGGCTATCAGATCCCTCCACTGTGTCCAAACAGAGCTCCCGACTCTAGGTCAGGAAAGAGATAGAATGACTGTCGTCCATCACTCTCTTTGGGCTCAGATTCGTCACCTCAGGGCCTTCCCTGTTGCCAGCAGACATCCATTGGCTGCAGATTTTTGACCACGTGGGTAACCCTAAATAAACCTTTGCCATCCTTTAGCATGGAAGCCTAGATTCCTCTTGGCAGGTGTCACCTTGGAAAGCCTGGAGCAGGGAAAGAGGGAGACGCAGCAGCAGTTGGACAACAGCAGGGGGTTAACAATAATACCGACAGTCAGCATGGTTCTAGCCAGCCCCACGTGCACAGCTAAGTGCTTTACGTATATTAACTCACTTTAAACCCCAAGGCAACCTATGTGGTACATAATATTTTTAGCCCTATACATCAATGCAGAAATTGGGGCACAGAAAAGTGAAGTAACTTGCCCAAGGACTCACAGCTTAGCCATAGTAGAGCCCAGTCAGTGCTCAGCACAGGCAGCTGTACTTACGTGCTCACTATGCGTTGCAGCCTCCTCCATACATGGAAGGAAGCAGGACGGAAGGGCTAAAGAAAGAGTGGGTGCCCTGCTGGGGCCTGAATAAGGATAGAGATATACTGGGCACTGGAATGACAGGAGGTTCAATGCAGTGGAGAGGGCATCTCTAAAAGTAGCGCAGTCAGTACATACTGATAATGATGGTGGTGGTGATAATGACAGCGCCTAATATTTTTACAGCTCTCAGCACTGTTTCTACATTCATTCGGTGAATTCTATCAACAAATACTGGACACCTGCTGCATGTTGGGCAAACAATGAACAAAATGAACATTGGCCTTGCCCTCATGGAGCTCAACAAATAAACATGAAAATAAACATTTAAGGGCAATCATGATTTTAGCTTTGTTGGCAGGATTATAAATTTTATACCTCAAAGCTTCCTCTCTGGATGGCTTCAAAGTTAACCATGAGCATTTGGGAAATTAAGCTCATTTTTAGAAGGGAAAAGGTAATGGTCTTATAAGGGGAAGGGAGAACCAGAGATTATTTTCTATTATTCTGCTCATGGATACCCAAGACTAACATTTCTTGAAACTTTCTTCTTTGGCTTCTAAACATTCTTCTTTCTTGGCCTTCTCTTTATCAACTTGTTTATGGGGTGACAAAGTCAGTAAGAATGTGCTAGAAGCTGAAGTCTTGGTCACCCCAATAACTGGACTAGTGATCTGGCTCAGGCCTTCTGCTTGCAAGGGCTGAAGAAACAGTGGGGAGTAGAGCAGACAAGGTTTCATACAGGATGTAGATACCTGCAAGCCAGTGTTGGTTTACCAGTAAAAAATCATTTTCCCTCCCAAATATTATATGTTTGTGAGATGCCCAGCTGGATATTATCATTCTTTCTGATCCAAAGTATTATTGTTGTTCATTGAAACATGCTAAGACATTCATTTGCCTTCATGGTTTGCAGTCACTGGAAACACATCCAGGCCATTCTAAGATATGTTTAAAAATCAGACACCATCCAGACAATGAAATATTATTTGGCAGTAGAAAGGAATGAAGCCCTGACACATGCTACAGTATGCATAAACCTGGAAAACAGGGTACTCAGTGAAAGAAACCAGTCACAAAAGGTCGCATGTTGAATGATTCCATTTATATGACATTTCCAGGATATACAAATCTATAGAGACAGAAAGGAGAGCAATGGGGGCCAGGGGCTGGAGGGAAGAGCACTGAGGAGTGACTGCTGATGGGCATGGGGTTTCTTTTTGAGTGAGGAGAATGTTCTGGAACTAGATAATAGTGATAAAATATGCACAGCTCTGTGCCTATCCTACATTGAATTGTATACTATAAAAGGGTGAATTTTATGTTCTAGAAATTCTAACTCAATAAAGTTGTTATTAAAAAAAAAAAAGTCATGGGCAGCCCGGTTGCCCATGGCTCAGCGGTTTAGCGCCACCTTTGGCCCAGGGCCTGATCCTGGAGACCCGGGATTGAGTCCTGCGTCGGGCTCCCTGCGTGGAGCCTGCTTCTCTCTCTGCCTGTGTCTCTGCCTCTCTCTCTCTCTCTCATGAATAAATAAATAAAATCTTTAAAAAAAAAAAAAAGCACAGCTGGGTGGCTCAGTCGGTTAAGCAGCTGCCTTTGGTTCAGGTCATGATCTCAGGATCCTGAAATTGAGCCCCGAGTCAAGGCTCCCTGTCCAGCCAGGAGTCTGCTTCTCCCTCTCCCTCTGTCCCCCCACTGCTCGCTTGTGTGCTCATGCTCTCTCAAGTAAAAAGTAAAATCTAAAAAAAAAAAAAAAAAGTCAGGCAGCATTACTGTACCTGTGATGGGTCAGATCTCACTGTATTAAGTGAAAGGTTATGCAAGATTTACAAGATAGAAACCAAGTGATATGCAATCATCAGAGGTTGAGTATATTTCTGTACAAGAAAATAAGTACAGAGACACCCAGGTGGCTCAGCGGTTGAGCATCTGCCTTTGGCTCAGGTCGTGATCCAGGGGTCCTGGGATCAAGTACCACATTGGGCTCCCTGGGGGGAGCCTGCTTCTCCCTCTGCCTGTGTTTGTCTCTCTGTGTCTCTCATGAATAAATAAATAAAATGTGTTTTTTTTTAAAAAAAAAAAAAAAGAAAAGAAAAGAAGTACATAGAGTCATTCTATGTAAGGAATATCAGATCAATCCATTAATCAACTTAATGATAATTTTTACTTAATTTCAAAGCAAATTTTTGCATTAAATAGTACAGAAATGAAAACTTTAAAAGAAATGTTCATAACTGCATCAGGTGGTAATTAGGGGGGTTTTTAGTAAGTGACTGTGCCAGTTCAAATTATCCCTGGAGAATCTCTGGCTGGGATTCAGCTACAGATAGCATGTTTTTAACATACAAACTCAAATCTTCACAATAACTGTAGTTGCTAATGTGCCTCTTCCCATTTATAGGAAAGGCAACAAAGACCTGAGAGGTTAGGAGACTTGCCCCAGGGTGTGCCCGTAGGAAGTGACACCAACAGTATTTAAACGCTAGTCTGTCTGGCTTCAAAGCTTGCATTTGTTCTTCTTCCTCATGCTGTGGCATTCCACGAACACAGCTTCCCCAAACCAGAGAAAGTGGTATTATCCCTTTGCTCACCGTCCCAAGTAAGCAGTGCTCATTCTGTACAACACCAAGTATACCTTTAACCAAAACTTTAGATTTATCTTTAATCTTAAGACATTACATTGTGAACATAAACTGAGACACAGAAATGCAGACACCGAAATAGTGCAATTATTATTTAACTATCTTCTGAAGTCACTGAGAAGAGGAGCCATATTAGGCTCATCAGACTTGTAAGGAGGGGCTTTCCCCACCTGGAAATGAAACTGAACAGCCTGTAAATAGAAGAAAGCTGCATGGAAAAGCCAAGGGCTTGGAAATGCCATGGCAGCATGTCCCCACAGGATTCAGAGTGGTCGTAGACACTTTGAGTCGTTCAGATGATCCCAGAGCCACAGTTTCACTGGGGATGTTGTCTGAACTGTGAACAGCACCCAGGAGAATCCTCATGGGAGACAGGCTGACGGCCTGAGCCTGTTTGGTGCCATAAACATCATAGTAAGAACAAGAAAAGCATATCTGCAGACAAATATTGCCATCCTATCGCTTTGTTTATTTTTGACAATTCCGTTTCTCAGGGAAACAGGAAATGTAAGAGAAAGGAATGTTTGTATTTTGGTAGGGTAGGTTTAGTTTAATTTTTCTAAATATGCCACCAGTATTTTTCCAAGACACACTAACTGTAGGAGGAGGTGAGGCAGAGGGTTCAGAGGTGGGGATTCCAAGGGCAGAGAGTGTTAAGCTGGCCAGTGAAACCACGGACCTCACTCAGCAAACATTTCCTGGGGCCCCTCCCGCATGCCAGACCTGGTCTAGGGCAGTTTTGAGAATGAAGAAGGCAGGCTGGGTCTCTATCTTGGGTACCTAGGTGGGTGGAGGGACGGATGACTGAGGTTAGGATACTGGAGGAGGAGAGAGCATTTTGGAGGGGAAGTTCACGAGGTTGCTCGGAAATGTTGAGTTGGAGGTGCCTGTGAGACTACCTGGGGGCTGGTTCAGGAGGCAGGTTTGTGAGGAGAGGCCCCAAGCAACAACAGACACAGATCCACAGCTCCTTATGGAGCCTACAGTCCAGTGAGGGAGTTATACATTTGTCCAGCCATCACACAGATGAATTAAGAATAGCAGAAGTGCTAGGAAGGAGAAAGTGGTGAGCAGGCTGTGACCTCAGCAGGGAGGTGAGAGCCAGCTTTTTGAGGAAGCAACATCAGAGCTGAGATCTGAAGAATGGCTAGGAGGAGCAGGGACAGTGTTCCAGTCAATGATAACAGCATATGCAAAGGCCCTGTGGCTAAAGAGAATAAAGCTAGTATCAGGGCCAGAAAGAAATCCAGTAAGGCTGGGACAGAGAGGCTGAGGGGGGAATGTGGGTGAGATGGGGGTGGGGAAGAAGGCAAGGACCAGTTCACACAGCCCTGTAAGCTGTAGTCTCAACTTGTCTCATTCATCTAGGTGGTAATTTATGAGTTTGTCAGAACAGGATAGAATTGGAAAGGACTATCAAAGGTCATCTTATCCATTCTTCCCCCTCCAGACAGGAGTGTCTTTGTGTGCAGTGCTTACATTCCAAGGAGATTCTGTCAGATACTACATACAGAGGTTAAGGTTTATCAGGCAGCTGTTGGGATATTTCTGTTCTCTCTTCTGAATGAATCTTTTTTGAATGCCCCAAACAAGCCCTGTTTCTGGGCTGCCCCATTTCTGTCAAAGGCTTCATCATGTTCCCTGCTCACAACCTGGGCATTAGGCTTCCTTCCCCTCTTTTCTTCCCTTCCTGTATCTGAGGACTGAATGAGTCCTATCTATCAGCCTTTAACATCCTCCCAACCCAAGTCCCCAGGATCCCAGATGTGAAGGGAATAGGAACCAGTGTGGACCACCACCCTACTCCATGCCAGCTCAGACATTTCCTAATTTAGTGTAAGCCTCTTCACTGGCCGTGAGCATTTAATGACTGACATCTGTTATAATGTTAATTCTTCAATGATCTTCCTGTTTGGCAATTGAGGAAATTGAGTCACAGAGTGGGCAGTGGCTAGCCCAAGGGCTCATCTCGTAACCAGAGGTGTTGGAGCTAGATGTGAACTCTGGGGGTCCTTCTGGCTCCAAAGCTCATGCTATTCCTGCCACACCCTGACCTGCTTGGTTATTATGATAACCAGCCTTGTCTTAATGAGTCTGCTGGCCTCCACCCACCTATCCAGTCAAATCAAATGAGTGGACACCATTTCTGGGCACATGGGAAGCATTTGATGGTGCATAGAATGACTATCCAAAAGTAGCACCATGTGGAAGCAGGGCAGTGGGCTCTGGCCAAATCCTAGCTCCCCCACTTTCTTACTGAATGATCCTAGGCAAGAAATTTCACTTCTATTGGCCTTCATTCCCTTGTTTGTAAAATGGGGGTAAAAATAGAGTTATCTCATAGAAGTGTCAAGAGATTTAAATGAGGTGATATACATAAAGTGCTTAGCACCATGCCAGCTACATTGTAAGTGCTCCAAAAATGGAGCTGTTTTTACTATGACCTCCATAAGAGTCTTCCTGAACCTAATTTGTATATGTCTACCTTCTGCACACAAACCCTCAATAGCTGCCTAGTACCCACAAAATGCATCCCCTAAGCTTACTGCTCCCCAGATTTCCATCCTAATTCACTCCACTTCCCCAACAAGTGCCTGCTGAAACTAACTTTATCAACAGTTTCTCCCCAAATTCTTTCTGACTCTGCCTCTTTGTACATGCCATGTCTCCCCACATGGGAGGCTTTGTCTAATACCCATCCAACAATATACTACATACACAGCATCTACTAGATCCAGTCCTTGTGTGGACCCTGGAGATACAGTGGTAAACAAACCGTAAGAGATGCTGACCTCTAGGGAACAAGCTGAGGGCTGCTGGAGGGGAAGGGGGTGGGGGAAGGGGGAGGGGTCCCGGGGTCACGGGCATGAAGGAGGGCACGTGATGGGATGAGCACTGGGTGTTCTATGCAACTGATGAATCACAAAATTCTACCTCTGAAACTAATAATGAGTAAATAAACAAACAAGCTAATCATGGTGTTTTATCAGAGCACCTATAGGGGAGTGGAGAGCTGGACACAAAGGAAATGGACATATAATTACAGTTGGTGCCTCCCAGTATGAAGGGAAAGTTCAGAGTGCCATAGAGAAGACAACAGGAAGCACCTACTTTATTATTTTCACATCTTTTTTTTTTTTTTTATTTAAATTCAGTTAGCCAGCATATAGTATTACATCATTAGTTTTAGATGTAGTGTTCAATAATATAAGCACCTGCTTTAGACCAGTGACCAGGGGAACACTCTCTGGAGACAGAGCATCTCAATTGCTACCCCAAGTGTGGGAAGGGATTGGCCTTTCTCAGTCTTATGTGTGTCCTGCACAACACAAAACACAGTGCCAGCCGCATGGTTCTAACTCATCTAGTGGCCACTGAATTGGTTTGAATTAATATTATTTTATTGAACATTAGGCAGAGTCTTTCAGAGAAAGAGATCAGCATATACAAGGCCCTGTGGCTGGAAATAATGTGGCCCATTTAGTAAAGAGCTGAAAGTCCTGTGGGTTGGTGCATAACTGGGAGGCAGAGGTTGGAGTGTAGGAGGGAGACACACAAGACAAAACTGAAGAAGTAAGCAAGAGCTACATCAGGCGGAGGCTCACAGGCTTGGAATGAAGGCCCAGCTCCTCATTGGAATCTTTCCAGACTTCTTTAGTCCTTGCTTTCCTCCTCCAGACTCTTCCTGGCCTTGTTTTCTCCATACTTAGCCAGGACCAGACACTGAAGGCGTTTAAATCTCTAGAGACTCATGAATGCAGAGGGAATTGCCTCCTTCTGGGGAAAGTTGCACCAGACCACTCAGACCCCAGCCTTCCGACTCCATGGCTTGAAGAGGAGGTCGCTACAGTGCTGATCTGGGCTCCTACTGTTCTGACTCCAACCCCTCCAGAGAACAGCCAGTATGAGCACTGGGCCACCCCCACTTATTTTGGCTTCTTGGGAGACTCTTTTGAATAGGGCTCTTATCAGGGTGGGGATCTCTGGTTTCAAAAATTGATCTGCCCCTTCTAACAGGATGTCAGGCCTCTCACGCCATTGGGCAGTGCTGAACTCTGGAGCAGCCAGGGCATGTGAGCAGGGACAAGGAGCCTGCCAGAGGCTGGTGGGGCCTCCCATCCCCAAGGGGACTAAATAAAGCTATTGTTGGGAAGAGAAGAGAGAAAATAGCCGACAAGATGTTTTTTGTCCTCTGTGACCTGTGTTAGAGGAGGGGCTGGCATGTTGCAAATGATTGGAAAGGGAATGGCCTCTGGAACCTATTTGAACAGCTCAGGAAGAGAAGGAGCTGGAAAGGGGAGAAAAACTCCACCATTCCTCACCTGTCTGACCTTGGACAAATGGCTTGCCTCTGATCTCCTATCTGTCTCATGGGGCAGGGAAGATGCTACCCTATGTGAAATACCTAGTAGCATTCCTGGCTGTGACAAAACACTCCATAAGTGCAGTTGTCATTAGCCTGGAAGATCACATGGTGGGAGGTCTCATCCACAGTTACAATACCATGGCACCCACTCTCATTCCCTGAGCTCTTAGAAACCACTTAAAAAACCTGCCAGAATGTCTCCCAATTCTACCATTTCTCCCCTTAAAAAGTTCTTGGCCTGGTCTCTAGGAATTAAGACACTTGTTTGTAAGGACATCTGTACAAAGATATTTTGTGGTCTTGCTTAGTAGTAAGTAGTAAGTAGGTCTCAGTAGTAGACGAGAGAGAGGGAGAATGTTACACAAATGTCAGTTAATAGGGAAACATATGAAGAATTGTGGCACCTGTGTCCTGTGGAACACTGTGAAGCTTTAAAACCATTGGGTTAGAGATGTACCTTCTGACGTGGGAGAGGAAGTGTGCATGGCATGATATTCAGTGAGAGGAGCCATTTTAGAAAAAAACAAATGTCAACCTTGACCATATATGTGTATATGTGTTTGCAGAGATAGAGCATGAAAAGCAATAGGCAGGAGTACCCATTAGACATACCAGGCAGGTGAGATCAGTTACCTCAGCTGGGAAGTGGGGGTGGGATATAAGAAAAATAAAATAGATTGTGGCAAGATAAAAGGAAAAAGCTTAGGGTATAATATTAAATTGAAGACAGGTGTAAAATTCTATCTCTAAGATTATTGCAAAATGTCCCATTTTTAAATTGGATATATAAATGAAGATTATAAAATAATACAGACCAATACAAACACTGACTTGATTAGATGAGGTTGGGGACAATCCTTATCTTGAATTTCTATGGTCATTTGAAGATTATTATTTCAATTTTTTAAAGCATCACTTTAAAAATAGAAAAGAAAAACTCTTGGGAGTGCCCCCACTTTCTCCACCATCCCCAGCCCAGCCCAGCCTCAACCAGGGGCACTTGGTGTTGGATGTAATCAATTCCAAGATGGTCTGTGACCTGTTGGTAACTACAGATACAATTCATCCTGTGCACAGTGAGCAGGTCACTCTCCTGTTCTAGAACTGAATTATTTTCCCCCACCCCCCGCCAGTCCAAGTGACCTAGACTCTTGTCTTCAGCCTTGAAAGCCCCCCAACAACCTGGCCCCACATTGCCTCTTTCTTCTCTGCAAAGCCTAGAGCTTTGCCAACCAGTTCTAAGAAGAATGCTGTTCTCGAGATGCCTGGGTAACTCAGTTGCTTAGGCATCCAACTTTTGGTGTTGGCTCAGGTCTTGATCTCAGGATTGTGAGTTCAGGTCCAATGTTGGGCTCCACGCTGGGTGTGAAGTCTACTTCAGAAGAAAAAAAAAAGAATGCTGTTCCCAACTAAAGTAAAAAATGGCAATGAAAATTTTCCCCTACCAAGAAAATGCATTTGCTTTTAAATAATGTTTCAAAATACTTTCTTTGAAATTATCTTCCTACAAATTTTCAAATTTTTCTACATTGACTTTCTGTGTCTTGTAAATCTAGACATAATTTCTCATCCCATTATTTCTGACAATGAGTATATTCCTTCAAGTTTAGTTAAAATGGTGGAAAAGGGCACTTAGTTCAAATATATAATTCTATTCAATCATGTCCAAAGTAACTTTATTACAGATAAACTCATTTTAAGTATCATAAAATAATTCCTCCCTTCTGGTGGGTCTTTAGAGCTCATGAAAATTAAGATACCTGCCATGGGAAGACCAAAGTATTCTGCACCATTCACCCCTTCAGGTATGCTGAGCCTTCCATCCACCCATCCACAGCATACTTGTCCTTAAGAATCCTTGTCAAAGCCTTCCTTTCTTATGGAGACTTGCTCAGGATTCCATGCCCCACCCAGGTTTGGCCACCATGCCACCTTATTCTGCTCTTTGACTGTACAACCCACCTCTCTAAAACAAGAAATCTTGTCTCAATCTCCTGTGTCCTACACAGCATAAAACATGGTGTCAGCCACATACTTCTCACTCAGTGAATTGATTTGATTTGATATTATTTTATGGATCGTTATGATTAGAAAGAATTTATTGTACCCTAGGTATGCATGTGGTCCCCAGGGAAGTGTGCCTTGATAGAGAAAGTGCTTAATTGAGAGTCAAAACTCATGATCTTGACTTCTTTTTTTTTTTTTTAAAGATTTTATTTACTTATTTATTTGAGTGAAAGAGGGAAAAAGAGAGCATGAGTAGCGGAGGGGAGGGCAGAGGAAGAGGGAAAGAGAATCTCAAGCAGACTCCCTGCTGAGTTCAAATCCCAATGTGAGCTGGATCCCATGACCAAGATCATGACCTGAGCTGAAATAGAGATTCAGATGCTTAACTGACTGAACCACCTAGACACCCCAAAACTCATGACCTTGACTTCTCATTCTGCTGTTGTGTGGCATGAAAACAATCACTCCTTACTCTTTGGGCTTCAGTTTCTAGGAGGACACACATACGTATTAGTTTCCTATTGCTGCTCTAACAAACTAAGCTGTCAAAAAGAACGTCTTTTTATTATCTCACGGATCTGTAGATTGGAAGTCCAAGCTGGCATGTCAAGGTGCTTTACTTAGAGTCTCATAAAGCCAAGATCAGAGTGCCAACACACTGCATTTTCCTCAGGAGCTCAGGGTTCCCTTCCAAGCTCATTCCTGTTAGGACAGAATTCAGTTCTTTGCAGTATGATACACCTCAGGTCCCCACTTCCTTGCCAGCTATCAGCCAGGGGCCACCTTCGGCTCTGGGAGGCTACCCACATTCCTTTTCAAGTAACCACCCCATCTCAAAGCAGGAACAGTGTGCTGAGTCTCTCTCCTGCTTTGACTCTCTCTGCCTCCCTCTTCTGCCACCAGCCTGAGATGGTTCTCTACTCTTAAAGGCTCATGTGATTTGATTAGGTTCTCCCAGATATCTCCATATTTTAGAGTCACATGTGACATATAACATAAAACAATCCTTGTGTGACTTTATTTGACAATCTCATCACATTTGCAGCCTCCAGAGATTAAAATGGGATCCCTCGGGGAGCATTCCTAGAAATTCTACCTACCACCACATGGCAACATGGGGGTGAAGCAAGATAATTGCTAAGTTCTTTCAGATTTCCCTTCGTGGCCTTCATGTCACCCTCTGCCATACTATCACAGACTGCCAAGCAACAGCTTCTGTTCCTTCCTCCATCATCCAGGCTTCCTTCACCTCTGTCCTCATTCCCACAAAACCAGTGTTAACTTCTTCCTTCCCTCAGTCCTGCTCTACACTTTTAGTTTGAATCTCCCCTTGGTGCTAAGCAGTTTGACAGTCCTTATTTCATTTCTTCTTCCCCCAACTATCAAATGAGTTAGGCATGACCATTCCCACTTTGCAGATCAGAAAACTAAGTTTTGGAGAGGCTAAAGATCTAGCCCCAGACTAGAGAATAAGTTTAACTCCAACATCCATGTTCTTTCCAATATCCATCAGTGTGTGGAGAGATAATGAGGCCGGGAGAGGTGGAGGGGAAGACAGAGCCCACTGATTTCCCCTCACCTCACACTCCACCTTAAAATGAAATGGAGACCTCATCTCAAGCCCCAGTAGTGACCCAGGCAGTTCTCAAACTGCTCGAGATGTCCAGAATCTGTGAGTGGATGGCCAGGTGTGATGACTCTGTTTGGGAACAAAGGCCACTTGGTGAAAATATACCCATTCATTCCACCTTACATCACTTGGGTTGGTGAAATATGTCTTTCAACCTCAGGTGTTGGGACCTCTTTCAGTGCCTATGAGAGTGTAAGTCAGTGCGACCACTTTGGAGAGTTAATTTGGCAATATCTGGCAAAACTGAGAAAAGCATTGCCCAGCCCCAGCAATTCCACACCTGTGCATGTGCCCTGGGGAAACTCCCCTTCAAGTGCAGGGAGGATGGAGTTTGAGAATGTCTGAATTAATATTGTCTATCATTGGAGAAATAGAAATTGCCTAAATGTTCATCAGGAAAGTGGGCAAATGGTAATGTGTTCATATAATAGAATACTATGCAGCAGTAAAAATGAATCCAAGCTAAATAGATGAGCACATGTGAATCTTACAGACATATGTGCTAAAAAAAAAGATTGTCAAGAATCTTTTGATTCTTTTGATATCACTTACATAAAATTTAAAAATGTGGAGTGCATATTGTTTGAGAACCATATGTAATAGTTAAAATATGAATAGATGCAAGGCAATAATAAACAGAATTCATATAATGATGATTGCCTCTGGGTGGAAGCAAAGGAGGGTGATAAGAAAGTATATCAGGGACTTCATCTATGTGGGCAGTGGCTTATTTCTTAAGTGAGGTAATATCTACAATATCGCTCTTTAGGTCTTTTTTCATATGTGAAATATTTTGTAATAACTATTAAACTGACAAGTAATCACCACCAGATGCTTACCCCAGAACAGTAAATGGAAAGAGCAGGAAGCAAAAATGGATATTCATTATACTTCCAATATAGAACAAATGAAAAAAATGTGGATTACCAGCAGATAATACACCAAAACTGTTAAAAGTCTGGAGGCGATCATTATTGTCTTCTGTATAATAACAACATAGTGCTTTATTATATTTTCCAAACTTTTTATATAATGAGTACATATTTGCTTTTGAAATCAAAATAAAATATTGCCCTTTTAAAAAAAAAAAACATGTGTTTGTTCTCTCTAAGCACTGAGATATGATCAATTTTAGCCTGGGGGAGCCTGGGTGGCTCAGTCAGTTGAGCATCTGACTCTTGGTTTCGGCTCAGGTCTTGATCTCATGGTTCATGGGATCGAGCCCCACATTGGGTTCTGCACTCAGGGGGGCATCTACTTGAGGATTCTCTCCCCCTACCCCTTCACCTGTCCCTCCCCCACACTTGTGTGCTCATGCTCTCCCCCTGCATCTCTCTCAAATAAATGAATAAATCTTAAAAAAGAAAAAAAACTTAGCCTAAATAAGGGAATTTTTTTTTTTTTATTTTATTCAGCATCTACTGTAGGAAGCCCTGATAGGCTAGATCTTAGGAGAAACCGTTCATGTCAGGCTTCAAGTCTGACAGGCCCAAGTTCGAGTCCCAATCCACCCCTTCTCAGCACCTGCCTTGTGTCTCAGTGTTCCTGTCTATGAAATGATGACTAAAAATCTTCCCTGGTTGCCTCCTGGAGCCACTGTGTGGGTAAAATGAGATGAGATCCAATGGATCCATGACCCACAGCAGCCCCTTTCAAAAGCACCTACAGCAGCGCCTCCATGTCAGACTATACTCTGGGCACCAAGAAAGAAGATCCGGGTTCTTCCTCTCAAAGCAGACAGAGGGTCAGGACAGACAGCACTGCCAGAACCAAGTGACAAGCCCAGGATAGACAGCACAGAGAGTAGGACATGATTACCCCTGGCTGGGCTGATCCAAGAAGTTATTACTAAATAACTAGAAGGGATAACCTTTGCCCTCGAGCACCTCCAGACAGACTTGCAGACACCAAGTAAACACATCTCAAACAACATATGAACAGAATGAAGGAGGAAATGTATAGCTAGGTTTGAACCTGGTGCTCTCACTTCCTAGCTGAGTGACCATGGGCATGCATAAGCACCTAATCTTTTGAGCCCCCTCTCCTCCTCTATCATAAGAAGAAGCATGCATGTCTCATAGGTCTCGCTGAAAAGATTGGTTGAATGAAACACAGATTCCACTATCAAGCACCTTCCCTGGGTCAGGCAGTGTTCTTGGAGATGAGGATGCTACAGGAAACCAACCAGACAAGTAGCGTGACTCTCCAAGGGAGATGATACAGGGCATTTGCTCAGAACAGTGCCCAACACAGAGTGGCCAATAAATGCACGTGCCCATGGTGGGCATGACAACTATTATTAAGAAGCCTCATAGGGCAGCCTGGAGAAGGCTTGGCAGGGGCGGGGAAGGGGCATGCATTTCCAGATACGTGAAGGTTTTTTGAGGGATAATATAAAGCAGAAACGTGATGGGAGTAACAAAGGTGCTGTTCATTGGGTACTTAAAACATAAAGGTTTCATGTGTGATAATGTGTTTGATTGTCATAGCAACCATATGGGATGGATACTCATCATCCCTATGTTACAGATGAGGAAACTGAGCCACAGATCCATGTAGAGCTTGTCTGAGGTTGCCCAAGTGATAAAGCCAGGATCTGATACCAGTCAGTTTGCTCCCCCCTGCCATCTCTCCAGATTGGTGGGTTCCCCAGCCAGGCTGGGTTTTAAGAGCTCAGAGCTCCTTTTGGAAGCCAATTTCCCTGGCATTTCGGGTGTTCAAGCTGCAGCAGGATGACCATCTGTCAAAGTGTTCTTGTGGGGATTCCGAGTAATATCAGATGACTGGATCTTTCTACAGAACAGATGGTGCCCAAAGTCTTGGTGGCAATACTCTAGAATGCTAATGAGTGATTTCCTCTTATCTCTTACAGCTCACAGTGCCACACTTCCCTGTGGTGGTCAAGCTGGGACACGCCCATGCCGGAATGGGAAAGGTATGAGAAGCTGCTCTTACACTTGCATTCACACTCATGCGGCCTCCCCAGTCTACTTGTTCCCCTCTCCCTCTGTCCTCTGCCAGCCTCACCTTGACTCAGCTACCCAGAACAGCGTGAGAGGAGCCCAGGATGCAGGACGCACCCTGTCTTCCCCACCCCACCTTCTTCTGAGCTCCTGTGGCACGGAGCTTCTATCCAGCCCCGTCTGTACCCTCTGAACCCTACCTGGAATTGCTAGCTAATTGTTTCCTGTAATTGTGGATTTGGAGAAATCCACACGAATGTAAAGCATTTTATAGATGGTGATTCTTTTGTTCTCATCATCATTTCCACAGCTGCTCTCTAAGCTTATGTCTTACTCATCTCCCCACCACCCGCAGGGCCAGAACCTAGAAGGAGGTGAAAATACATGGCTCCATGGAGGAAGCTCATGGAGTCAGTTAGCTTCTGCAAGAGTAAATCACATATTTCACCCAGTCACAGGTGATATATTTGTCAGAATTGGTCAGATCCTTTCAGTTGCACTTGTAGAAACTCAAATCAGGAGACAAAAGATAATCCATCGGTTCAAGGCACCAGGAAGTCTGTGAGAGTTCTTGACAGGTCTGGGCAGAGCTGGATCTAGGAGCCCAAGCAAGGCCAGGAGAGCTTGGTCTCCTGTATTTCTTGACTCTGTTCCTCTCTGCCTGGTGTTTTCTTCAGGTAGTTAAGATCTCTGGTCCCCAAACTCACTTCCTGGAGGAAAAAAGATGGTGCCTTTCCAGGCTCTCTATAAATCCCATAGAGGGGCACTGATTAACCTTTCTTGGGTTCCTGTGCTACTAACATGCACGTGTGGAGATGTGGAGATGTATGCAGCCCCAGTCGAACCCACTGGATCAGGGTGCTCACAGGAAAGGGAGACTTACTCCTAAATAAAAGGAGTGGGAATATGGGGAAGTGTGAGGGCCCCCACAGGCCCACCTCTCAAACCTCTGGCTCAAAGAGATAAAAACCTTGATCTGAGCAGGCACAGCCCAAACATAAATAATCCTGCATCTGGCACCTTTGTTCTTCCCCACCCTGTGATGCCTTCTGTGTCATCTGTTCCCACATAAACTGCATGCCCTTCAGGCAGCAAAGAGTGGAAAGGGCCGAACAGGTCAGGGCATGACCCCTAGCTCCAATATTTGTGTGAATTTGTACAAGTTGCCATCTGACCTCTCTTGGCCTTCTCTGTCGAATGGTGATGATTCTAACTACCGTCTTTAAAATAAATCCTCCCTCTAAAATAGTACATCTTCCTGAAAGTACACACCACGAGGGCAGGGGTCTTGCCTATTGGTCCACTGCCATATGCCTGGTGCCGAGTAGCCTATCGGTTTGTTGGGCAAGTGGATGAATGAGTGATTCCCTCTTTAGATGTGCCCTTGTGTCTGTGCCCTGCTCCCCATCCTCCTAATGCCTCCTGCACCTCTGCCACTGGGCTGAGGCCCTTTCACTCTGCTGGGGCTGCCCTTGCCTTAGTTCTCAGCGACCCTATGCTGCTGAGTCAGCAGGCACCTTTCGGACCCTATAGGAGCTGACCTCCCTGTATCTCTTAAAGCTGCTTGCTGTCCCTTCTGTCCCAAAACTCCTTTTCCAGTGGCCCTTGACTCATGCTTCTCTCCTGGCTCTCCTCTGTCTCCACCACCGCTTCACGTCTCCTCCATCTTGGTTTCTTGCTGTACCATCTTCAATGTGTCTGTGCCAACAGCACATGCAATCTGAGCACTCATTTGCTCTCTTGGCTTCTACAGCCACCTGCACGCCAACAGTCCCCGGGTTGCATTTCCCATCCAGACCCTCAGCTCTTATACCCAGCTCCCTCCTCTACATGCTCCCCTTGTCTCCCATGAAAACTTATCCCAGACAACCTGCACTCCCTCTCGTCTTTCTCCTCCCCCACCCCCTCCTGTGGTCTTCTCTACAGCAGGAACCGCCAATTCCTCCATCATCTCAAAACAGAAATCTGGGAGTCATCTTCCTCCTCCATGTCCAATAGGTCATCAAGTCTTGTCACTTGCCTTTGTTAATGTTTCTCAAACCCATCCCTTTCTTTCCTCCCACTGCCACCATGTTGGACAACTCTGGGAAAGTTAAAAGAGTTCCCAAGAATTAAATTCGGTGTCTAAAGCTTCAAAGTATCCCAGACAGGAAATATTTAAAGAGACTGATGCAATGCTTTGGGGAAGGGGTGCTCTGAGAAACTCAGGCCCAAAAGGGACTCCCAGAGCATGGAAAGAAGGCCATATATCCAAGGATAAAAGCCACTGGCTAGAAAAAACTACAGTTCGCCGAAATGCTGACACCAAGGGAAAAGGGCTTTTCTCCTTCAGTTTGGAATGAGAAAACTATCAGGGATGGCCTGGGCATGCCAACTGAGCCAATGATGTCATATTCGTGTCTGAGAGGGAGAAAAACAAAATTGGTAACTTCCATGGTACTTCTGCTTCTCTCAAGAAAAAAGATTGTCTTCCTGGAGACCAGCAAAGAGAACATTCCTAGGAAGAAACTAGTGAAGAAGTTGCCAATGGACTCAGTGTTGTTGGAAATCCACCTACGTCCCTGCTGATCCACCCTCAATTATATTTTGCTGCTTTTGTTCATATATATTGATTAGTGCCTACTTGGTGCTGAGAATCAGGAGATAAATAGGACCCACTTTCTGCTGTCAAGGAATTGGGGAGACAGGCAGATAAATAGGTATAATATGTGTTGGGGTTCTGATAGGAGAGTGTGTGGTGAGTACGAAGATTGAAGAAAAGAGCTTAATTCCACCTAGAAGATAGAAGAGTAGAAAGAAGTTCCATGCCTGAAAATAGAAGGAGTTCTAACAAACAAGAAGGCCCCAAAGACAAGAGATGGAATGTTGCTCTCTTAACAATGAATAGAGGCTGTCACAAGGCACAGAAATCAAAATATAGGGAAATGCTATGCAGTTTGGAGAGCATTTAGGTAGGAGGTAATCATGGGGAGCACCAACAGGTTCTTTAGAAATCAGTCAGACTAGACCAATGGTTCTTATGGGGGGGGGGGCGGATTCTGCCTCCCATGGGGCAATTCTGATTGTCACAACTGGGGATTGGGTAAGTACTACTGGCATCTGGCATCTACTGAGTGGAGACCAAGGATGCTACTGAACAGCCCGCGATGCCTAAGACAATCCCACAATAAAGAATTCTACAGCTTAAAATATCAATAGTGTCTGAGTTGAGAAACCCAGGAGAAAACTAATTTTATTTCCTTTGTTGAAGGTTTTACCAGTCCAGAAACCAGAGGAAGCAGTGGTTATTATAGAGTTTAACATGCTTCAAAGTCTGTTCCAAAGAATTATAATTATTCAAATGCTAAAGCCTATGTTGGTCAAAGAGGCTTGGAAAATGCTGCGTTAAAGTAAGTTTTTAGTGTGGAACCTAGGAGTCCTAAATTTTCTTAGATACACTGTTGGGGTAAGAGAATATGAAAGATGCGCTGAATTTCCCAGACTTACCTGACCACAGAAAACTTTGGCTGTTTTTTTATTGTGTCCTTTAATGAATTTTTAAGAACTCTTTCCATATTAAGCACATTAAATCCTTGTCATGCTGTGCAACTCTTTTTCTCCTTTTGACAGTTATGTGTCCATTTTATTATTCAGTTTTTAAGCATTTTTAAAGGTTTTTTTTTAAATATAGTCAAATGTTTCCATATTTGGGAGGCAGTGTGTTATAGTGACTAAAGGTACTGATTTGAATATAGGTTACACACCTCATCATGAGATGGCAAGTAAAAAAAAAAAAAAAAATATATATATATATATATATATATATATATATATATATATATATATAAAACTTCCCCCAAGGTTTCTTCATATTCTTCATACGTACAATGCAGATAATCCTAGTAACAACCTCGTAAGCTGGTTGTGAGGTTTAGGAGACGTGATGAATATCAAGCATATAGCTCAGTGCCTGGAACACAGTGGACACTTGATAAATATTATTTATTAAGAATGTTCAGAGGTGCCTGGCTGGCTAAGATAGTGAAGCATGTAGTTCTTGGTCTCAGGGTCTTGAGTTTGAGCTCCGCAATGAGTGTAGAGATTACTTTTTTAATTAATTAATTAGTTAATTAATTAATTTTTAAAAAAGAATGTCCAGACATGCTTTGGGGACCCAAAATCCAAAATTGAAGTCAGTAAAGAAGATATGACTAAACAGCATCATTTGTCAGAAACTGTATTTCATTTGGCTGTAGTTTCAGTATGAGTCAGATGAGGAGTTGCCAAAGCTACTAAACCATAAATATGCAATAAATAGATGAAAATGGGCTCACCCTGATTAGTCATTAGGGAAATGCAAATTAAAACCACAATGAGATGCCACTATATAACTACCAGAAGAGCTAAAATTAAAAAGATTAATAACGCTAAGTGTTGGCAAGGACATGGAAGAATTGGAACCTACACACACAACTACTGTAAGTGTGAATTGGTACAACTGCTTTGGAATATAGGTTGATAATATCCACTGAAAAGTTATACAGTTCTGTTAAGTATAGCCAGCCTAAATGCATGCATGTGCACACCAATATTTATGAAAGCTTGTTTATAATTGTCAAAACCCAGACACAGCCATTAGTAATAGATGAGATAAATTATAGTGTATTCAGACAAGTGGAAAACTTTCAGCAATGAGAATGAATGAACTACAACTATATATAACAACAGGCAGGTATCTCACACACTTATTTGATTGAGTGAAATAAGTCATATACCAGAGAATCCCTATTTTAATGGTTCCATTTATATAAAACTCAAAAAACAGGGAAACTACACCATAGCATTAAATGGGATACGTATTTAGATGATAACATTTTAAAGGAAAACAAGAAAATTATTACCATTAAAGGAAAGGTTGCCTTTGTGGAGGATGGGGGGTGGGGAGTTGAACAGAGGAGAAGGCAGGAATGAGTAAAGTTCTAGTTCTTCACTTGGATGACAGTTTGTGGATGTTTATTTTGTGATAGCTCATTGGACTGTTGTTTTTGTACTATGCAATTCTCTGTATATGTGTTATATGTCAAAGTAAGAGAAAGTTTAAAAAATGTAATCCGCTCTTAGGACATATTAATGGAGCTCTAATAATGAGAACATAGTGAGAGTCCTACACTGCAATGGTCAGTCCATGGCCAGAAGATTGTTTTGGGTTCTGGGCCATACATTCATTCTGGATGTTTGAGAGAGCCATTAACAAATGAGACAGTGTCACCAGCATCTGCAGAAACATGGAGAATTATCATGGGCACCTGGATGGGACCAATTCGAAATAATATCTAGCAGGCAGGACTGGGACCAAAGTTAGGAGGAAATGAACAAATGTTAATTGTGTCGATGATGCAAATTTCTAACGATCAGAGGTGAACATTATTGGAATGGACGATCTTTTAGGTAAGAGGCTCTCATCAATGCAGAGTTGCAGCAAAGATGAATGCTCACTGGAGAGTTTCAAGAGAATTTAAGCATTGCATGAGCTCTCAGCCTGAGATGTTTAAAACCCCTAAAACCGAGACAAACCTGTGTGTATATTTTTAGTGTATGAGTGTGTGTTTATGTGCAGATACATTACAAACTTTCTGGGTGGGAAGGGGTCCATAGCTTCTTTCAGCTCCTCACAGGGGGGTCTGTCACCCTTCCAAAGGTTAAGACAGGGATCCCTGGGTGGCTTATCGGTTTGGCGCCTGCCTTTGGCCCAGGGCGCGATCCTGGAGTCCTGGGATCGAGTCCTACGTCGGGCTCCTGACATGGGGCCTGCTTCCCCTTCCTCCTGTGTCTCTGCCTCTCTCTCTCTCTCTCTCTCTCTTTCTCTCTCTATAATAAATAAATAAATAAATAAATAAATAAATAAATCTTTACAAAGGTTAAGATACCCCAGAGACGATTCCTGCATCTCTTCCAATGATGAAAGTTTGTGGTTATAATCAATACTGTGAGTAGTCCATTGAAGGGAATGACACAATATCATGTTACTATCAGAGGATTGGAAGTCAAGTTCAAGGCCAACTGCCAGTATAATGTGCTAGTATAAAGTTATAGCATCTGGAGTCAAGGTTTTGAGTTTGGGTCTAGATTGGCCATTTCCTGGCTGTGTCCTTGGGGATGTTACTTAATATCTTCATACCTCAATTTCCTTGTCTCTAATAGGAGGACAATATTATCCTCTTGGAGGTGTAATGAAGATAGAATAAATCACAAGAGCCTTGGGAGGGTGCCTGGTAAACACTCAGTGAATGGGAACTTTAAAAACCTACTACAAATGTAAACTGTTATTGTGATTACTTAACTGCTTGTCTCGGCAACATCCCCAGGAGAGGCCAAAATAAAAGCTAACTCCACCCTTGGGAGTTGCCTTATCCTTATTTCTTAGATTCACAGACTCTCTGGGCTTGAGTCCTGGCACCTCATCTAGAAGATAAGGACATGAGGCCTCAGAATGGAGAAGCCCTTGCCCAAGGGCCACACAGCAAGAGAGCATCCCCAATAACAGAGCAGGAAGGGAAAGAAAGACCTTTCAGATTCGGCCATATTCCATACTTTAGAGATAAGAACAGTAATAATAGAGGCACAGTTGGTTAAGCATCTGCTTTTGGCTCAGGTCATGATCTCAGGGTCCTGGGATCGAGCCCCACGTTGGGCTCCCTGCTCAGCTCCCTCTCCCTCTGTCTGTTGCTTCCCCTGCTTGTACTCTTTCTCTCTCAAATAAAGAAAGAAGATCTTAAAAAAAAAAGAACAGTAACAATAATACCAACCTAATAACCCCAATAATAATAAAAGCTAATGCTTTATAGAGTTTACTCAGTGTAGGCACTGTTCTAGGGGCTTGAAATATATTTACTCATTGAGTGTAATCTTTATAACTACCCTGTGAGGTAGGTATGGCTGGTGCCCCCACTTTACATATAAGGAAACTGAGACACAGGGAGTAGGTAGTGGAGTTGGGGTCCAGTTCTGGACAGTCTGGTTCTAGTGCCTGAGCTCACAGAGGTGAAGGACATCGACATGGTCATAGTCTCATAAGTCCAGACCCAAATATCCTAACACTTTCCCCTGTGGCACAGGGTTTGCTGTCCTTCTAAGGCTGGAGTAGTGAGTGACAGCATTTGGGCGTCCCTGCATCTGGTCTGGAGGGTCAAGGTGGCAGTTCCTAAACTCCATGTTTCCAGCAGCCCAGGTGTCTCACACACCCACTGAGCCAGGGCTGCTGCTGTCATCAGTTCTGAGCAACCCAGACTCTGGTATCATCTCTTGGACTGACTCATACAGCAAGCTTTTCCCACCCTGGTCTGCTTTTTAAGTAGGAATAGTGGCCTTCCACAGTTTGGCTGTTGGATAGTGGAGGAGGGAGGAATGAATAAATGGACAGATGGAACCCAGGGGAGCAGTTAAGAAAACAGAAGGTTAGATACCTAGGAATAAACCTAACCAAAGAGGTAAAGGATCTATACCCTAAAAACTACAGAACACTTCTGAAAGAAATTGAGGAAGACACAAAGAAATGGAAAAATATTTCATGCTCATGGATTGGAAGAATTAACATTGTGAAAATGTCAATGCTACCCAGGGCAATTTACACATTTAATGCAATCCCTATAAAAATACCATAGAGTTTCTTCAGAGAGTTGGAACAAATAATCTTAAGATTTGTGTGGAATCAGAAAAGATCCCGAATAGCCAGGGGAATATTAAAAAAGAAAACCAGAGCCGGGGGCATCACAATGGGAGATTTCAGGTTGTACTACAAAGCTGTGGTCATCAAGACAGTGTGGTACTGGCACAAAAACAGACACATAGATCAATGGAACAGAATAGAGAATCCAGAAGTGGACCCTCAACTTTATGGTCAATTAATATTCGACAAAGCAGGAAAGACTATCCACTGGAAAAAGGACAGTCTCTTCAATAAATGGTGCTGGGAAAATTGGACAGCCACATGCAGAAGAATGAAACTAGACCATTCTCTTACACCATACACAAAGATAAACTCAAAATGGATGAAAGATCTAAATGTGAGACAAGAATCCATCAAAATCCTAGAGAAGAACACAGGCAACACCCTTTTTGTACTTGGCCACAGCAACTTCTTGCAAGATATATCCATGAAGGCAAAAGAAACAAAAGCAAAAATGAATTATTGGGACTTCATCAAGATTAAAAGCTTCTGCACAGCAAAAGAAACAGTCAACAAAACTAAAGGACAACCTACAATGGGAGAAGATATTAGCAAATGACATATCAGATACAGGACTAGTATCCATGATCTATAAAGAACTTATTAAACTCAATAGCAAAGAAACAAACAGTCCAATCACGAAATGGGCAAAAGACATGAACAGAACTTTCACAGAGGAAGACATAGACATGGCAAACAAGCACATGAGAAAATGCTCCGCATCATTGGCCATCAGGGAAATACAAATCAAAACCACAATGATATACCACCTCACACCAGTGAGAATGGTGAAAATAACAAGACGGGAAATAGCAAATGTTGGAGAGGATGTGGAGAAAGGGGAACCCTCCTGCACTGTTGGTGGGAATGTGAACTGGTACAGCCACTCTGGAAAACTGTGTGGAGGTTCCTCAAGGAGTTAAAAATAGATCTGCCCTATGACCCAGCAATTGCACTGCTGGAGATTTACCCCAAAGATACAGATGCAGTGAACTGCCGGGACACCTGCACCCCGATGTTTCTAGCAGCAATGTCCACAACAGCCAAACTGTGGAAGGAGCCTCGGTGTCCATCGAAAGATGAATGGATAAAGAAGATGCGGTTTATGTATACAATGGAATATTACTCAGCCATTAGAAATGACAAATACCCACCATTTGCTTCGACGTGGATGGAACTGGACGGTATTATGCTGAGTGAAGCAAGTCCATCGGAGAAGGACAAACATTATATGGTCTCATTCATTTGGGGAATATTAAAAATAGTGAAAGGGAATAAAGGAGAAAGGAGAGAAAACGAGTGGGAAATATCAGTGAGGGTGACAGCACATGAGAGACTCCTAACTCTGGGAAATGAACAAGTGGTGGTGGAAAGGGAGGTGGGCAGGGGGATGGGGTGACTGGGTGATGAGCACTGAGGAGGGCACTTGATGGGATGAGCACTGAGTGTGTTATGCTATATGTTGGCAAATTGAATTCCAATTAAAAAAAGAAGAAGAAGAAAACAGAAGGTTCCCCGGCACCTGGGAGACTGCCAGAGTGCGCGACAGAAACCAAGCTGGGTGAGAACAGGAGAGGGGAGCCAGCCTGCCAGATGTTCCCGGGGAGGAGTGTTCAAGGCCCCTGCCAGGCTGTGAAGAAGGACAGGGAGGGAGCCCCATCCACTCCATTGCCCTCCCTCTCAACTCCTACCTCCCCCATGTCCTCTCTCATCTCCCCTGCCACTCCCTTGAGATGACCACTGGCCTCATTTATTCTCTGCTTCTCTTGATCAAGATGGACCCTTAGCAGAGATCAATCAGTCCTTTACACCTTAATGAAAATTTTAAGTGCTGTGCTCCCTTTTTCAGAGCCTGAGGTTTTCCTCTCTACAAGCACAGTATATACCATCCATCCTCATTATGCATGGATTCCGTATGTACAAATTCAGCTACTCACTAAGATGTACTTGTAATGCCAAAATCAATTCTTATGGCACTTTCACATTCATTCACAGACATGTGCAGAGCAGCAAACAGTGTGCATGTTCCCAGCTGAGGTCAAACAAGGCAACGTTCTGCCTTCTTGTTTCAGCTCTTATGCTATAAACAATGTCCTCTTCTCCATCTATTTAGAGCCACATTTACACATTCTTGCACTTTTTTGTGGTGATTTCATTGTTTAAAATGCCCCCCTGCCCCACCCCACCACAAGTGTAGTGCTGAAGTGCTGTCCTGTGCAAGAAGTCCTAAGTTCAAGAAGGCTGTGATGTTTCTTACAGGAAAAAAACGTGTTAGATAAGCTTTGTTCTGGCATGAGTTATAGTGCTGTTGGCTACTGGTTCGATGTTAATGAATCAACAATATATATTAAATAAGATGGCTTTAAACAGAAGCACACAAAACAAGGTTATGTATCGATCAGTTGAGGAAAATGTTTGTGACCAGAAGCTTCCAGAAACCCTGCATTTCCCCTAGGAGCAATGGTTCAGTATTCACTAAATCAGTATTTGCTGCAATCTTATAGAACATAACTACCAGAAATAATGAGGTTTGACTCTGTGCACCCATGTGCATGTGTGTGTGTGTGTGTGTGTGTGTGTGTGTGTGTGTGGTATTTGTATATATGTGTGTATATCACATACACACACATATATTCTGGAGTCCTAAAGGTCTCTTTCTTCCTTTGGATCCCAAAATGCCAAGATCTAAGAACAAACAGAAGCAAACTAAAATGGTCATTTTATGACTGTATCTACCCTGATGTTTGTCATATTGAAGGCAAAGTCACCTTGATCATCGACTCATTTTTCTTATGAGAGTGTCAGGCTTAGATCTCTCATGGTGGCACTTTCTCTGCCAATTTCCACATCCTTGTATTGCTCTTGGTTGGCCTGGGTCAAAGAGACCTGAGTCCTCCTTGTCAGCACCATACTTCAGAGGCCAGCAGTATCCATCTGGGCAAATCATTTAAAAACATCAGTGCTGTCATATATGTCAAATATTCATGGTTTTCCTCATCTGATAGCTCAGAAGAATAATAGTGAGTAAAAATGTTAAAAGTAAGTGTGAAATGGGAAGTAAGTAAAGGAGAGTATGGGCTTTGAACTTAGACCTCCTTGGGTGCTCATCTCAACCCTGCCATTTACCAGCATTGTGACCTTGAACAAATTATTCTACTTCTCTGGGATCACTCAAAGCAGACTAGGTGTGAGGATGCACAAGGAAAAGAGAGAGGGTGTTAACAATTCTGAGTACCTATGAGCCAAGACACATGCCTTCAACATCTCCTCTGACCCTCAGAAGTACTCTGAGAGGTCTCCCAGCTTTGCAGAAGTTCCAAGAGTTGTTTCTCCCAAGGTCATGGGTAAGTGCTGGAAGCAGGATTTGAATCAAGGTCAGCAGGTCCTTCCGCCCTTTCCTTCAGGCTGCCTGGGACACTTGGAAACTCACTGGTGGAATCATCTCTTTTCTTGATAAGGCGACCCGCCAACTTCATTGGAGAGTTGACTTATAAAGAATTTCACAGGCCTCCACCCAAAAAAACATGTCAACACCTTGGAGACCAGCACTGACCTTTTCATATGAACTGCTCTTGTCTGGTGGGCTGATCTCACCCCAGGCCTGAAGCCAAGACCCGGAACACTGATGCAAGACAATGAGAAGGAGAAAAAGAAAACTATTACTCCTGGCACTGTGTTTTAAAGACAGTGTTTTACCCCCATCACATACAAGACCTATTTTGTCAAGAGGGACAGAAGCCCAGGAACAGACTGATCTGGAAAGAATCAATTACCTGCTTTTGTGGGTACTCACCATGCAAGTCTTCCATGAAAAAGAGAATATTCTTGAACTGACAGACATTGAAAAGCAGTAAGATTTCCTTCCCCTCTCTCTCTCTCTCTCTCTCTCTCTCTTCTCTGTTTCCTTGACCCATCTTGGTTTTGTGTGAAACAAAGACCAGAGAAGTCATCCCCTTAGGAGCCCCTCAGATAGAGGAGGGCACATGTGTTGCCTGCTTAGGTGGGAAATGCTCTGTATCATTGACCACAGTGTGATTACTGGCTCCTTGCTTTTCTCCTGGCATTAGACAGTCATGTACAGTTTACAAAATACTTGCACAATGGAGGCCTATTCAAGCTCCAGTGGTCGTTTAGGGTGGGTAGTGCTATCCTGATACCCATTTTTCAGATGAGACAAGCAGAGATCAAGGAGGCAACATGCATGATTCACACAAGGTTGCACACAGCCTGCTGTGAAGGCTGCACATTCTCTCCGCTGGTCCTGGCACCCATGCTGAGAAGAGGGCTGCCTCCAGGCAGTTCCACTGGGCGCACAGCCTGCTGTACCATCCTCAGGCCAAATATGCAGGTGTAACCCATTTCTACTGTTGGCAGGCAGGAGAATCAATGTCTTGAAACAAGCAGAGGCTGCCTGCCTCACTGAGCCTCCAGCCTAGGGTAGCCTCCTACCGAGTTTCTCACAGCCAGCCACAACTCTGCCTTTTTGGAAATCGGTCCACTTAGGGGCAGCTGGTATTGCTGCTGACAGGTGGCAGCAGCAGGGTTGTTTGAGAAAGAAAGCCAGAGAAGGAAGGAAACAGTGAGCTTATTACATTTTGAAGTGCACATGTGTGTATGCACATGTGTGTGCATGTGCTTGTATGTGCATGCATGTGGGTGCATGCATATTTGCGGCAGGGTAAGTAGATGCCTTAAACACAATTATCAGCAGTCTCTACTAAGCCTCCTCTGGGCAAGCGAGATGCTATTGGCAGACCCTGTCCTCTTGCCTCAGCTCCAGACCTCTAGTTCCAAGAAGCCTCCGAACCAACACCCTATCCTCCAGGATCAAGGCCAGAAGATGCTAAGGAAGCAGTGTGGTGGGACAGTGGATGCTGCTCAGGCCCTTTCATGTCATGACACTCGTAGGAAACGGCTGTGTTTAGAGGATTCAGGGGGCTCATCAATGGAGGAGGCCATTGGCAGCTAACAAAAAGGGCCAGGGGCCTTCAGCCACTCTAAGGGATGAGGAAACAGAAGCAAGGGCACCCAGAGATGCTCTGGGTGATGGACCAACTGAGTGTAGCCCTGAAGTCAGACAGGCCTGAGCTCCTCAATAGCCTTGCTGCTCAAAGTGAGCTCTGTATAAGGACTGGTAGCCTCGGCATCACTTGGGAACCCCTTCAAAACAGAACACAGGGCTGTCCCCACACCTGCTGAATCAGATTCAGCATTTTAACAAGATGCTCAGGGATCCACAGCTGCTCTGCACACTTAGAGGATGCCAACTCAGATGCCCACTGGATCCAGGAAGTCCCAGGAATGAGTCAGGAGGCCCAGTAGGGGCTGTAATGACCCACAAAGGCCTGGCCAGCTTGGATGGGCCACCACAGCTTAGCCCCAGCTGGACAAAGCCCTGAGACACCACACCTGATCATCTGAGTCTTTCATAAGAAGCCAGTTCTCTGGGGCCCTGATATGCATTCCTCTGATTTTAAACGTTGGCAACTAATTTTAAAATACTCAAAACACCATGTAGGCTGAAGAAAACATATGTGTTGGCCACTGGACACCCTTGGGGCACCAGTTGGGGTCTCCAACTTCAGACCATGAGTGTGGTCTTGATCTCTTTCCAGGGGGCCATGCAGCCTCAGGGTTAGGGCCACAGGTCATGCAGTAGACCCACAAGTTCAAATCCCAGTTCAGCTACTTCTTAGGTATGTTACTTTGGTCAAACACTTGGTGTCTTATTTTCTTATCTGTGAAATGGCCCTAATAGACCTCCCTAGTAGGTGTGGGGTTGCCTTGCTGACCAAGATAAAGCACTTGTAAAAATTTGTAGATACTTAAGAGATATTGATTCACTCCCTCTAGAACCTAAGTGCTTCCTGCATTTTCAGCTGCTTCCAGATCACTTGTGGACCTTGTTAAAATGCAGATCCTGATTCCCAAGGCGGGGGGCGGTCAGGGAGGGCCTGCCTGGGAGTCTGACAAGCTCCCAGGTGATATCTGCACTGCTAGTCCATGTCAACTAGTCATGCTAGTCAGGGCTCAGCAAACTTTTTCCATACAGAGACAGATGGTAAATATTTTAGGCTTTCAGGCCATATGGTCTGTTGCAATTACTCCACTCTGCTCTCGTAGAATGAAAGCAGCCCTAGACAATACGGAAATGAATGAGTGTTCCAATACAACTTTATTTATGGACACTGAAATTTCAATTTCATATAACTTTCACATGTCATGGAATATCACCCTGCTCTCAGTTTTTTTTCTCCAACCATTTAAAAACTCTTCTTAACTCACGGGCTGCACAAAAATTAGCAGAAACCCTCCAGCTCTAGTTGGAGACCCCTGCTCTGGGTCATCTTAAAATCTGAACCAGCCTCCCTTGCTGGATTATAAACTTGCTTGGTGCACAAGCTGCACCCACGGACTCCATCTCTCTTCCTGGCCAAGGCCAGGCCCTTTCTTCATTGTGCACAATGCACAATGAAGAAAGGGCAGCTGAAGTGTTGCCTTACAGAGCTGACACTTGTCAGCTGCCTCCCTTCCCTTCCATTCAATCTTGCAGTCACGTTGTAACTCTATAAACTTGCAGGAAAAAGAATCAGTGACCTGGGAACTCAGGAATAACAGAAGGAGTTTTGATTTATGACGGGGAAGAGCAAAGGAAAGGAACCAGCGAACTGATAAGCAGGATAATTAGGCAGTTCCCTAAGCAGTCCATCAAAGACTCCCTGTTCCCATCACTTCCCACCACTCCTTTTGACACATGACCCAAGCCAGCTGGAGCGAGGACATCCTTTGGGCTCCAGGTCTCAGCCTTTGGAAGGATTGGAGGAAGAGAAGACGCTTTTGAAAAACTTAAGGCCAAGGGCTCTTGTAGTCATTCAATGATTGCTAATGGATTTGGTGCCCAGCCGTTCTGAGTTGGGGACTCAGTAAATGTTTATGAATATTTTGGCAAATATTTATGAACATCTGTTATGTGCAAAGAGTGGGCTAGACTCTGGGATGGAGAACTTTTGGTTAAAATCCAGAGGTAAAATTAAATAAGCCTGTATGTTAACTACACTGAAATTAAGATCTTTTAAAAATCAAGTAAATAAAATTTAAAAAATAAATAAATTTTTTAAAAAAGATCCTGAGGTGAAAAAAAGACATGGCTTCTGAATGGAAGGAATTTATATACAGAACACATAGGCTCACACTAGACTATAGTCTAGTGTAGAGCTTGGCAAACTACCACCCACAAGCCAAATTCAACCCCTGACCTGGTCTTGTTACTAAAGTTTTATTATAATATAGGCCAGTCCATTTGTGTGCATATCATCTATGGCTGTTTTCGAATGACAACATCAGAGTTGAATAGTTTTTATGGTCCACAGAGCCTAAAATATTTATCATTGCACTTTTCACAGAAATTGTTTGCTGATTCCTGGTCTAGTGCAAAGCTTTACCAAAAATTTGTTTAGCAAACCACAGTAAGTACTAGATTTTGTCTTACCAACTGTTTCTCAGATATTAAACATATGCTATGTTAAGTTTAACATAACAAGAATAAAACTTGCCTTTTCTATGTCCAAGGCATTCTGATATGTATTGTTCCAGTCTTTTATTTTTTTAAATGTTGGTTGTGACCCATTTTAAACCCACAGTTTGAAGAATCCTAGTTCACTAGAAAGCACAACATGTTTACTCATTCATTTATTCAAGAAATATTTATGGAGTGCTTTCTACATGCCAAGGACTATTCTGGACACTGGAGATGCAGTAATGAACACCGTAAAGTCCCTGGCCTCATGGAGTTTACATCCAGTGGTGGGAGGGAGACAAAAAAGAATAAACAATTAAAAACTATGATATGTCAATGATGAGAAGGACTCTGAAGGCAAAAGAAACAGGATGAGGGACACACAATGATGGGGCTATTAAGGGAGCCTTTCTGTGAGTTGACATGTGGAGCCAATGGGCATATGGTGGTCAAGAGCATGACAGCGAGGGAAGAGCACACACAAAGCCCTGAGGCAGGGCCTCTGTGTGGTCCAAGAACAGGCAGAGGGCCCATAGGGCTAGAGTGAGTGCTTGAGGTGAGAAGTGGCATGAAATAAGGCCAGAGAGTTGGGGAGAGGTGGGAGATCATGTAAACAGTTGACTACATTCCAAGCCACTGAAGTAAAACTTCCAGCAGAAATACCAGCCAAGTGCTAAGAAGGGAATCCAGATAAAATTGAATGAAGATGGAGGGGGAAATGTCATTCATCTACTCATTTGTCCAAAAACCAGATATTGTAGGGGTGTGTAGGTACTATACTGAGCAACAAGCTTCCCCTTCAGGAAGCTCCCTTTCTAATAGAGGTGGTGGCCAACTAAGCCAATAATTAAGTCATGATAGAGGGAAATGCCAGGGGGAGTGAGAGCATCTTCACGGGGTACCAGGGCGACTGAGAGGAGGCAGAAGCTTTAGCTGCATCTCAAACAATAGGGAACAATAGGGACACACACTTCAGGTCAACAAGACTGAGAAAAGCATTCCAGGCAGCAGGACACACACACACACACACACACACACACACACACACACACACCACGGCATAAGGGCCCAGGAGAACATCACAAGCTGCCAGATGTGGCAGGTTGTCAGGCTTAGTAGTGCTTAGAAGCACCCAGAAAGCTCCAAAATTATACCTCTGCCTGGGGCCCACCCCCAAAGACTCTGTTGTGATTGGCTGGCATAGGACCCAGGCACTAGCATTTTTTGATCCTGGATGATGCTAACACAAAACTCTGGGCTGGAGTGAGACCTGGACAAGTAAGTGAGGCCAGAGAGGGGACAGGGCCAGATCCTAGATGCATTTTATGCTGCACTCTAAAATTTGCACTTTATCTTCTAGCTAGGAGGGAGAGCCACTGATGGGCTGTAAGCAAAGAATGGGCATGTTTGGATTTGTACGCAGTAGTGTGAGAACAGAGAGGAGTGGGGGAAGATTAACACCCTTCAAACCCAGAAACTGTAGCAGTGCAGAGAAGAAATTAGGGTTGGAACCAGGCAGAAACCAAGGCAGTTTGCAATGAGGTAAGGACATCATCCAGAGATACAGGAAAATCAGAGCAACTGGATACTGGGCAGGAGAAGAAAATTAAGAACATGATGATTCCATTTACTAAAATGTAAAATCAGAAAGGACGGGCTTGAGGGGGAAGATAGCGAGCTGTTTTCAACATTTTGTATTTGAGGTACCTGTGGAAAAGGACAACCATAAGAATAATCACAAACCATCCATGGAGGCCTCATGAGATGCTAGGCCCTGTGTTTCATGTGTGTGTCTCACATTATTATTACAACAGCTCTCTGAGGTGGGCAGTCTGATTATCTTCCTTTTGCAGAAGGGAACACCAAAGCTCAGAGAAGCTAAGTCAGTGGGAAGAACGATGCTATCTGTGATTGTGTACCTAGGCCGCTTCGCACTGAGCTGGGCACACGGTGAGCACTCAGAAAATGTCACTCTAGCCAATTATTCGTATCTTCTCTCAACCATAGGAAGGAGATATGGGTCAAGTCTGCAGAGGAGGGGAGCCAGTTGTATTTCGGGGCCCTGTGTATATATAGATGTATATATAAATGCCTCAGTGTGTGTATCTATATTGCTAGACCCAGTCTGTTGCTGCTTTTTATTTTTGGCTCTTTAATTAGGCAACTCAGATGCTTCTTGATCTTACTCATTCTCAAGCTCGATCCCACGCCCACCCCATAATTATTTTATTTTGTACATTTCTTCTCCCAAAGTTAAACTGAGGCTACTCACATTTGTTCTGTTCTGTGAGGAAAATTGTGTGGCTGGCCATGCAGCCAGAGTAGGTTTTTTTCTTGTGGAGAGAAGGGAAACTTTATTTACTTTTTTAATATAGCTCCTCTCGCCTATTCCAATGCCAAATAAACAAAGCTGCTATTCATTTCAGCATCTCCCCATCTCTGTCGTACCCAGAGTCATTTTATCAGCAGAGCCTCTTGGGCTGTCTCTCTGAGAGCCTGGAACAGCAAATAAGAATGTTCTCAAAATGTGCTGTGAAAATAGAATCCCGTTTAATGAGGTCACCGAGAGCAAGCCTGTTGCTTTCTTGGTCAGGGCAGGAGCAAACATTATGTTTAAAGTCGTGGTTGGAAAATGCTGTGGCCTCAGCAAAAAGCCTATCTCTGGTTCATGATTCAGGGACAAAGATCTGAGACAGCTGGAAAGATAACTTAGAATCAGGTCACCACTCTCCCAAAGACCCCATCCTCATGCCTGGGACCCCCAGATGATATACCTGCCATGTCCTGCTCTTCCAGCTAGCACCCCTCAACATTGCCCCTGTGTCTCATTGATAAGCCCCCAAGTATCAGGTTGAAGGTCTAGAGCCCAAGCTTCCATCCAGTGCTTCCTCCCCAATGACCTGGCCCTGCTCTTTGGTCCCTGAGCCTTCTGTCCAATGAACGATAAAAGCATTCAATATATAAACTATATCCATGTGGAGCCACTAGGATGAAGGGAGATCTAGATCTCATCCAACTGGTCTCCTTGCATGGACCCATCCCCCAAAGAAGGAGCCCCCAAAAATCTCCATGGTGTCCAACTTGAAAACCACTCCCTGAGGTCAACAGAGTGCCCAGTGACCATCCGTTTGTTCATTTATTCTTTAGGAAAATAGTTCCCAAACACCTACAACGTGCAAGGAGCAAGGGATATAGTAGTGAATCTAAGAGACAAGTCTCTGCTCTTTCAGAGCTTTATATTTTTGTAGGGTATATAGGCAAATACAAGAGAATTTGAGAGCATAATAAGTACAAGAACATAAGCCAGGGTGGTGCAATAGAGTATGAACAGGGAGTGGAAGAGCTACTTTAGATCAGATGATCAAAAAGAGGCCTCTCTATGCAGAGAAAAGGGAACCCTCTTACACTGTTGGTGGGAATGTGAACTGGTGCAGCCACTCTGGAAAACTGTGTGGAGGTTCCTCAAAGAGCCTAAAATTAGACCTGCCCTACGACCCAGCAATTGCACTGTTGGGGATTTACCCCAAAGATTCAGATGCAATGAAATGCCGGGACACCTGCACCCCGATGTTTCTAGCAGCAATGTCCACAATAGCCAAACTGGGGAAGGAGCCTCGGTGTCCATTGAAAGATGAATGGATAAAGAAGATGTGGTCTATGTATACAATGGAATATTACTCAGCCATTAGAAACGACAAATACCCACCATTTGCTTCAACGTGGATGGAACTGGAGGGTATTATGCTGAGTGAAATAAGTCAATCGGAGAAGGACAAACAGTGTATGTTCTCATTCATTTGGGGAATATAAATAATAGTGAAAGGGAATAGAAGGGAAGGGAGAAGAAATGTGTGGGAAATATCCGAAAGGGAGACAGAACATAAAGACTCCTAACTCTGGGAAACGAACTAGGGGTGGTGGAAGGGGAGGAGGGCGGGGGGTGGGGGTGAATGGGTGACGGGCACTGAGGGGGACACTTGACGGGATGAGCACTGGGTGTTATTCTGTATGTTGGTAAATTGAACACCGATAAAAAATTAATTTATTTAAAAAAAAAAAACAGCATTTGGGATGCCTGGGTTGCTCAGTGGTTAAAAAAAAAAAAAAAAGAGGCCTCTCTGAGGAGGTGACAACAGAACAGACACAATGAGAAGGAGCCAGCTATGTGACAGATCTGCAGAAAGGGCTTTGCTGGCAGAGGGAATGACAAATACAAAGACCCTGAAGCAGCATTGAGTTCTGCAAGTTCTAGGAACTGGAAGAGTCAATAGGCAGGTGGCAGGAGATGAAGTCAGAGAGGTCAGCAGGGCCAACGCACGTTGTGCCTTATAGGCGCAGGGATGGGTTTCCTTCAGATGTTTCTGGCACCCACCATGAGGGTGATGTGGTTCCCTGCTGAAATAATGAGAACACATTCCTTTGCCATAATGCAAAGATACTGGATGGGGGACCCAAGAGCCCTAACTTAGAAAATCCTTTCCTCCCTCCAGGGTTTTCCTCTCTTCCTTTGTCTTTCCAGAAGCTACACCACCAGAAATGACCTTGTCCCTCTGGGGTGGCTTCAGTTTTCTCTCCTGTAACATGAACTGACTAGGCAACATCAGGACCCTCCTTTCCCAATGAAATCTTACATGGAGCTTAAAATTATGACAGACACAAAAGTAGTATTGTATTAGCTATAATTTTATTCTGAAACTTTTAATTTAAAACATTTACCACTACGTCCATCAGGAGAACACTGAAGGTCTTCCAATGAAATTGGGCCATATCACCCTCAGCATCCAAATTACCTTAATGTTTTGTGTTCTTGCAGACCACAGTTTTGAGAAAATCACCAGCATTTTACCAGCTTACTCTACAATCTCAGGTTACTTTCTGAATAGAAAAGACTTCCACCAAGATGGAAGAAGTCTTAACTCTGAGGGCTCCACAAAAAACAATTGCCTAGACAGCTCAAGTAAATGTATATTAAACATCTGAGTGTGTTTTTTTGCATGCTTTAAAACAAAGCTTTTAAATATTTTATTTTAACAAAACAGTAATCCAACGTTTATTGCAACACTCCAGATCCTTCCATGGAACACTGAAAAATAGCCAGTATGAGTCAGCTCCAGGACACCACTGCTCCCAGCCCTCATACATAGTTGGTGTTTCTGTGTAGAGCCCCCTTGAATGCCATCACCCCAAAATAGACACCTACAGTGACACACAAGATCCTGAGGCCTTGGGCTGGAGCCAGGGGTGGGCAACTAGACTGGGGTGGAGAGCAAAGGACCAGAAGCACAAGACCTGGAGTACTTAAGTCCAGAGGCTAGTTTATTGTGAGAAATTTTCCAAGTGTGACCCCAGGGACAGGCAGGGTGACACCTTAAGTCAAGTCTTCCCGAACTTACCTGCCCTTAATACATTTAAAATCATACACTGAGATATCCCCCCACCATGGGACTCATCCTTCGACTTGGCTAAAGCAGCTTCTCCTCTTTAAAGCCTTCTCTGTCTTCCTCAAGCATGATGATCTGTCCTTCTGCCCTCCTTTGAGCCAGCTCTGAACCTGACACAGCTCTCACTCATTGCACCATCTTATTGTCCTACAGTAAATGTTCTAGGCTAGACCTTGTCAGCGTTCTAGGCTAGACCTTGAGAGCAGAAACCATGATTGGAGCCCCAATCATGGGGCCTGATATTTTTGTTAATTTACTCAGTAAATATTAATTGAGCCCCCTTCTATGTGCCAAGCAGTGTTCTGGCCACTCTTGGTGTTCTCTCAGTGGAGAACAAATCAAAGTCCCTGCCTTCATGAGGGTTTTGATTCTGGGAGACACTCAATATATACTGAATTATTTTCTGATAGACCTCTGATTACTACTCTTAGAAACACTAGGGGAGGAAGGATTTCATTTTATTTTAACCCCAGCATAGAACTGGCACATAAATAGAATCACCCTTCATAGTCTTTTTTTTTAATAGACTTTATTTTTTAGAACAGTTTTAAATTCACAGCAAAAGAGAGCAGAAGGTACAGATTTCCCGTATACCCTCTTCCCCCACACACGCATAGTTTCCCCCACTATCAATATCTGCCACCAGAGTGGTACATTTGTTACAATTGGTGAATTTTATTCAGCGCTAAAAAGAAATGAGCTATCAAGCCATGAAAAAACATGGAAGTAACATAAATGCATATTAGTAAGTGAAATGAAAGAAGCCAATCTGAGAAGGCTACATATTCTATGATTCCAACTAGATGACATTCTATAAAAGGCAGAACTGTAAAGACAGTAGAAAAGATCCTGGTGCCAGGGGCTTGGGGGAGGAAGGGATCAATAGGCAGAGCACAGAGGATTTTTAAGGTAGTGAAGTTTTCTGTGTGATTCTATAATGATGGGTACATGTCATTATTCATTTGTCAAAACCCATAGAGTGAACCGACCAATTAGTGAGCTCTAATATAAACTGTGGATTCTGGGTGATAAGGATATGTCATTGTGGCCTTATAGTCTTTTGATTTTATTTTTTATTAGGACTTTGGGATATCTGAAGGCCTATTAATGTACCATTGTCATGATACATTACATATGCTGGTTACATATTTATCTACTAGAACCCCTTTGTATCTTAGGCCGAGTTGTTTCACAGGTTAGGCAGCCCTGGCAAGAAAACGAATAGATGAATGAGCTTGAAATTCCTGGAGACAGGAGGCGAAAAAGGCACAAGGCTCTCCCCCACCAGTAGCCAGCGCCCTGTATGAATCCCAGATCCTGGAATGGGGAAGGCTCACTGATTAGCCCAGGATCAGCCATTCTCACTGCTCACTAGTTATTCTAGGCATTGGGTTTCATAATAAAGAAGATAAAGTAAGAGAGGGGAAAATATAATGATAGGATGAGGTGGTGGAGAAGGGAATACAGGGGGTGGGAGTGGGAGCAGAGATTTGCTCCTACACAGACTAAAAATACCAAATTCTAGAAAAACTAAAAGGACCCTCAGTCTTCTCCCTGAAGCACCAATCCCTAAAGATAGGGGACTGTGGTCATGATTTATAACAACTCTACAGGTTATGTGTTCTGTTCTTTATCCAGCATTTTAAAAACAATACCTCCACACATATTCTCTCTCTCTCTCACTCTCTCTCTCTCTCTCTCTCTCTCTCTCGCTGTTTCTTTTTTTTTTTTTTTTTTAAGGTTTTATTTTATTTATTCATGAGAGACAGAGGGAGAGAGGCAGAGACACAACACAGGCAGAGGGAGAAGCAGGCCCCAGGCAGGGAGCCCGACATGGGACTTGATCCCAGGTCTCCAGGATCAGGCCCCGGGCTGAAGGCGGCGCTAAACCGCTGAACCACCCGGGCTGCCCTCATGCTCTGTTTCTTAAATGAGTAAATAATTTTTTTTAAAATGCCATTTAAAAATATACTTATTAAAAAATAATAATTAAAAAAATAAGATAAAATAAAATAAAAATATACTTATTTAAGCAGAGAGAGAGCACACGCAGAGGGGAGGAGAAGAGGGAGAGGGACAAGCAGACTCCCTGCTGACCAGGGAGCTCAATGCAGGGCTCAATCCCAGGACCCTGAGATCATGACCTGAACCCAAGGCAGACACTTAACCTTCTGAGCCACCCAGGCACCCCTTAAGTGACATTTTATGTGACAGTCATAAATTATGAGTTTTATGGGCCAGATCATTTTTCCTAATACACATTGAAAATAAATAGCTGTTAAAATTTAAATGTTCATCTGGTGTACCCTTTAAGTCATCCTGTAAACAAGTCACCAGCATCACACACGGGACCCCGTGACACAACTAGCAGAGAGAGGTCAGGGGCCCTGGCACTGAACAGACTTGGAGCCAGTCTTTGTCTTTGATTTTTGAGCAGCCAGGGCAAGTCACCTGTTCTTCCCTGGGTGTCCCCTGTTCATCTCTAAAGATGACAGATGTTGACCAGATGCCATCTCAGGTCCCTTCACACCCTGAGGCTCTGAGTTGTTCATTCTGTAAGGGTGACACACCCAGGACAGAGTTCTCACAACCCTGCCCCTCCCCTCCTTCCTGAGATTCTCCCTACCACCCTGTCACACCCCCTTTCAAGCCTGCACAGATCCAACCCCCAAATTAAAATTAAGTTGTTAAATTAGAAGAAAAACACTCTAGTTTTCCCAAACCTCAGCACAACCCTCTTACACCCTTGAAATTTGGTGAAGTGAGTGATACCCTTTGCCAGGGAGGCACATCCCAACCCACGCAGAAGAAATCTCTTTGTTTTTGAAAGATGTTTATGATGACCCTTCATATCTCAGGCTTTCACAAGGGAGCCAGGCAGACAAGGAGTCTAACCATTCCCAGGCAGCACCCCCACTCAGTGTCCTCCTCCACTGTCTGGCTGTAGATGACACCCCCCCAAGACCTTCAGGAAAGTCAGCAGGTTTCACACCCTCCCTAAAAAGGCAGTGTGTGGAGGGAGGGGAGTTAAGTACGGTGTGTAATTGACCACAGAATCTGCACATGAGCGAGATTCGGTTCGGCATTGCTGTACCAACCCACCTTCAGCACAGCCCCTAGTAAAACCTCTTTATAGACAGCTGGCAGAGAGGCCTCCACAGCCAGAGAATGGGAGCCACCAGGTCCAGAAAAGTAAAGGAAATAGCCTGAATTCTATCCGTGTGTCTCAGATTTTATGAAATCTCCAGTACATTATTATCCAGAAAAGTACTTCTAGTTAATGACAGGCAGGCTATATCCTCTGCTTTGTGCCAAGTGCTGCTGAAATTGTTTACATTGTTTATTTCACTAAATTTTTGTAGTAACTCTGTGAGGCATGTATTGTTATAAACCCAATTTTACAGACTAGAAAATGGGAGTTTAGGGAATGTAAAAAATTTTCCAAGCCCACACAACTGGTAAATAGTAAAGCCTGGGATCCCTGGGTGGCGCAGCGGTTTAGCGCCTGCCTCTGGCCCAGGGCGCGATCCTGGAGACCCGGGATCGAATCCCACGTTGGGCTCCCCGTGCATGGAGCCTGCTTCTCCCTCTGCCTGTGTTTCTGCCTCTCTCTCTCTCTCTATGACTATCATAAATAAAGAATAAAAAAAAAAATTAAAAAAAAAAATAGTAAAGCCTGATTTCCAGACCCAGCTGTGAAGCAATACCTTCCATTTGTAGGTCATTTTGCATCTTTTAGTACTCTATGCACATCATAATAACCGTCACTTAGAGAAATAGATAGATTATTAATTAGACAAAAAGATATAGAGTTATAATTTCTGATTTTCCCAATACTGTGAGAATAGATATAGATATTATCACCTCCATTTTACACATGAGGACATTGAACCACAGAAATATTTAAGAACTGGTTCCAAGTCATGGCATTTAAAAGTGCTTAAGCCAAAATTTGAACCTAGATCAGCCTGACTCCATAGTTTGTGCTTTCACTGTGCTGCCTGCAGAATTTCATCTGATTTTTCTAACAACTTTGTGACTTCTGTAAGAAAAAAAAAAAAAGTGTGGTATAGTAGAGTCCAGATCCTATGAAATGGAATTCTACAAACCTGGCCGATTGTTTAGCTTCAGGAGGTCCCTAAAAATTCAATCAATGCACAGTCATACATCGTCTATCACTTTCTGGCTTGTGTGCTTCAAAGCACTTGCACACTAGCTCCTTCTTACCTGTTTACTACCTGTCTATCCATCAAATCACCTCTTTATCTATCTGCCTATTTATTCTTTGCCACTCTAACTAAAATATTCCCTGTATCTGTCTTACTTATGACTGTATTCCAGTACCTAGCACAGTGCCCTTAATAAGTATTTGTGGACTAAGTGAATGAGCACATGCTCAGAATTAAATGACTAGTAAACACCCCAAGTGGCAGAGAGCCCTGTGTAAGTTCAAAGGAGGAAGGAGAAACCTTGAAGTGGACCAGAAAGGCTTCCTAGGGGAGAGGAGATGGGTTTTAGGGCTTTGTTGGGGGGAGTAGGTATTAAGCAGAGGAGCAAGGAGAGCACCCCAGGAAGGAAAGAAACCAGAGGAAAAGCACAGAGAGAGCAGGCTGGCATCCTCTCATATCCTGAGACAGAAGTGCCTCTGAGCAGCTAGAAGCAAAGTCTGACCATGCTTCTGCCCTGGGAGGCCCAGGAAGACCCGAACAGCTTTGCCCTTACCATGAGGAGCTTGAATCATCCAGAGGACTTTATTTACCTATGACTGACTAGTCCCCTCTGAAACTGGGGATCATCCTCATTAGTGAGCTTCTCCCCACCCCACTTCCATTTGTGTATAAAATGGTCATGGCTCTGACCCAAACCAGGTTGGCAAGAGCAGGAGGGAACAGGGAACCCACGTCAGCAAGGGGGTCAGCAAACCTGTTCTTCCTGGGGCTTCATCAGTTTGGGAACATGGAGAAGTAAAAGCAGCAGGGTCTGGGTCCAGACCGTCTTCCCACTTATTGGCTGTGTGACCTCAAGCTGGTTACCTGCCCTCTCTGTATCTCATCAGTCCCATCTGGGGATCTGGAGATAGTAATCCCTGCCCCCCATGACTTTAGGATCAGAACCCACTGTCCAGAGTGGCCACCTGCTCCCCTGGTCACACAGTGGGCCACGTCAACTCCACATGTTCAACTTCAGTACATCCCAATTTTATGTAAATCACACCAAGGCCCAACACAGAACATTTCTCTTTCCCTTCTGTGTTAAGAACAAAGAGTATGGCGAGAACCATTCTCATCACACACATCTAATTCCAAAGACCAGAAAAGGAGAGCATAATGTATCTCATTCCTAATTTTTTATGAAGATTACACATAGAAATGATAAACGTTTTTATATATTAGATTAAATAAAATATGTTCTTAAAATTAATTTCATCTGCTTTTGTTTTCCTTTTTAATGTGGCTGCTAGAAAATTTAGAATTACTCATGTGGCTCTGGGAACAGTGATGCCTTAGACAGTCACGTCCACTCCCCTGGTCCTACCTGGATCCCAGCAGTTCAGCATGGTGATAAGGAGTGCAAATCCTGCAGCTCCACGGTTGGGTTTGAGTCATAGCTTGGCCACTTGTTCACTGAATAACCTTGGGCAAGTTATTTAGAACAATGCCTACATATGGAAGGCACTTGATAGAAGTTGTTTCTTCCCACAGAGAGGCAGCCCTGGGAAGTATTTACAGCTGAGAGCTCTGAAATCAGACTGCTGGACAGGCATCCTTCTTTGCCCACTAGCTGTACGGCCTTGAAGTTACTCAACCCTCCCCATACCTCAGTCCCCCCATCTGCAGCCTAGTAGGAGTGCCATTGGGAGGGACTCCCAGCCTTGGCTGCCATGTGGTAGCATTCAGCAATCAAGTTCTATGATTCTGTGCCCTTGCAGCCCCTCCCACCCACCACATGCTTCTCCTGCATCTCCCCCCTCCTCTCTCTTCTCCTTGTCCTGCCCCAGGACAGCTCGGCCTCTCTCCCAGTCTCATTGGTGGCAGTCACTGTCCAAATGATCTCCAGCCTCCTGGCTGGCCCCTCCAGTGCATTTTCCACTGTGGCTGCTGAAGCGCAGGTCCTCAATCCTAGAACTAGCTGCATCACTCCTCGCTTGAAACCCAACAGTGGCTCCATCTTGTCCACAGGTAAAGCCTACAAGATCCACCAGGGTCTGCCAGATCCTCCAGGTCCTCTCAGCACAGACCCCCTCACCCCCTCCCAGAACTCCAGCCCCACCCAGCTCCTCTCCAGTCCCCAAACATTCCAGGCTGTTCAGGCCTCTCTGCCTTTCCCTCCTCCTTTTATCTTCCATGAGTGCCCCACACCTGTGTCAGACCCATCAACACCAGACCCAGCTCAAGAGTTTCCTGAACTTCTCCCCAACCCCTCAGTGGATGTGACACCCTCTGCTGACTTTGTGCCCATTCTATGCTCATACAGTTCTGCTGCCCCCTGGGGCACCTGGGTGGCACAGTTGGGTGAGCATCCAACTCTTGATCTCCGCTCAGGTTGTGATCTCAGGATCATGAGATCGAGCCCGGTATCAGGCTCCTTGCTCAGCGCAGTGTCTGGGTGAGATTCTCTCTCTCCCTCTGCCTCTCCCCCGTTTCCCACTCCCTACTCACACACATGTGCTCTCTCTCTCACGCTCTCTCAAATAAGTAAATTATTTTATTTTATTTTATTTTATTTTATTTTATTTTATTTATCAGAGAGAGAGCACAAACCTGAACAGGGGGAGGGGCAGAAGGAGAGGGAGAAGCAGGCTCCCAACTGAGCAGAGCCTGATGCAGGTTCAATCCCAGGACCCGGGAATCACGACCTGAGCCAAAGGCAGATGCCTAACTGACTGAGCCACCCAGGTGCCCCTCAAATAAATAAATAAATCTTTAAAAAAAAAATCTGCTGCCCTATCTCTCAGTACAACAGTACAGCCTGAGGACTAGACACAGTTAACTTACTCGACTTACCTGTAACACCTCTGAGTTGGGTATTAATGACCATATTACAGTTCAGGGAACTAGAAGACAAAGAAATGGAGTAAACCCACCAAGTCCTTGATGAGCCAGAATTCAAAGCCAGGCAATCTCGCTTCAGAGACCACACTCTTCACCTCAGTGTATTTTTTAAATTGAGATATAATTGATATATAACATTGTGTAAGATTAAGGTGTATAACATGTTGATTTGATGCATTTATGTATTGCAAAATAATTGGCACCACAGGGTACTTAAAACCTCCATCACATTACATAATTATCATTTCTCTTTTGTGGTGAGAACGTTTCAGATCTACTCTTAGCAACTTTGAAGTAACCTAATACAGTATTGTTGACTCTAATCACTATGCTGTACACTAAATCTCCAGAAATTATTCATCTTCTAGTTGCATATGTGCACCCTTGAGCAACGTCTCTCCAGTTCCCCACACCACCCCCAGACCCTGGTAACCACAATTCTGCACTCTATTTCCTCACATAAGTTCAGCTTTTTAAGATCCTATGTACAAGTGAGATCATCCTGTATTTGTCTTTCTCTGACTTATCTCACTTAGAGTAATGCCCTCAAAGTCCATCCATGTTGTCGCAAAGGGCAGGATGTCTTTCTTTCTTTATTATTAGCTGAATAGTGCTCCATTGTGTGTGTGTGTGTGTGTGTGTGTGTGTGTGCGCGCGTATGCACATAAAATGTCTATCCATTCATCCATGGATGGACACTTAAGTTGCTTCCATATCTGGACTATTGTGAGTAATGCTGCCCTGGATTTGCTTTTTTTTTTTTTTTTTTTTTTCATGAGATACAGTGGTGATGGCTGGGCTGACTTGCTTTTATAACCTAAGCTAGCATGGTTAATTTTTGAAGTCAGGAGTTCAGAGAGGGAAAGTTACTTGCCCAAGGTCACCAGGGAGGTCTCTTCCCAGCCAGAAGTGGAGTCTGAGTCTCATAGCTCTCAGTGTTCTTTTTCTCATTTTTTTGCTTGGTCCTGTGTCTTTGCCACAAAAGCCCAGGTTGACGCACCCCAACAATGGGCCGGAAGGATCCTGGGCACTTGCCTACAGACGTGGCCCGAAGCAATGAAATATCCACAGTGAGACAGAGAAAGAGCACAGCCATGGGAGCATCTGCTTTGTTTGCTTGGCTTGGTGTGTTTTCATTACAAACAATCTGGAATCTGATCCTGCCTGGGAGGCATGAGGCTTCTTTTATTCTCCTGTAGGGCAGAAAAGAGAGTAGGGTGGAGCAGCTTAGCTAACAAGTGCTGACAGGAAGGCAGAACCGGTCAAGTCCAGGGTCGGGACACTCCCTGTGGAAGCCCAGACAGAGGGGATGCTAGCCAGGGACTCCCGGGGGGTGGGCAGGGGGGCGGGACGGGCTGTCTGTCAGGGCCTGTCACTCAGGGGGCCATCATTTCTCAGTGAGTAATGCCCCTCCAGGCCAACTGAGTAATGCCTCTCCAAGCCTTGCCTGAAGGTTGAGAGTCCTCAGACCCCAAAAAGGAGATTTACTGCAGATCACATTGGGCAAGAAAAAAATCAGACCTTGAGGAGCTCTGCGAGAGAGAGCCCACAAAGTGGGGCTAGCAAGAAAGGTAGAAAATGGCAGGAGATTCCAGTAGGGCCAGGGGAATTTCTGGCAACTTCTTTAAAACCGCTGGTAGTGGCGCTATTTGTTATTCATCGTGCCAGTTCTCTTATGAGAAACCATTGAATAAATGCATTTCAGAATTAAGTGTTAGGGGACCAAAAATTTGTCTCTTCTGCAGAACTGGCCCCCTTCCCTTTGTCAGATATCAGAATCTTCAGGTCTCAGACTGGAAAAAGCATTAAAGGTCATCTGCCCACCTTGCGCTTGACTTTGCTTCTACAGCCAGTCAGCTATGTTGCAGGCTCTCTGTGTGGTGTTAGCATATTGTAAGGACTTTGAAAAATAAAATGTAACACCTCAGTACGAATAGAGCTACCAAACAATGTGGCTTAGGTGTGCAGGAAAATGGGTTTCTCATTAGTGAACCCCAGAATTAGAATTATCCATCAAACACAGACAGTGTTGGGCTGCCTCACGCTTCCCCACATTTGGGGCCTGACCTGAAAAAAACCTATAATCTGGGAAGCAGAGCAGATTACATGCTGTTTGTAGGAAAGACAGCTCCCAAAGAGAATGGAGAGGAGAATTGGCTGGGCTACTTACTACACTTGCACCATTTCTCCTCCAAACCCACTGATGGAGTAGGTCACTCCCTCTGAGGAGGACTGGGTGGCCAGGGGCAGATGGGCCAGGGGTATTGCTCCCCTCACATGGAAGGACTTTGGAAATAAGAGATTTCCCCCCGTAGCTTGTCCCCAGCCTACAGTTACTCTCTTCTGAAGAAGGACTCAGGGGCCCCAGGTCCCTTCAGAGTAAATTTCCACCTCAGATAAGCCTTGGTATGAATATCTTCCTACAGACACACCCACAGGCCAGCAAAGCAGGTTTAGGCGGCCAGTAGCCACTAAATGCATGCACCTTATATCAGGATCATTTTGGCTAGAAGTGACAAAAATTCTACCTTTATCTGGCTGAAACACTCTGAAGACCTGGGGATTAGCATCTCAGTGAAGTCATCAAGGTCCTAGGCTCCTTCTGTCTCCGCTGGCCGGCCTCGGGCTCAGCTTCATTCTTGGACATGTCCCTTGTCCTGTGCAGGCTGCCTGTGGCATTCTGGGTTATATGCCCCATGCTTCCCTGCTCATATCCATCATGGAGTAGGATGTTCTCTTGCATATGATTGGGATTCACAGGTCCGTCCCCAGACCCCAGAGAGAGGAGTGCTGTGTTCTAAGTAACTTAAGATAATCAGTATCTACCTTTTGTGTTGGGAGTAGGGTCAGTTCCACTGAACCCCGTGGCTGGGTGGAGGGAGTAGAAACCTAAACAGAATGGATGGAGAAAGTGGGGGAATGGATGGTGGGCAGAATCTGAGGTGAGGATTTGCTACAGGGTGTTTACTGGGGTCTGCTCTGCCAACAGACCGCACTTGGGAATACCAACTTGAGCAGTGATGGAAATAGGATTGAGGGGAGTGTGAACTACAAGGTGATTACAAGAGGGACCTCAGTTGATCCCACAGGGGTCCTAGAGCTGAGAAGGCCCTTCAGAAGGTCACAAATGGTGGCAAGAAAGCCAGGCCTTTGAACTCCTGCACCAACCAGTCTTGCACATGGGCTGCCCTAGGAACATGGCATGAACTTGGGCAAGGCCCTGCCCCTTAGCTGAGGGCAATTCCTGGAGTCACTCAGCCATGAGCCATCAGCAGCCACCATACCAGACATCAGGGGAATGAGCACTTCTGTCCTGGAGGGGGCATTCAGGTGGCACCTGCAGCATCCACTGCAGAAGGCAGCAACCATCTCAGAGGACCTCTGCTTCCATACCTTCTTTCCCTGCTGGGAAGTCAAGATGGAGTCCTGGGATGACATGGCGGTCCCTCCTTGATGCCCTGCTCTGAACACCCCAGGCTTCCCTTCAGCAGCCACAAGAGAGAATCGAAAATGAAGGTGCTTTGTAAACCACACAAGCAAAAGAAATTCTGAGCTTCTGGGACATTTGCATTATGATTCCCATCCTGCCTGGTTTCAGTTAGTTGTTTCTGGTCTGCTCCTTTCCTCAACTACATTCCACCCCATGGCTCCTGGCACAGAGGAGGCACAAGCAGGCATGAGAGAAGGTACAAGTCTGTGTTGGGGGAAGTCAGGCAAGAAGTAAGGCAGAGAGGAGACACGGGGAGACAATGGGAGGGAGGGGCTTAGACTCACTTTAATGAGAGAGCTGATGAGCAATCGTATGGCCCCTGAGTGACCACCCTGCTCATTCTCCTGGAAAGAAGTTAAGAGTTCTGGGGACCCTAAGCCCTGCTTGGCTTTCCAAACAGGATGGCGCTGTGGAGAGCACTCAGGCTCCCCTGGTTCTCCTGCTACACCCTGTCTATGCCTCACCCAGTCACCTCTGCTGGTTCCCTCTCATGTCCCTGATCCCTAACCTCTGGATCCCCCTCCAGTTCTCATCTTCCTCCATTGGCTATTTCACTCAGTTCCATGGTGTTCCATACCACCTGCATATCCACAACTTCTCAAATTAAATCCCCAGGGGAGTCTTCCCTTCTGAATTCCAGACTTTTTGTAGAAATGTCCACCAGGACGTCTGACCGTGGATACAACTGGGCAGTTGGGTTTTCCACAGCCTTTGCCATTTGAGAAGGGAGCAGGGGAGGAGAGGGGGATCCATGCTTCCAGCTACTCCAGCCAAAACCCTTAAAGCCATTCTGCAGTCCTGCATTTCTCTAGCATCCTACCCATCAGCAAATCCTTTCCACTCTGCCTTCAAAACTGTTCTAGGATCTACTACCCTGGCTCAAGCCACTGTCATCACTAATCTCTATTATTAAACTAGACTTTTAACAGATCTCTTGCCTTTTTAGCCCTTGCTTTGGTCTCCTCATAGCAAAGTGAATCTTTTATTTTATTTTTTTTAAGATTTATTTATTTATTTATTTATTTATTTATTTATTTATTTATGATAGACATAGAGAGAGAGAGAGAGAGAGAGAGAGGCAGAGACACAGGAGGAGGGAGAAGCAGGCTCCATGCAGGGAGCCCGACGTGGGACTCGATCCCGGGACTCCAGGATCACGCCCTGGGCCAAAGGCAGGCGCTAAACCACTGAGCCACCCAGGGATCCCCCAAAGTGAATCTTTTAAACCATAAGTCAGATCATGTCATTTCCCTACCCCAAACCCTCTCTGGATCCCCAGGTCATTCAAAGTAAAAACAGAAGTCCTTGTGTTGGCTCTGACATCCTTGACTTGCATCCTTCCCCACTGCCCTGACTTCCCTCCAGCTTTCTGGCCTCAGCCGCTTGGCTGCAAGCACACCTGCCTCCTTGTGACTCGTTAATTAAACACAGTCTCAGTGCTTGCTCTTCTGTGCCCAGGGTAGGCCTGTGACTCCTTCCTTTGCTTCCTTCAGGTCTCTACTCCATACCCCTTTATTAGGGAGGACTCGAAAGAAAACTCTGTATGAAATAACATCCCCACCCTAACTTCCAGAAAGCCCTACCTACCTTAGCTTGGTTTATTTTCCCCCATAACACTTGTCTCCACCTAATATGTCATATATCTGTCTGTTAATTTCTCACCCAACCCTGCATTGTATCCCTGGTGCCTGCAACAGTGCCTGGCTTATAGGAAGGGCTCAGTAAACACTTGTCAAATGAACGGCTGGGCTTTGGAATCAGACATACCTTGGTTAGATCTCAACTCTTCTGTGTGCCAGCCCTCTTCTGTGTGTAATTGCCTGCAGCCAGTTACATAACCTTGCTGGGCCACAATTTTATCATGTGTGAAATGGGAAAACAATTGTACTTACTGCATAAGATGGTAATGAAGACTGTGTGAATTAATATTTAGTCGTTAGAATAGCACCTGGCACATAAAAAGCACTCATTAAAGGTGGCTGTCATTGCCCATCATTGTTACTACAGTCATCATCATTATGTATTCACAGGATGAGACACATGGTCCCAGCCCAGTGCCCCACCCCAGCCCCCAGCCTCTTCTTTCTAGCCAGAGGTGGAGGCAAGTGATTCAGGTGGTGGCAGCCTGCCCTGTGACTCAGCCCTGAGTCAGCCACATCGGGGTCCCCTGGCATGGGCTGCCTTGGCCAGGGGGCCCTTGGGTTGAATCATCAGGGCCATGATTCCAGCTGGGGGATACCTTGGCTAAGGAGTTCGGCTCGTAGAGCTTGCCCTCCCTGGATCCTTCCAGGAGGAGACTGGGCACTTGCCCCATTGTGTGCTCAGGAACTGCACTTTGCCAGCGCAAGTCCATCTGTCAGTAGGGCTTGAAAAAGAGCCAACAAGGATAAGTGGGGAAAGGAAAAAGTAGGAAGAGAAAAGTCACTTCAATCTTTTGCCATTAAACAGGGCAGGATGGTGTTGTGAACAGATCATAGGGCTCTAAAGTCACCAGGGCTGTATGTGAGTCTCCATCCCTCTTCTTACTAGCTCTCAAGGTTACTGGGAGAATACACAGTGGACAGAGGCTGTCTTCAAGTCCCAGATCCCTCATGAACACTTTTCAGTGACTGTTGTAAAAGGAAAGGAGGTATTCCCTGTCTCCCCGTCCTTCCCACCTCCTTCCCAGGAAGGGAAGGAAACAATCTCATATGTCCTTCTTTCTCCTTTTTAAGATTTTATTTTATTTATTGATCTGAGAGAGAGAGAGAGAGAGAGAGAGAGAGAGTGTGTGTGTGTGTGTGTGTGTGTGTGTGCATGTGAGTGGGAGGAGGAGCAGAGGGAGAGGGACAAGCAGATTCCACATTGAGTGTGGAGCCCCATGCAGGGCTCAATCCCAGGACCCTGAGTCGAAATCAAAAATCAGATGCTTAACCAACTGAGCCATCCAGGCATCCCCTTCCTTCTTTCATTCAAGAGCCCTTTATTGAGCACCTGCTGCATGCCACGGGCTGTGCTAGGCACTCGATACAGAAGTCATGAGCTGGTAGGAGAGGCAGACAGTGTATATAAATGAGCAGTTAATACCTGATTATTAAAAAAAATTACCTGATTATAAACTGTATTCAGTATGAGGCAGGAGAACAGGCTGTTAAAAGAGAAAACAACACAGTGGAGACAGAAAAACCGGAGTGGTACCATTTAGACAAGGACAAGAATGGCAGCGAGCCGACCATATGAGCCACACAGGGAAGAACCTTCCAGAGAGAGAGAATAGCGCATGCAACAGCCCAGAGGCAGGAAGCATTTAGGGAGTGCAGGAGACCCTGTGTCAAAGCGTCACAGGCCAGCACAGAGTGACAGATGTGGCTAGGAGAGGGCCAGGTGAACATGGGGCACCCTCTTGAATTTCCCTTTTCTGATGGATCCCGGGCTTGCAGTGCCTACTCCCACCACCTCCAAACGTTGCCTTGTAAACTCTTTCTAGTCTTCTAGTTGTTTACAGAGACCGGGCTTGTGTGAAGACATCATAGCCAGAAGCCCTTAGAGTTGTTTTTCCAGTTTAAATGAGATAATACATATAACCTATGTAGTACCATTCCTGACACAGTGCTCATTAAAAAACAGATTAGAACCCTTGAAACACTGTGTGAAAATACTGAGAGAAGGAAAGCCCCATAACAATCTGTGAGTTGTTGTATTGCCATTTCAGAAAGAAGAGAGAACTTTGAATTTAAATGCATCCTTCTCCCCCTGACCATTACAAAGGGAATTGGGTGGCCTCTGTCCCCTCATGTGGGAACCCTTCCCCGCCCCACCCACCCTCAGGCCTCAGGGTCCCTCCACTGCATGCCCAGGGCAGTCTTCTGTTGAATCGTCTGTCCCTGTAACTGTCTCTTCCATGGGCTGTGAGCTCCTCAATGATGGGGACTGGGCCTTAATTATCTGTTTAATACAGCCCTTGGATGACATGTAATTTCATTTCAGGTATGTTTAAGGACCCTCCTAAATACCGAGCTGACTCTAAACCACCTTTGCACTAAAAACATGGTCCTTTCAAGCCACTATACCATCTTAATAAAGTGTAATATCCTTTTAATTTTCCTAAAGTGTGGACTGGTTTGAAGTATAGATTGATTCATTGGCTATTTCCGCCTCTGTGGCTTTCTCAAGACCTCCGGTTTCCATGAGGAGCAGGCAGGCTTTTCGCCAGGGATATTGCACCAGAGGTTTCTGTTATTTACTGCTGGGGAGAATGCCAAAAGCAATAACATTAGACCCACGATTCCCAAACCCTACATTCAGATACCCTGGGGACAGCATGGTATATTTTGAATTTTCAAGGAACAGCAATTCTAGACATCTGTCAGACACCGTGCAGATTGCTAGCCGAGGTAGTTCACAGTTTCAACAGCAGATTACAACATGTTCCTCTCAGTGACATCACATCTTTACAAAGCTGGGGTTTTGGTGGTGGTTACGCTAAAAAAGTAAGTACTCTATGAAAATCAGTGTGGAACAGGAAATGAGGGTGATGGTGTCCAGTTCGGGACCAAGGTCAGGAATTTGTGCAGTGCCCAACAAGTGCACACATCGCATTAATAAGTAATTGTAGTTACTTTAAAGGAAGTAAAAACATTATGCGAATGTTTTCCAATTACCAAGTTGTTAGGGCATAAGTACTTAGTAAGCTATTTGGCTCTAAGTACTTAATAAGTGAAACTGTTTGATATTTCTTTTGGCCTAAAATGCCGTGAAATAATTCCTAAGATGGAAGCCATGAGCCCAAGAAAGTCTGAGAACTTCTCCATTACATTATAGTGACTCCCACTTACCTCTTTTAGGCTTTCAATGCTGACCTCAGGAATTAATTCTGACCTAAACCCTAAGCATGGCTTAACATTAATGACCTACACACACAACCTATACTTAATCCTGCCTCAAGAGTCTAGGAGCTGCAAGACTGGTAAAAATTTACTGGGAGGAAAAACAGAGATGCAGCCCATCCCTGTTCACCCCATCTAACTAGTTTCTTAATGAGCGAATACCACTCTGGAATGAGCTGGATGCACGCCTTCCTGTTATAAAAACAGAAAAACAAGCATCCATTTGTGTGCCAGGGTTACGGTTTATTATCTCAGGCTAGGAGTGGCCTGAATCTCCAGCTGGCCCTGTGAGCTGATTACTGCCAGAAACACCACAGAGCAAGTGTTCTGAAGCTGCAGTTATTATTGTTGGTAGCTGTCCTCCCAGCTTTTAGCTTATTCGTAAATAACCTCGTTCAGTAAATTGCCTCATGTAGTTAGTTATCTTTGTTTCAAGAAAACAAGGTTGTCTGGGCCATCACACCAGGAAGGAACATGTTCCACACTGAGCCTTCTATGGGAACTTGATGGAGATGGATTTGGCTAGGGTGAGCTGCTGGTCACATTTGCATGAGATGTGTCCTAGGCTATTGAAATAGGGCAGTGGACTTCAGTCACTCATGTCTCCTGGACGGGTTGATTCCAGACCATTTTCTGGGAAGGATCTTGGCCCCAATCCCTGTGTTCATCTGTATAGGGAGATAGGGTTGCCTGTGTTCAAGCATGAAACCCTATGTTCCCTCAGCTTCCACGAGAAGGTGTTACAGTTCAATTATCCGTTGTTTGTGAGTCTCTTTTCCATGGGTACCATCAGCCTCAGGGCCACTGTACCTGCTTTTCCCTCCTGCCTAGGCTCCCTGCACTCAGCTATTACCATTACTGGGCTCTTCATCCATTCTTTCAGCAAATATTTATTGAGTTCCTCCTGTGTGCCAAGCACTAGACTGGGGTGTTCAGGGTATAGGAGGGGATGATAATAATCATAACAGTTAACATTTACTAAATTCTTGTGAGGAACTAAGCCTTCTTCCAGACCATTTACGTGTAGTGTATTATTTAATGCTTGACAACAATCCAATGATGTTCAACAGTAATCCAGCAAATTATCCACATTTTGTTGTGGATCAGCTCCTTTATATCACCAAGGTACCCAACATTTTTCTGATAAGGAAAGTGAGACACAGAGAGGCTAAGTAACTTCCTCCAAGGTCACGCAGCTAATAGGTGATGGACCTGGTGTTTGAGCTTATATTCTTAAACACTGTTACATTGTCTCTCTAGCAACACACAGAAGGCCACTGGTCTTGTTGGCTTTCATTACTGTGGAGGAGAGAGACAATAAGCACGTTAAGTGATAAGTAATTTCAGATCGTCAAAGGTGGTAAGAAAAGAAGTAGTAACAATAAACCAGGGTAATTGGGTAGAGACTTAAGAGCGGGCAAGGAAGAGTAGCTGCTTTACATTAGGTAGTTGGAAACCCCTCCACTAAGGACTCATCTGGGCTGAGACCTGAAGAAGCTGGCCTTGGGAAAGTACTCAGGAAAATTGTTCCAAGCAGAGGGAATAGCAAGTCCAGAGGCAGTGAAGCAGAAACAAGTTTGGCTGAATGCAAAAGAGAGATAAGCAGGACCCAGATCACATAGGGTCATGCTTTGTGACCTGGGCTGCACACAACTGCCTGAGGGGCTTCTAAAAATACTGATGCCTTGGCCCACACCCAGAGATGCTAAGGAAATCAGTCTGAGGTTTGGCCTAGGCAAGAGGAATTTTAAAAGAAGATGGTCGCAGTGGTCCAATGACATATGATGGTGGCTTGGACCAGGGTGGTGGCAGTGGAAGTAGCCATGTCTCCCCTTCAGCCACTGCTCCCTCCATAGGGGATTTTAAATGGCTCATGGCTGGTGTCTCTCCTACACAGACCACCTGTGGTTTACAGGTAGTGCTCACATTCTTAGCCTGGATAGACCAAAGTCTGGGGTGCCTAACTGCAGGTAGCCTGGGAGCACATCAGCTCCAGCATACCAGCTCTGCCTTGCTGCTCATACACACATCAGCCTTGTCCTGCTGATTCTCTTACCAGATATATCAAGAGGAACAGTAGACTGGCACAGCTTTTTCCAAAGAAATCATCACCTCAAAATCTCACATCTCCAGCCACCCAGCCTTTTAAGGCTCACACAATTATGGGGGGGTTGCAGAGTAGGCTGGTAGGCTGAAGATGCTGAATATTGATCTATTCAGGCCTTCAACTGATTGGATGAGGCTCACACTGATTATGGAGGGCAATCTGCTTTACTCAAAAGTCCAGAGATTTATTTTATTTTTTTATAATAAATTTATTTTTTATTGGTGTTCAATTTGCCAACATACAGAATAACACCCAAGTCCAGAGATTTAAATGCAAATCTCAACCAAAACCCCCTCACAGAAACATCCAGAATATTTGACCAAATACCTGAGCAGATGCATCTTATATCATCTTACACTATTATATTCATAGAATATTTCCAAAAGAGTACAAAGAAATATTTTCACCAAGGGGCTTGGAGTTTAGAGTAAAAGACATACTTATTTTTTCCCAGATATTATTTTTATATCTTTGACTTTATTTTTTGCTCTGTGAGTATATGTGTTCATTTCTCAAATAAGAAATAAATTATAAAAATTGGATCAAAATGATCACTGGGTTGCATTTATTGGCTATCTGTAAAACTGCCTTCCTCAAATCATACTTTAAGGAGATGACACAAGTACATGAGCCTACCTTAAGGAGTATCATAAGAAACATCAAACATCACGGAGCATTGTTGACATTTGTTCCATATCACAGTGTCCTCTATAGGAGGAGCCCAGGAGATGCCACATGAATTTTAATTCCAAAAATGGTTGTGGGGTACCAGGGTGGCTCAGTCGGTTAAGCATCTGATTCTTAATTTCAGTTCAGATCGTGATCTCAGGGTGATGAGATCGAGCCCCGCATCAAGCCCTGCATCGGGCTCCACACTCAGATTCTCTCTTCCTCTCCCAAGCTTTCTCTCTCTCTCTCTCTCTCTCAAATAAATAAATAAATCTTTTAAAAATTTTTAAAAAAAGAATGGTTGCAATTCTCTCAGGTATCTGCTTGCATTTCCTCTTCAGGAGACTGAATTTGTGTGACTGACCAAAGTTTCCTACAATGAACCCTACAAAATGGGGTCACATCTCTAGTCAGATATTACCAGATAGGTTTTTAGCCTCCTTTGAAGGACAATTTTACATTCTCACTCTTACTTGTCTTTCTCTTTTAGTCCTGCCTTTGCTTAACCTTTTACTACAGAAATTTTCAAATATACACAACAGCAGAGAAAATAGTAAAGTGTATTCCCAGGTACCTGTCACCCAACTTCAACCATTATTCACTGAGTCAGTTTTGTTCTACATACTCCTCCACACCTCCTCTCAAACACCACTGAATACTTTTTCATTTTTTTAAGATGAAATATCATTTTCGTTCTATAAAAGTCATCCTTCTAAAGTGTATAGTTTAGTGGTTTTTATGTATATTCACAAGGTGGAGCTATCACCATTATATAATTCCAAGATATGTTTATCACCTCATACCCAGCAGAAGTCATTCTCCATTCTCCTTTCACCTCGGCTCCTGGCAACCCCTCATCTACTTTTTGTCTCTATGGATCACCAGATTATTTTAAAACAAATCTCAGATATCACATAATTTCACCTATAAATATTTCAGTATGTATTTCTAATACATAAGGACTCCTTTCTTTTTCCTTTAGTATAGACAAATATCATAGGATACCAAAAAATAGTAATAATTCTTCAATATAATCTAATATGTAGTCAGTGTTCAATAGTTCCCTATTAACTGGTTTGTCCTCATTGTATCCAAACAAGGGCTTCATACCTGCCATGGATGGGATAACATGAGTCTCTTTTGATCTATAACAGTTCCTCTTCCTGTGGTTGATTGGTCACTTATTTGTTAGAAGGGGTTGGGGGGAGATAATTTTCCTATAGGATTTTCTACATTCTGAATTTGGCTAATTACAGATCCACTGCGGGTTCACTTATTGCCTATACATCCTATAAACTGGGGGTTGAATATAGAGACTTGATATGACTCTGGTTCTGGGTTTGGCAAGAATACTTCCCAGTTGGTAGTAGGTGTTTCTCTTGCACATCTGTAGACATAGTCGTGTCTGACTGTCTTTTGCGATTTAAGACTGATCTGTAAATTCAGGTGCTGTCTGCCTGACCAACACATTAGGAAGTTGGCCATCAGCCTTTCCTGAAGGTTTTGCATTGATCACTGCTGCCTAGATTCATTCTTGCCTTAGGGAGATTTGCAGAAGGATGATGCCCTAGTTCTCTTACTCCTTCCTCATTATTTAGCTGTGATTAGTCTAAAAAGAATTTTTCCTCATCAAGTTAGGTGATTATACAGGAGGTAGATTTTGTAGCTGGATGAATAATTATGTAAAAAAATATGTAAATAATTATGAAAAAATCCAAAAATGAGTTAAAGAGAACCAACTTTTACTGAGTATCTTCTAAGTGCCAGACACTATGCTAGATAGTCCTTTGATATTCATTATAATGTAATTTTAAAATCATAATAATCTAGGGCGCCTGGGCGGCTCAGTCAGTAAGAATCCAAGTCGTGATTCTGGCTCAAGTCATGAGCTCAGGGTTGTGAGATAGAGCACCACATCAGGCTCTGCATTAGCAGGGAGTTTGCTTGAGATTCTCTCTCTCTTCTCCTTCTGCCCCTATCTCTGTTCTCTCTCCCTCTTTCTCTCTCTCCCTCCATCCCTCCAACATAAATAAATATAAATAAGTTCTTTTTAAAAAATAATAATCCGACAGGACATTTATCTCATTTAACAGATAGGAAACTAAAACTCAGAAAAGTGATTTAAATCAGGTCAAACAGCTAGAATTAGGTATAGGAAAGGTGCACCAAAATTATGAATGACCTAGAGCTGAGAGGGAAGTTAACGGGTTAGATGGCAGAGTCAATATCGGGGAACGAAGGGACAGATGGAAATATAAGAGCTTTATATTTACATAGGAAAATGTAAAGTCCTGCTCTGGGACTGAATCCACTCAGGTTCACACTCGGAGAGATGTGAATTATCAGGATCTTGTGTTTCAAAATGAGTGGGAAATACCAGAGAGGGAGACAGAACATGAGAGACTCCTAACTCTGGGAAACGAACAAGGAGTGGTGGAAAGGGAGGTGAGCAGGGGGGTGGGGGTGACTGGGTGACGGGCACTGAGGGGGCACTTAACGGGATGAGCACTGAGTGTTATGTTGGCAAATTGGACTCCAATAAAAAAAAAAAATGACCTGGAGACATTAGCTTACAACAAGCTCCATATGGATCTTAGAAAAACTAACATTGTATTAAGCTGCATTAATAGGAGCAAGTAATGAATAGGCTCAAAGCTCCATTTGGATAAAAATCATAAATCTCTTTTTTTCTTATTGTATCCTCAGCCTCCGGCATAGTATCTGGAAAAACAGTCAGTAATTATCTGGATATAATGGGCACTCAATACAACACCTGGAAACACTTAGATATATTTATTCAATCATTAACCAAGTCTATTGGGTGCTTGTTCCCTGAGTGCTGCTATTGGTGCTTGAAATCCAGCAGTGCTCTTGCAGAGCCAACATTCTAGTAGAATGGTAGGGAAGAGGGACGACAAATAAATAGAGAATGGTGTGAAGTAGGGGTGGAAGTGCCATGGAGAAAAATTAAGCAGGGCACAGTGGATGAGGAATGCTGGGTGGGAGGAGTTGGGACACATCTGAGCGTCAGGGAAGACTGCTCTGAGCAAGTATGTGCAGCAGAGACCTGGATGAAGCGAGGGTGTGGGCCATGCAAGCAAGGAACAGCAGGGCAGGCAAGGAACAGCAAGTGCAAGTGCTCTGAGACAGGCGTATGCCAGATGCATTCCAAGCAGAGGGAAGTGACAGTCTTCTACAGTCTTGGCTAGTGAAACCACATCTGGAGCTGGGTGTGATTCCAGGCACCACATAGTTTAGGAGATTGTCCAATGAGAGCATTTCAAGGTAGTAAAGGGTCTAGAACCTGCTCGTGTCAGGGTGAGTTGAAGAAGACAGTATCTTAGGCATACCTGGCTGGCTCCTCAAGTGCGTGAAGAGCAGACACAAGGCTGAGGGCTGAGACTTACTCTTCATGACCAGTAACTGGGACTACTCATTTACTCCAGGTGTAATATACAGTAGAACAAGTTCCCCAAGGGGAAATTCACTTCCTTGCCCGGTAGTGAGCTCCCTGCTCTCAGAGGTGTTCAAGCAAATGCAGACAGTCTACCAAAGATGGAAAATGACTCTCCTGTTTCAGGCTAGGAGACTTCAGAGGTGAATCCCATCAAGGAGATTCAGAACTGTAACCCGACTCCTCCCACTTCCCTCCCTTTCCATCGTCTCTGTTTCCATGCTCCCACCGTGCTTACCCTCAGGATGAAAAACACGTGTGCACACAAACACATAAGAGAAGGTACAGGGGATCCCTAGGTGGCTCATTGATTAAGCACCTGCCTTCGGCCCAGGGTATGATTCTGGAGTCCTGGGATCGAGTCCCACATCCGGCTCCCTGCATGGAGCCTGCTTCTCCCTCTGCCTGTGTCTCTGCCTCTCTCTCTCTCTGTGTGTGTCTCTCATGAATAAATAAAATCTTAAAAAAAAAAAAAAAGAGCAGGTACAGTAGGATAGAGGAGAGGGAGAGTAGTCAAGGAAGGCAGAGAAAGAGGGAAAGAAGAGACAGAGAAGGGGAGATGGGGACGTGGGAATGAGGCTTCAGAGTTAGGGAGTCCTCAGTGACCCCATTGCAGGTCCCCAGAGCAGCAAATGGTAATTTTGAATCACAGCTCATTTAAAGCTTCCGGTGTTCAGCTTGTCTCTGTGAACATTTGGAGAAGTTTCCAGCTAGTAAATACAGCCGAGTGCCAAGACTCCCTCCCCAGCTCAGCAGCCACTTCACCATCCCTGTGGCTGCCTGGCCTCGTACCCTCTGATCCCGCTGTCCTTTTGCCTGAGGACCATGCCAGAGTCCCCTCCAGCACCCACCACACTCTACTCCAGACCCCCTGCCCGCCTCTCTGCAGTTCCTGACTTGCTCAGAGTCTCACAATCGAAAGATAAACCTTGGAGCCCCTGGGTGGTTGAGTGTCTGCCTTTGGCTCAGGTCGTGATCCCTCAAGCCTGCTTCTTGCTCTGCCTCTCCGTCTCTCTCTTTGTCTCTTATGAATAAATAAATAAAATCTTAAAAAAAAAAAAAAGATGAACCTCTGAGAGCCCAGGATCCAGGCTAAGCAGCTACAGAAAAATTCACCTTGTAAAAGACAGGCTTTCCTGGGACACTGTTTCTTTGCCTTTTCCCAAACTCCTGTATTCTGTCCACCTCTCTACTCCCTCTCAAGTCACAAGTGAATCTTTAACCAGCCTTAAATTCAGTCCAGCAAACATGCTGGGTGCATCCATGCCAGGCACCTGTGTTATGACTGGTTGTCCCCAAGAAGCTGGCAGTCTAATGGGAGGAAGACATGGGTGGAGCTGGGGTGGTGCTGGGGTGGAGCTGGGCTTCACAGGACCCAGACATAGCACAGTTTGAAGACCCTCTCTAAGGAAAAGAACTTAATATTGCCAGGACCATAGGCCAGGGTTTGTCCTGGGGCTTTAGAAGGGTCGGTATACACGAAACCTGGATTATATCCTCACTCCTAGAGAGGGCAAACCCCAAACCACCCAGAAAGGTACACAAGGAGAGGTTGGGCTGACCACAAATTAATTAGCTAATGAATTCACTAAATGCCTCTGTCTACACTGTCTCTCTTTGATCTCTTTTGTCTATCCTGTGAAGAGATGAATGCAGGCATGATGCATTGAATGAATACTTACTTAGGGCTCCTGTAATAATTGGAACAAAGTTCAGCTGTGTAACAAACACCTAAGGTGGCTTCAGTAAGCCAGGACTTTCTCTTTCACACATGGTCTGGGTGAAAGCAACCCAGGGCTCTCATAGAACTCCCTCAGTTTTAAAGACCCAGGCTCCTTCCATCTTGTTGATCATGCCTTCCTGGGGTGTTGCTCTTCAGCCACAATGTCAAAGATGGTCTACACTGCAGCCAGCGGGAAGAGCAAAAGCCCTCCCCTTCCTGTTAGTAGTAGGCCTAGAAGTTCAGACTCTGCTTCTGCTTGCAGAAGCAGAAAACAGGGTCACATGGACACACAGGTGCCAGGGAGATGGGGGAGTGTAATGTTTATTCTATGAGAGGTCATGTGGCCCCAGATCCGGGTGCTTCATGACTGTAGAAGGGAATGGGCATTGTAGACAGATAGAAGTGTCCAAACATCCTGCCATGTATGCTGTGCTGTCTAGGAAACTGGGATGCAGAAGGTCTGGTACTTTCCAGAGCCACCCAGTGGCAAAACTGAATTAGACAAGCTGCCCCTGCAAAGCTTCCCCCACAACCACCACCCATTCTTTCATTCTGGTACCTCTAATTCTCCCGGACACCAAATGTTGACTGAAGATGAAACACTCTGGTCATTAAAGATGAAGTTGGAAGAAGAGGAGGCAATAAGGTGAAGAAATTGCAGAAAGAAAGAATCAGAAGAGAGTAGTGATGTAGAAACCAAGTGTCAAAAAGTTCAGCAATTTCAGATGTTGTGGAATCCAGGATGCTAATCAGGGATGCCTGGGTGGCTCAGCAGTTTAGTGCCTGCCTTTGGTCCAGGGTGTGATCCTGGAGTCCTGGGATTGAGTCCTACATCAGGCTCCCTGCATGGAGCCTTCTTCTCCCTCTGCCTATGTCTCTGCCTCTCTCTGTCTCTCTGTCTCTCTCTCATAAATAAATAAATAAAATCTTTAAAAAAACAAAAAAGTAAAACAAAAAAACAAAAAACAAAAAAAGTAAAAAAAAAAGAATGCTAATCAAAAGAAGGGTATTGTATTTGCCAGTGAGGAGGTGACAGGTGACCTTGGCCAGCTCAGTTTCAGCAGAGTGATGGGGAGTGAAATTTGAAGATGGCAGGTTTAGGGGTGAGTGAGAAGTGAGAAGGTAGAGACAGAGAGCAGTGAGTACTTGGATTTTTGAAAAGCAGGAACAATTTGAGGAGAATGGAGGACCCATGATTGGACTGACCCAAAGAATAATGAATCTTCAAGGCAGAAATATAATTTGACAGCTTTAATGAAGACCAAAATAACAGTGAGTTTACTTCTTTCTCACATAAGAGTCTGAACATGCACAGTCACGGGCAGACTGGGGACTCCATGGTGTTGGGAATCCAGGATCCTTCCACCTCCTAACTCAGCCATCCTCAACATGTGCCTTCCATCCTGTGGTCCGAGGACCTAGCCAGGTGGAAGAGGGAAAGGAGAAAAGGAAGATTCCCTTTGTGGTAAAGGCACCACCCAGAGGTTGCTCATAGCACATCTACTCACGTGTTCATTGACCAGATTCTGAGACTTGGCCACATCTATCTATGAGGGAGACTGGAACAAACAATCTTTAGCTGAGAGACTAGATCCCCAGATAAAACTAACAGGTCCTATTATTGAAGGAGGGGAGGGCAGTGAGCAGTCAGACTTAGAAGACCTGGAACAAAGGGCAGCTTCAGCCGGGAGTGGGAGGAGCACGCTGCAGCCTGGAAGAAAAGGCAGGAAAGCTGGTGAGCTTGGGAAAGGATGGCAAATAGGACTCTTGCTTGGTCACTTTTATTTTCTCCTCAAAGTGGGACTTAGTGTCATCACTGAGAGGCTGGGACTCTCAGAGAGCCAAGAAGAGAGAAGGTATGCCAAGCCTTGCTCCCCATCATTGTTTCCCATCTGTTAGGTTGGAACAGCAGGCATGCACTTGTAGCTGCCCTCAAGATGGTTTGGAGAACAGCTGTGCTCTTGGACTCCTGAATTTCATTCCCAGCTCTGTGCTTAGCTGCCGCATGGCCTTGGACAAAGCAAGAAATAAGTTTCTGCATCTGTTAAATGACCATAATAATGCCCACACCGCCCGCCTCACAATCCCATTTTGTGTCCCATGAGAGAGCTGTGAAACTTCTTTGTAAGTTGTGAGGTTGTGGGTGGGCATCATTCTGCAGGGATGGAGTGGTCAGGGCACTGGTGAGTCTCCAAGGGAGATAAGAGAGAGGCTAAGAGAGATTATAAGGACAGCCTCCTGTGCAAGCTGCCCCCCCCACCTCAACACCCCCCCCCACCAGGGGATCTGGGCTCTGCCCACCTCTGGCCCAACATTAGACCCCCTTGTGCTGTCCCGGTGAGGGTAACAGGGGAGGGGGCAGCACTCTTAACTGTCCACAGCTGGTGGCAATCAGCTTGTGTCCTGTCTTGAGATCACAGCCATAGAGCATTGGCCTCGTCCCCAGCATTGGCCTTGGAAGTTCTCCTGGGACCTCCCCCTGACCCCAAGGCACCACTTCATGTTCCTGGCCTCAGCCCAATAAACAGTGAGTGTCTCCCCCAGGCCTTTGGTTGGGCACAATTAGCCTTTTCCAGTGTATATGCACGTGCACACACACACACACACACACGCACACACATACACACACACTGCTTACAAGCACCACATACAACACGTCACACATACATGTACCCCCCACAAACTGCACATACATGCAACCCACGTGCACATGCCCAACACATACATAGCACATGGACGTATACATGCACTTTCTTTTTCCCAACCGGGCTCTACCCCATGTCACATTCAACCCACTGTACAACTTGCCATGAAATCCTCCATGTAAGTACTTGAGGGACTTTTCTAAAACACAAATTAGGCTACTTTTTTGTTTACACTGCTCTACTTCTTCCAATGGTTTTCCAGAGCCTTCAAGCTAAAATTCTAGACCCTTACCAAAGCAATTGAAGTCCCCCAAGGTGTGTTTCCTGACAACCCTCTTCAGCCATCCCTCATCCTGCAGGCCAATCACCCAGTCTGAACCACTTGCACAGCCCTCGTCTCCATGTGGCTCCTCCTGCCTCGGCTTTGCCCATCCCCTCTATCCTCCAGAGAAATGCTCCTACTGAAAACTGTACTATTCCAAACCCTGTTCAGAGCTTACCTGTTCTGTAAATATGTATGTAAATATGTAAATATTTACATATTTATGTAAATATGTAAAAAATGTTCTCTTGACAGTCCAAATGGAATGTTCTCTTCCTCATCTACAGGTATGTATGTAGTAGAATGACCTGTTCTCCCTGCTAAGCAGGTGACTTTCTCAAGGTCACTCTATAGATAGAACACTGGGTCCTGGCATTGGGTCTGTGCTCCGTGAATATTGGTGGCTGGCACTCACCCCCTGATCCTCCCACACAGATCAAAGTAGAAAACCAGCATGACTACCAGGACATCACCAGCATGGTGGCTATGGCCAAAACCTATGCTACCACTGAGGCCTTCATTGACTCCAAGTACGACATCCGCATCCAGAAAATCGGATCCAACTACAAGGCTTACATGTGAGTCCCTGAGCAGGGGCTGGGTTGCTGGGAGGAGAGGTGGGAGGAGAGTGTAGGAGGAACAGCGATTAGAGATGCAGGTCCAGCCCTGTCTCCTCCACCGCAGGGCAGAGACCCTTCAGCCCATTGTTATTCTCCCTTTATGGCCTCTTTCTGCCCTTCTTCTCCAGTCAGTACGGCTAAGTGCTGATGCTTTCTCAGAGCTTATCCCAGGGTCGAAATCTGTGTACCCAAAGAGAGCTATTTCTCTCAGAGGAAGAAAGATACTTGGCATGTTTGGGGGAACTTCAAGTATCCATGGGATGTATATCATAGGAGACCAGACTAAAAGAGAAACTTTGAGGACAAATCAAGGAGGGTTTTGCATGCCTTGCTGAGGGTTTTGGGTTTTGTCTTGTTTTCTTCTGAGCAGAGAAGTGGCATGATCTGACCTGTATTTATAAAAAGCTGGCTCTGGGGCCACAGGCTGCCAAGGGGTTTCTCTAGAATTTTTAAGACCAATTAGGAGATTACATCAGATTTCTCCAGCTGCAAGCAACAGAAACCACATCTGACCACACTGATGGAGTTTTCAAAAGGAAATTTATTAGAAAGCCATGAATGATCAGAAACTCTGAAAACAGTTGAAACCACTCAACTGTCAATTTCAGAAATATTAGGATTTAGGGCAGCCGCAGGAATCTGGGTAGCGAGAGTAACAATCTTCATGGTACCCCTACTGGAAAATGAATCTGCTGGAATCATTTTCAGTGCTGAACTCAAGGTTGTGATGCCATGGAAACAGCACTGATGAACCCAACTTGGATCACATGCTTGTTGGTTAGAGAATGGCAGAAAAACAGTATGGAGAGTCCCACCAAGATAACATACAATATGGGCAGGGTCATCCCCCAATGGGAACAGAGATGCTGTGACAAAGGGAAGAGGAATGAATGCCAGAAAATTCAACACATTCACCCCAGAGGTGGTTCTGGCACAGGATGCCTCACACTCGAGCTGCTGCGGTCGTCAGAATGGAAGTTCTTGAAAAGGTGGGAGGTCTTATCTGCTCCAAGGCCTCTCTGTGTCTCACTTTGGAATGTTGTAGATTCCCCTTGAAGGAATCTACCCCCAGAGAGCTAACCTGTGCCAGGTTGCCAAGCGTTAATGGAGCACTGGCTGTGCACAGGCTCCTATCTGAGGGCTGCAGTGGCTGGCTCTGGACAGTTGGAAACCTCTCTGTGCGCTTTTGTGCAGTGGAACTCATGCTCTAGGTCAGGGTTAGCAAACCACAGCCCACAGGCTAAATCCAGCTGCTACCTGTTTCTGTAAATAAAGTTTTATTAACCACAGCCAGACACATCCATTTATGCATTATCTAGGGTTGCTTTTGCACTACCTAGATTGCCTCCACTATGGGTCAGCAGAATTTTTCTATAAAGGGCCCAATGGTCATTTTAGGCTTTGTGGGCACACAATGCACAGCAACTACTCCACTCTGCCATCACCTGGGGAACTGGAGAAGATGCAGGCAGTTGACCTATCAAGGAAAGCTTCCCAGGAAAGGGGTGGAGCCAGTCCTCAAGGAATACTTCTGTCTTGCCCATTCCTCTCTTCCACCCCTGAGCCAGGCCAGACCTGTTCCTGCTCTCAGGTACCCTCAGAGTCATAAGGTTGGCTCTCCTCTGCCCCCTCTGCGTTGGGGAACATTCCAGTGCAGCCGTCCGATGCATTCCTGAGGCCTCCACCATCCATCATGATATCATTTCCCTCCTCTCCTCATTGTTCGTGTTTCCACTTGACATTGACGACACCTTGTCCCAGTTTCACTTCTTGAAGATTAGCTCACTGCTGCATTCTTTATGCTGAGCCTTTCTGCCCTGGCAGCTCCAGTTTGTCATTAGTTATGGATTTTCCTGGACCCTGGGTTGGCCCCTGTCCAAGGGAGGGGGTCTGTGTCAGACCTCAATGTAGAGCACCCTCTCTGCCTGCCACCACCACCACCACCACCATTACCAAGCCCGCCGACCATTCAGCCTCCTTTCTGGCCCACTTCCTGCCCTATATTTCAAGGCCTTTGTACTTGTTGCTACTGGGGTGTCCCTGTTACTGGGGCCTCTCAGCAGACAGAGCCAGGAAATACATATGTGTGCCTTAACCCATGCGTGCACATGTATCCAGCTCTATCTAAAGCTAAAAAGAGTTCATATTGACATCTCCGACTTTCGTCGGGTACCACATGATTCATTTCAGCCTTCCCAGATTGCTTATCTATAACTTCCTGCTCCAACAGGGAAAACCTGGCTCCTACCATCTGCCATCTATTTACTTATTTGTTCAGTCCCAGTACAATTGCAGAACCATTAACTTGGAGCCCCGTGGGAAAGAGCTTTACCCACGGCAGTACAGTGCTCATGCACAGCTCCTTCTATGGTTAGTCAGTCAGCCTCCACTCCCATCTAAGGTTACTTGGGTCCACACCTTATCACCCGCCTCTACCCTCTTCAGCAAGGAGGTCAACGTCATACATTTGCAATACAGGTAGACTTTTCTGTCACGGTCTACATTCTGTCCCACATTCCAGTGGCTGAATCACCTTTGGGCCAAGTGACTCTTTTCCCCCAAGCCTGGGATGGGCTCTGCCATGGAAAGTCATAGTTAAGAGCTTGGAGTTTCTCAGATGGGGATTGGTGGCTTCTGTCGCTCAGTGAGAATGGTAATCACAGTAATATCTGTCTCATTAGTTCTGTGAGCCTGAATGAACCAGGACTTCTAGAGCCCTTAGACCCAGGTCTCAGACAGAGAAAGCCCCCATCAAATAGCAACTCTCACTATTATTATTTTCTTGGCAGGAGAGCAATCTGGCTTGTGCTCCTGCTGCCTCTGGCATTGCAATGCCTTCTTTTCTTGTCTCCAGTGACTGAAAAATAATGGTAGTGCCCCGAGGGCTAAGCCATTTATGGGAATATTTCCTTTAGTCCACACAATGTGGAAGGATGGAGATCATTCCCATTTCACCAATGAAAAAAATAAAAACTCAGAGATACAGCAAGAAAATTATGGAAACAAGATTCAACCTTGCATCTGTCTGACTCAAGTCAGTTTTTCCCTTCTCTTACCACCATGCAGATCCTGCTATGCCAACCCTACCACCCTCTGAGGCACATTCATTGGTTCCCTTCTGGGGTCATGTTGAATGACTGGTTTCTCCTTTGCTTTCCCAGAGCTCTTCACTCCTTTGAAACTGGTCCACCCTTCCAGGTAATGAGCAGCCTTAGGATGGGGTCATCTCTGCATACCAAGACAAATCTAAAACCCAGGACATAGAGCAGCCCAGTGAGAGTTTGCTGAATTGAATTGAATCAAGCTAGGCTGAACTGAACTGACATAAAGCTTATCAACATCACTGTGCCCCTTAGCAATTCTAGCTCCTGTTGGCCACCATCTATTTTCAGCATCTTCTGTTTTCAGATACAATTTATTTTCTGTTTTAAGAAGATATATTCGTGTAGCAATTTCTCCCACTTCACCCTTTAATCTCAACCATATACCTTCCCTTACATGCCTTCCCTTGGCCATAAAATGAAAAACTTTACCTCTGCCACTTTGCTTACACTCATTCAGTCTTTGCTGAATCCAGATATGGCACTGGAGATTATTTGTCTTTATTTTTCCCCTAATATAGTCCCTTACCCAGTAGTTAGTTACTAGGTATCTACTACTTGCCAGGTCCCACTGGACAGTGTGGGGACAGGGGATGAGTCTAATAACATTTCCCCTGCCCTAGGGAGACTGGACACTAAAGGAGTCTTTCCAAGTGAGATAAGCATTACTAAACATTGGTTTAGGGGCATCTACTCTTGTTAGGGGAGGTGGGCTGTTGGAAGTCACATGTCATATGAAACGTGAAGGATGAGTAGTCCTTAGGGAGGGAAAGATGGAGACATAGACTGAATCAGGCAAAGGGAAGAATGTGTGCAGAAGCCTTGACATAGGAAAAACCCATGGCATTGGAGCACTGCAAGGGAGGTTGGTGTTGCTGGAACAGAAAAGGAAAGACGAACCGAGAGAGTGTTGAGGCCAGAAGGCCTTCCTGCCCTTCACCATGAAAAAATTATCACTTCTCTCCATGGGTCATTTTTCCTACATTTTGGAGCCCTCAAGAAATTCCAGAATCATGAGTGGCTCTATTGCTTTGGTTCTCCTTTTCAAAAACAAGAGGCCAAAGCTTGGAGCATTTCATCTGATGGTGTAGACATTTTTAAAATTTAAACTTTAGAGGCACCTGCACCCCAGTGTTTATAGAAGCAATGTCCACAATAGCTAAACTATGGAAAGAGCCCACTGACAGATGAATCGTTAAGAAGATATGGTCTATATATACAATGGAATATTACTCAGCCATCAGAAAGGATGAATACCTACCATTTACATCGACGTAGATGAAACTGGAGAGTATTATGCTGAGCAAAATAAGCCAATCAGAGAAAGACAATTATCTTATGGTTTCACTCATGTGGAATATAAGAAACAGTGCAGGGGATCATAGGGGAAGGGAGGGAAAACTGAATGGGAAGTCATCAGAGAGGGAGACAAACCATGAGAGACACTTAACCATAGGAAACAAACTGAGGGTTGCTGCAGGGGAGTGGAGTGGGGGGAGGGGGTAAGTGGGTGATGGGCATTAAGGAGGGCATGTGATGTAGCACTGGGTGTTATATGCAACTGATAAATCACTGACCTCTACCTCTGAAACTAATGATGTACTATATACGGTCTAATTGAATTCAAATTTTAAAAAATGAAAAAAAATCTTTAGATCTCAAAGAAATCTAGAAAAAGATACATAAGATCCAACAAATAAATAAGATAATCAACATAAAGGAAAATAAAAACAGGCAAATAAAGCTGGGGACAAGACATGTACCTAATGATATACACCAGCACGTGAGGCAGGTATTCGAATTGGAGCGTCCTAAGAGCCAAAGCAAATAAGGAAAGCAGAGCAGTGACAGGGGTCCTAATGCCCTCAGTGTTATTTTTCTGATACAGGCGAACATCCATCTCTGGAAACTGGAAGGCCAACACAGGCTCTGCCATGCTGGAGCAAGTGGCCATGACTGAGAGGTAAGAGACAAGGTGCGAGAGGGTGTGGCACCAGCCCCAGCAGGAGGTGGGGGAGGAGTACCACAAGGGGCCTGTAAAGAGTGCCGCCTCACCCTCCTGCCAGTGCTTCACCACCCACAGAGCACGTTCCTAGGCACGTCAGCTGTTGATTGCGTGGCAACCTGCAGGGTAGATGTTACAGTAATCCCACTTCACAGATGAGAGAAGAAAGTTCAGAGAGGGAAAGTGACTTGTCCAGGGTCACAGAGCTGAGAGTAGATCCCTGATGTCTTAACTCCAAGTCCAGGGGTCTTTCCAGCCCTGCCCAGCTATTACGGAGAGAGCAGGGAGTCCTTACCAGTCCCCTCTGTGCTCTGACAGGTACATAAAAGCATCCTTATTAGGGCACCAGGGCTACTGGAATGTCCATCCCTCTCTCAGACTTATATCTTCAACTCAGTGTCAGGAGGGAGAGGTTATTTCTACTGAGTCATGAATGTGGTATGTGCACCCTGGCTGAAGGCACCTCAGGTCCCTCTGCCTTTCAGCACTGCTGGGCACTCTCTCCACCTGAAGAAGGGCCAGTCACCTGCTCGCAAGGCCAGCAGCGCACACACATGCTTCCCTGCGTGCCTGGTGACCTCTGTGTGCTGGCATGCAACAAGAGTGCATGGAGTGTGGGCTTTGGGGTCAGGTCTGGGTGAACATTTATTGAGTGCCTACTGCCTGCCATGTTGTGCCAAGCACTAAAGGAGCCAAGATGAAAAAAGGTGCAGCCTTTCCCTTCAAAGACTCTGGGTCCACTCCAACCATCACAACACAAATCTCATTGATCAGAGACAGAAGGTAGATTGGTTGGCTTGTGGCAATGAAAACTGCAGAGGTGCAGCTCTAGGTGAGGCTTTAGGGCTCATTCTACACACCTCAGCTCAGCTTTCTTCTGCGTTAGCTTCATTCCACACGGCGGGCTCATCTGGTGGCCCATCGAGGCCCCAGACTTCCATCCTGACCATGTCAAGGAGGGCAGGGACAAAACTTCTCTTTCCCAACCATCTCAACTAAAGACTGGAAGGGAGCCTTGATCATGGATTGGCCTGCTGTGGGTCACATGACCATTGCTGAGCCAATCACTAGACCCAGAAGCGGCACCTGTGAGATTGCTCCGGGCCTACATCTTGTCTCCACCCATTGGAGATTGCCCTGGGGCCAGCTATCGCAGCAATGGGTTGGGAGGGCTTGACTCCACTGAACATCAAAAAGGATAAGAAGGGAAATCAATGTTGTGCAGACTAAACCTACAGAGGTCCACTCCTGGCTCCCCAGTCAACATAGGAGACACAGTGTGGTATTTTGGGGTGGAATTGAGCTGTGGTGCTTGCAGGAGGAGCACAGAAAAGGGGCACCCAATGCAGATAAGGGAGGAGTGAGGTCAGAGAAGGCTTCCTGAAGGAGGTGGTTCCACAATCACCTTGTAAAGAGTGAGTAGGAGTTGGGAGGCATCCCTTCATTTCCTTGTTGGTTATCTGTTGAGCGGGAGCTGGGAGCCAGTTGTTGAGTGAGGCCCTGGGGGAACTGTGGCAGACAAGACAGACATGGTCCCTGCCCTCATGATCTGCTGGCTCAGGGCCTCTAAGAAGCAGGATGTGAATGAAAATGAGTGGTCCTGTCCCTTCCAGGCTGTGTTACCTGAGGCGAGTTAACTAATCTTTGTGATCCGCTTCAGCTGTTAATCGGAGGTGATCAACTAGAGTGCTGACGGGGAGAGGGATGGTCAGTACCTAACCCCACAGCCACCGTGGCAGGGTGGGGCTGCCCTCCCTTCCTGACAGCCCTGGTGGCAGCTGCCGCCTTCCTCTGGGAGCCCGCCTATATCAACTAGTCTCAGGGAGGGCGTGCTTGTTACCTTGCCCACCCGAATCATCTGGTCTGAGGCAGTCGTTTCCTTCCCCCAGTGAACAGCCATGGGGCACTGTGGTCCTTTTCTCTGTGGCCTCTCCAGAATGTGAGCCCAGCCTTCTGCGATGCCTCATGAACTGCTCTCAAGTGTCCCCAGCAGGCCACCACATCCTAGCTCCGCACAGTTCCAGGTTTCTTGGGCCATTCCTGCCAGAGCCTGCCTTAGGCCAGGGTCCACTTAGGCCTGGAATTCACTTTCCCTTCTGTAAAGTCATAGGCAGTATTGCCAAAACCTGAAGCAGAGCTCCCCTATCCCACCTCCACAGTGGGAGGAATCCTCTGGGGGCCCATAAACAGGCCCTGGCTCCTTTTTCCACCTGGCTTACCTGTTTGCCAGGTAACCTGACCCTTCAGCAAAACCAACAATGTGGCTTGGTCAGTGCTAGTCCCACCTGGCTGGGGCAGGGGGTAGCGTGACCCATGTTTTCCAGTCTTTCCCGTCCTGCTCCATCCATGGATCCCCTTCCTGGGCCCTGGGAAAGGGGACCTATGCCCCATGGATACAGCCAGTAGGTATTCTGGAAGTTCATCATTGGCAAACAGCCTCTAGAACCCAGCTTTCTCTGGGCAAACAGCCTCTAGAACCCAGGTCTTTCTCTGGCTTCTGGCTTCCATTGAGAAGAAACCTGACTCAGGGGTGTGTCTCAGGGCACAGGCCTCCCTAAACTGAAGAAGCCTCAGCTGTGAGCCACTCCTGCCAAATACAGGGACCCTGTCAGAGAGCCCAGGGGCATCTTAGAACTCTGAGGACCAAAGGCCGTCCTCATGTGTGGCTGCACATGAGAATCACGTGAGAAGCTTTAAAAATGTGTAGAGAGTATTCTAGCATAGGGCAGGGCCCCCAAATCTGTATGTTTATGTTTGTTTGCTCTACCCTCTGGTGATTCTGGGACACAACTAGAATCACACTAGGCCTGCCCATTTTTCAGATAAGGAAACAGGCTTCAAGAAGGAGAGGATTACCCAAAATTATTGAGGACTTTAGTAGCAAGACTCCAGGTCACTGGTCTCCCAGGCAGAGGGACAACAGGCTGCCATGTGTCCCAACTGAGAGGAAGGGTGGCTTGCTTGGCCTGTGGAATCAGACAGACTCTAGGTTTGGAGGCCAGCACAGTGGCTGGTGAAGCTCTCTCAACCTCAGTCTCCTCATCAGTAAGATGGGTTAGACCTTCCTGAAAGAGTTGGGTGGGGGTAGAGAATGAAGGGTCACCCCCCGCAGATGGCCTGGGACCTGTTGGTTGCTGAATATGCATGAGTTTTCATCCTTCCTTTTCCTTCTGTGATCTCACACACTCTCTGTTAGAGTTGAATGAAAAAAGCCAGAGCCAGGAGCCAGGAGATCTATGTAATCCTGGCTGTATTACTGTCTCGCTGTGTGACCTGGCCAAACTGCTCTCCACCTCTGGGCCTCAGTGGGCCTTGGCGGTTAAGATGAGAAGGTTGGTTCTAAGAGCACTTCGGCCATGACCTCTCCTCATTCTAGGCCTTGTCGCTCAGAGACACAAATAGATCTCAGAGCAGGCGTGCCCTGTGTGACCCTGGAGAGTGAGGGCAGAAGCAAGAATATTGACACCAAGTCCCTGGTGACTCCCAAGTCCGGCCCCCACAAGAGATGCCAAGTGCGAGCCCGGGAAGACTTCTCCAGATACAACCATCCCCTTGTTGTGGGGTCAAAATCCAGTGTCGAGATCTTTCCCCTGCAAAGCAAACTGACCTTGTAGCCATCAAGTGGCTGGAAAGGGAACAAAAGCATTGGGTCCAGAGGGCCAGGCCCGGAGGGGAGAGCGGCCTGCCAGGCTCCCAGGCCTGCCCACCCCAGGCACAGGGCAGAATGCGCCCTTTGTCCCCTTTGTCCCCCGCAGGCTGTTGTCTAGCGTGCTCACTGGGGCTTGGAGTATGGCCTGGGAGGGATTCTGAGCCCTTCCAGCAGCTTTCCCAAGGGAAAGGGCCGCAGGAGTGGCTGGGTGTTCAGGATGGCTCCGGATGGAGGCAGGGCAAGCTCTGTGGAGCCAGCACCGCACTGCCATGGCTGGGTCCCTGACATCTCTCCCTCCTCTCCTTCCTTCTGCTCCTCACCCTTCCTCTCTCCGGCTTCCTGCCTCCCTTGCTAGTCTCTCTCTGCCCATCTGTGTTTCTGCCTTTGCTTGTACCCCATTCTGTCCCTCCCATTGCCTCTCTGTCTCCCTCTGTGTCTCTGTCTCTCTCGCTGCATCTCTGTCTCTTGTTATTTCTGACCACCTCTCTCTGTTTCTGGATGTGTGCACGTGTCACTGTCCTAGGCCTGTTTGTCTGTGTGTCTCCCTGTGTCTCTCTCTGTCTCCACCTCTCTCTCTCCCTCTGCTCCCCCTTCCTGCTCTCTCCCCCCACGCTCACAGTCTCTCTCTCCGTCCCTGCAGGTACAGGCTGTGGGTGGACAGCTGCTCAGAAATGTTTGGCGGCCTGGACATCTGCGCTGTCAAGGCGGTCCACAGCAAGGACGGCAGAGATTACATCATTGAGGTGAGGGCTGAAGCAGAAGGTCCTCCTGGCCAGAGGGACAGAATCCGCCCATGGGCTCCAGCGTGGTCAGCCATGCCCCGGCCCATGGCCTGGGCACACGCGGCTCCCAGAGGCTTCTCACCCACCACCCTCACAAACCTCCCCATCCCCATCCTCGGCAGCATCTAGAGCATCTGTGTTCCGACAGGCAGTTTGACAACCCGTGGGCCTAAGGATGGTGGGGGTGGGGAGCATCAGTCCATGAGTCAGCAAGATCTGTGCCATTGGGCCTCTTAAATTTTCTGTGTCCAAGTGTGTCAGGAGGGCACACTTCCCTAGTCACCGTGCAGAGATTCCTCTTCATTCAATAGACCTGTCCTTGGGGTTCCCTGGGGCTAGGCAGGGGTGTGGTTCTGGGGACAGAGCTGTGAACCAGACAGACATGGGGTGTACAGGCTGGTGAGGAAGAAGGATGATAAACGGGTCATGGAGGACACTGAAAGTTAGGACAGGGAGCACGGCGCTGCAGGGGTAGGAATGGAACAAAAGATGTAGGGAATTAGAATTGTGAGAGATGCTGCAGAGGAGCTGCGGGTCCCAGAATCTCCCCAATGACCCACCTACAGCCCATGCCTCTCCCAGGCCCACAGCCCGCTGCCCCCGCCAGCAGGACTGTCCCTACCCATCTACCTCTAATCCCCACTCCCCTTCCCCTGCCAGCTTCCTATCCATGCTCCCTGCCACCCCCCGACCCCACAGTCCCCCTGTCTCCTCCAGGACTGCCCCCCACACCAGGCCTCCTGGTCCCACAGTCCTCCTCTGCACCCCAAACCCTCTCCCTGCCCCATCTCTCTACCCCACCCCCCGCAGCTCTGGCTCTCCACTGCCCTCCCCTGAAAAAGCCCCTATGGCCTCAGAGTCCTCCCTTCTCCCCCCAACTGCACATCTCCGTGTTCACGCTGCCCCCGCAACCCCTTCCCGGGCTCCCCTTCTGTGGCCTTCAAACCCCAGCGGATGGGTGGTGCTGACACAAGGCCAAGACACGTGAGGGAGAGCCCTGTGGCCGCCCCCTCCCAGGCTGTGGGCGGCTAATGGGAAGCACATGGCTGGGCGACCACAGGAGCCAGCTAGTCCCCAGGCCTGCGTGCCTACGCCACTCCCCAGGACCCCCAGCGCGGCACTACCGGTGACTCTGTGGGTGGGGGCCCTGCTATTTTTTGTGGCTGACCCAGGAGAGCAGCAGCCTCCTGCCCAGGGAGTGGCCACCACGGAGGTGTCGGGAGGGATCCAGGGCGGACACCGTCCCTCCCCAGAGAGGCCAGAAGCTCCCAGGAGGACTTGCATCTGTATTTGCAGGTTCCATCTTGCTCTGGAATATAGCTCTCATCTCAAGTCCAGCAAGCACTTCCCTCTGGCTGCTACCATAGCTGAAACCACCCCCACCCCGGCCCCCTCCCCCAGGACACCTGCTCAAAGGAGCAGTACTGGCCTGCACACTTGCTTCTGAGCCAGAGAGAGGCAGGCTGCATCCCGGAGGAGTGGGTGCCCAGCCTTCCTGAGGATGCCCTGGTGCTTTGGACCAGGGACGGACCAAGGGCCTTCCTGCCTGAGGTCTTGCATCTCTTGAGACCCCTCCAGGCCCTGCTACGCCTACATGTCCTCACAGGGACCAGCAGACACAAACACAGCTGTGGCGCACACGCAGTCATCCAGCCTTCACTAACCAGTCCTGGTGCTGGGTGCCAGGCTCCAGGCTAGGTGATGGGGACTCAGCAGCAACCATGGCGGCCGGGACCTTCCTCCTAGAGCTTCCATCCAGAGAGGTGACAGCCATCATGGAGGAAGGGCTCCTTGGCTCCCCCCTCACACACACACACACACACACCCGAGTTTAGCCCCCTCTCCCTTCCATTCTCTCTGCCCCCAAGAGCTCCTGCCTATTTGAGTTTTCTCCACCTTCGTATTTGTAGGCCTAGGCTCCCTGCCTCCAAACATTCAAAGGGTCAGGGATAAAGGACCTCTTACATTAAAAAAAAAAAAGCAAAATTAGTGGTTTTGTACTTTAAAAAACAAGAAAACATCTTCTCAAAATGTTCCAGAAAAAAAAAAAAAAGATGACTTTTCAGACTGTTTTTTCTCTCAGAAACATTGCAGAGCTGTTTCCCTTGCTCTTGGGTTTACAGTGGGGTCAAGGGAGATGAGGAACTTGTTACCAGGAAGATAAAAGGTATTTTTTCCCCAGTGAGGAAAAAAATGGCAGAAGAGATCCAAAAATACTGTTTTCTTCAGCCACCTCTGTGGTGAGAACATAAAATTTGTATGACATGTTTTGTGATGATCCTCACAGTAAAATACTCAGGGGAAAGACCCTTGAACTTGCCCTCCGTGGCCTGTCCAGGGAATGACATTGCTCACTGGAAAAATATCTCCCTGGGGAGACCAGAGTGTCCACTTCCTTTGGCTTTGTCCACCACGGGGATTCGAAACTGCTCTGACCTCAGGTTCCTCGCAGTGGCTATTTTCCACTGCAGGGAGTGTAGGAAACAGAGACCAGAGCAGACAACGGTGGGCAGGGGCAGGGAGAGGAGGACAGGCATGTGTCCACGTAGACAGACTCCACGGTTACGACCCAGTTCAGCCCACATAGGCCAGCAGGCTGTTGGTGTGCCGGGCACAGAGAGCTGGGATGCCAGGGACTCAGGCCCAGCCCACGAGGAGTTTGGGTTGAGGACAGCGCTCAGGACCAGGCTGGAATCAACATTCACATCCTTGAGTTTGCTTTCCAGCCTCCCAACCACAGTGGGTGCTTTGGACACATGGACCCCTAGGTGCCCCAGCTGGGTTTCCCAGCCACCTAAGGCCCTCAGTTTACAACTGCCCAACATCACACAGCAAGTCTGTAGCAGAACATAGGCTTGGATTCCGGGTTTCCGTTCCCAGTTTTCACCACAGAGAGCTGTTTCAGTGCTCGGTGAGAAATGGAAGGACTGTGGCTTGCTAGTCACGTGTTCTCGAATTTACTACTTGTTTGATGTCTTCACCTTCCTCATCATTTTGATAAAGATAATAGTGGTGCCTGCCTCCAAGAGCTCTTCTGAGACTTGTATAAGATCACCACACCCAGTGCTTGGAACAGTGCCTGGCCTGTAATCAGTGCTTAATAAAACATAGCGCACGGTGTCCTGATAATCACAAGCGGGACTCAGTGCAAGGACCTTCATTTTTCCATCGTAGGGGTTATTGAGGGCATAGCTGTTGATCAGGACCTAGGGCGCATCCCTGACCCAAGGACTTAGAGTCTGGTGGAGAGACACAGGGAAACAGGAGAGGTCAGCACTCCCCTGGGTAAGCTCCCCAAGGCAAGAGTGCGGCTGAGCAGCTGGTTAGAAGTTGCTCAGAGGGAGAGGAAGGGCTTAGCTGGGTGTTTCCAGAGGACAAGAAGGAGTTAAGTGAAGAGTGAGCAGAGGGAATGGGTGTAGTTAGGGACCTGGTCAGAAGACAGAGCCTGGTAAGTCCAGAGCCTGGAGGAGGGGAAACAAGGCCATGTGTTTGGTGGCCAGGGCAGGTGAGCAGGCTGGAATCTGGCGGAGGAGACAGTGCCTGTCTGGGCCATGCTCCACTCCACACCTTCTACAGCTGCCCATGCACGTGCACGGTTGGCCTGTGTGACTTTGGCTGAGTCCCCTCCAATCCCTAGGCCTCAGTTTCTCCACCTGCCAAAAGAGCAGGTTGAGCAAATATGATCTCTCAGGAGCTGCCCCCCAGCATGAGTACTTTGCCTCCTTTGAGAAACAGGCTGTTACCTGTGGAGGGAGTTTCTCTGCTGGCATAGGCTCTGCCAGAGGCCCCAAGGATAGGCTGCTTCTCTCTGAACCCAGGGCCAACTGCAGCCCATATCAATTTTTGGTCCAAATTGAGCCCCCCCCCCCCCCCCCCCCCCCCCCCCCCCCCCCCGCCCACTGCTTCCGGCTTTGTGGAAAACCTTGACCTTGGACCAGTGGCCCAGAGGTCAGCCCCAAGCCTGGGTAGGAGCCAAGGTGGGAAAGGAGGGGGCAGAGACTGGCTTCCCCAAGAAAAGAGCAGAAAAGGTTAGCAAAGGCTCTTTGGCCCTTGGTCACATTTCTGTAGCCCAAAAAATGGAGGCTGAATTGTAGCGAAGCCAGAGAGTGGATTGAGACAGAACTGCGGGGACCTGGGTGACTCCAGGGGAGCAGACCCAGCCCAAGGCCGGGACCAGGTTGGCTGGAGAACACCGCCACCCAGCGGCCACTTCTGTGCTGAGCCCTGAGCCAGCCCTCCTGGGCCTCGCTAGCGATTTGCGTGGGGCTCCCTCGGGCCTCCTTTCTCTCCCACAGGTGATGGACAGCTCAATGCCCTTGATTGGCGAGCACGTGGAAGAGGACAGACAGCTGATGGCCGACCTGGTTGTCTCCAAAATGAGCCAACTCCTCGTACCCGGGGGCACTGTGCCCTCACCACTGAGGCCTTGGGTAAGGTTCTCGGGAACACAGGAGACTTTGTGGCCGGGAGAAATGCCAGGCTGTCTAGAAATGAGGAGTCCCTCGGAATCAAAGGAGATGCCCCTAGAATGGCACCTCCCCGGGGAGACAGGAATGGGGTGCAGGTGGAGGTGGGCATGAGGGCCTGCACCCCTGCTCCAACCAGACAGGGGCTTTGGGAGGCTCTCAGACCTCCCTCCTTCCATGTCATGGGGGGAAACACTCGAGGGCGGAGATCATTATCGTGAGAAGCCAGCTGTCCCTTCTGTGCCCTCCATGCTGGGCCTGAGCAGGGAGCAGCGGGTGTGTGTGGCCATGTGTGTATGGTTGTGTGCGTGCATGCATAGATGTGTGTACACACATGCCCTTTGTGTGTTCCCAGAGCACCAGTCAATAGACACTATTGTGTCTTCTGTTTCTCCATCCCCCAACCTCCACAAGCTCCCACACAGCTCCTCCATTCCATGGTCCTCAGCACAGATTACCAGATCATTCTCCACAGAATTTGCTAGCTCCTAGTTTTATGGAAAAGCAAGTCTCAAACCTGCTCCCCTCCCCCTTTCCCCCAAAAAACAAATCTATCATAATAGCTGTGGGAATGGTGGTTATACTTGAGGGGGTTGTGGGCTGGGAAGGGGCATGGGGCAGCCTTCTCTGCTGGAATGTTCTGTCCTGATCTGGGTGGTGGCTACCCAGACATATACACATGAAAAAAAAGTCACGATGGTGTGTGCTCTTAAGAATTATGCACCATACATAAGTTCACCTCTGTGATAACAAGATCTTAATGAATCCTGCCTTCTGAGGAAGCAGGTGGCTGTGGCATCACAACAGGTTTCTTTCCTCTCCTGCTCTAGGCTCCACAGACTAAACCAGCAAAGTCCCCAGGGCCAGCCCAGCTGGGGCCTCCGCTTGGACAGCCCCAGCCACGCCCGCCCACACAAGGTAAGAGCCAGGACAAGTCACCCAGAGAGATTATACAGAGAGGATGTTTAAATGCCCCAAGTTGTCCGTGTGTGGTCTCCAGAGGGCACTCGGGAAAAATCCACCTTAATACTGTAGCCACAGAATGCGCGCACTCTGTGTGCAGAGCGAACGGGACTGTGATGTGTGTCACCCCCTTCCTTTCTACTAAGGTGCACATTGAGGCTTTGCCCAAGGAAACACAGCAAGAAAATGCAGGTTTGTAAGTCTGGCCTTTTAGATCTTTGAGAAAGTGTTTCTTAGCCCCTAGTGGTGCCTGTTTATGGATTGATGAGCCAACCAGCCAGAGTGGGAAAGAGAGAAACGCAGAACATGATATAAGACCTGTCAATGGAAATTCTCCCTCAAAAAATATTCCGGCATTACTGTGTAAATGCCACCATTTAATAGAGAACGGATAGACTAGCGATGACAGGATGAAGCCGTGGCAATAACTAACTTTCTTACGGAATGTCGCCGCTTGAGGGTTCTCCCACGAGGGCCTGGGGAGGAAACTCGCCACGGCGCTCACTCTCAGCCAGAACCTTCCAGGCGCACGCTCACTGCTCTAGCACCACCTTGGAGCTTCCTGGCAGCTCTGCATCAAGAAGCCCCGCCAGGGGGTTTCACAGCAATCTTTTTAAAAATCTGCTTAGAACCTATCAGGGGGGGAAAAAAAGCATTAATCTCATGCTCTGGCCTTTCTAATCACTTTTATTAAAATGATATATTCATTGTTTCTTGGGGAAAAAATTGACCCTGGGTATTTAATGGCTTCCCGTTCCACAGGTGTCAGATAAAGTACCCCATCCATCTTTCTCATGTGTGCCAGAAAGTAGGGGCTCCTGGAGGCTCAGTGGTTGAGCATCTGCCTTCAGCTGAGGTCATGATCCTGGGGTCCTGGGATGGAGTCCTATATTGGGCTCCCTGCTCCTCCCTCTCCCTCTGCCTCTTACCCAGCTTGTGTACTCTCTCTCTCTCTCTCTCTCTCTCTCAAACAGGTAAATAAGATCTTTTTTTTAAAAAAGGCAGAAAGTATTTAAGAAAAGGGAACTGCCTAACTTCTATAACCATGTACATGGACGGCAGGATTCTTCTTGTGGCAGATAAGCGTGTTTATGAACCCTCCTCCGCATGTCAGTACCCTAAGGTCTTAGGCAAGTTACAGGGCTTCTCGGAGCCTGTGTCTCGCAGGTGATAGAACCACCGCCCTGTGTGATTATGGGGAGGCCACCGTGAGGCCATGCAGGTGAAGCAGCTAGCAAGGTGACAGCACAGAGGTGACGCCCAGAAGGTGCTAGCTCTTCCTACTAATAGTTTACTAGGAATAACTATCTATATAACTTTTACTGTTAAAAACTTATTATCAATAACGTGTGTCTTACTAACAATTAAAACCCACATGCTGTTCTTAATGATTGTTACCATTAACAATCCTTATAAAGCAGCCCCAGTGCCCTGCTCCCGCCTGGCGGTAATTCTATCATTATAAATGTTCAAAAATGATTTATTCATCCCCCTGCCAGGCTCCTGGCTGTGCCTCTGCCCTGCCGTCTCCTTTCCCGCTCTGCCCCAGGACTTATTTTTTAAAACACATTTGAACAGAGCACTTTTAAAACAGAGAGCTACTGTATTCTGGTTTCCTCTCCGGACCAGAGTACAGACATGCTTGATAAAGAGATATTATTTTACAGGACGTAAGGCTAAACACACTTTTAGTGAGTTGAAAAACAATCGATTTAAAATCAATTAAGATAATTAAAGCAAACGTTCATTGAATTAACATTCAGATTAAAAATAACAAGGCTAATTAAAGAACAATGCTTTCATTGAGTTCCCAAAATAACAGGATTACATTGTTAACCTGTTTGTTTGAACTCACCATAAAAAGTGAAGTTTTAACAAACCTCATAATTTTTTAGCACTGGTCCTGTGCTTAGGCAAATACTTTCTATATATAAGCTAATGGGTTTTTGTATGTGCTGAAATTAAAAATACTGAATTGTTTGCTTTGCCAAGATGCTGAAAGAAATGAGTGTCCCTTGAGGAAGCCCGGGTGTCTAAGAGGGACTCGACAAATAGTTACTAAATGAATGAATGAGGATCCAGATTTTCCAAGATGTTACTGGCCCCAGGATAGGGGTGGGGGGACGGGAAGACTTGAGATAAAAGTAGAAAACAGAGGTTTGCTTTGACTGGAAGTGGGTTTAAAACACAGAAGAGTAAGCCAGCATTTAGAAGTCAGGAGCTCTTGCACAAATATCTTGATTGCAGGTTCTCTCGACAGAGCAGAAGCTCTGGAAGCCAGACGCCTGCGTTCCTCTTCAGAAACTGTCCCCAGCAGTCATTTTCTTTACTTGCACCTCTTTAGAGAAAGAGTTGTCTCAACTATGTTTTTATCTCAAGGAAAAAAATTTAAAGCCAAATGATTTTTCGGACACTTGCCAGCTTCGTTTACATATGTCCCTGCTGGTCCTATCAGTGTTTGGGTTTGAGAACCCCGGGCCCTCCAAGCCACCGGGACAGACAGCGAGGAAAGCCATACACAGCAGATCAAGGCCACGTACAATCAGTTGCTGAATCGGTGCCGCCACCCAGTCCAGCGTAGAAAGTGCTGCACCAGCTCACAGGAACGTTCGCTTTGGAAGGAATGTTGAGTGGCTGGTCTGAGGACTTCATTTTACAAACAAGGGCCCAGAAACACAGACTCATGGTCACATAGCAAGGTAATGCAAGACTGGAATCAAGACCTGGCGCTCCTGGTGCCAGTATGGTGTCAGGGCCACCAGACATGCAGGCCGTGCCCTCGGCACATGTGCTGGCTGGGATGACGTCTGAGAGCAAAGGTCAGCTGAAGTCTAGGCCCAGCTCCTCCTGCACCAGGCTCAGAGCTGCCACCCCTACAGGAGAGCTGCTTTCCTTCATTTGCACAAAGATGTGAGGCTTCGGGGCAGCCCTGCATGGCATAGTTATTTGGGTTTGGGATTTTTTTTTTTTTTTTTTTTTTAAGGAAGAACGAGAAAATGAAACAGAGCTTTTGAGTCGAAGAGATCTAGGTTTGAATTTTGGCTCTTCCCCTTATTAGAAGTGACAGCTTGAGCAAGTCACAGTATGTCTGGGACTCAGCTTCTTTGTAAAATTGGGGAAATTTATGGGGATGATGCCTAACCACAGTGCTACTGCCAGGCTGCCCAGCCCTAGGCTAGGGATGACGTAGTGTGTGCTCAGTTAGACCTGTGGAGGGCAGGTGAGCAGAAGTCACGTTATGAAAGAGCCCCGGAGACGGGCTCCAGCTCCTTTGAACCTCCAGTCTCCTCACCTGTCTGAATGATCTCCACAAAGCAGGGCACGAACAACCCTGGTACAGCCCACTTGTCCCAGGAGCAGGCCCCAGGCTCTTTGGGCAAAATGCAATTCAGAGTCAGCAACTCTGACCCTCAGGCTTTGAGAGTGAGGAGAGAGCACCTTGCTTGCCTGGGGCCTTGGAGTTCCACTCAAGGTCATTCCTGGGCAGCTAAACTGTCCCCAAGCTCATGATGCCTACACACTCCGTGCAGGGGGAGGGAGAAGCCACGGCCCTTGTGAGCTTCCTGTGGCTGCCGCTTGTAGTTGAGAGACCTTGAGGAGGCTGAGTGTCCACCTCTCCGTGACGAGAAGGATGGCATCTTCCCTGCCAGCCTCCCTCTAGATCGAATGACATACTGCCTTTGAAAGTTCTTAGAAAAGTTTAAAGAGCTATCGAAAAGTAAGGGATAATCCATTGTTTCAAGTCATACATCTTTTTTTTAATATTTTATTTATTTATTCATGAGAGGCACAGACTGAGAGAGAGAGAGAGAGAGAGAGAGAGAGGCAGAGACACAGGCAGAGGGAGAAGCAGGCTCCATGCAGGGAGCCCGATGTGGGACTCGATCCCGGGTCTTCAGGATCACGCCCTGGACCGAAGGCAAGCACTAAACTCCTGAGCCACCCAGGGATCCCCAAAAGTCATACATCTTCAATGTGGAAAACATCAGTGAGCAAAAGGAAGAGAATTAACCCCACCACTTTGGTCACCATCAAGCTGTGGCTCATTTCTCAAAGTGCAAAGAGTGGAGGCATCACCGGGGAGCTTGTTGGAGATACAGAACCCAGAGTCCGCCAGTAGCCATGTGCTCGGGCTCCATAGCAAATACCATTGATGGGGTGGCTTCTACAGAAGACATTTATCCTCTCTTAGTCATGGCAGTCCAAGGTCAAGGTGCCAATAGGGCTGGAAGTTCTCTCCATGGCTTGCAGACAGAACCTTCTCACTGGGTCCTCACGTGGTCCTTCCTCTGTGCGGCCCCTGGGGTCTCTCTCTTCTTCTAAGGGCGCCCGTCCTATTAGATGAGAGCCCTACCTATGACATCATTTAACAATAATTAGTTCCTTTAGGGTCCAATCTCCAAATGCAGTCACCTTGTGGGTATGGACTTCAAAATAAGAATGGAGGGGTGAGGGGTGGAGGGGACACAGTTTTGATCCACAACACTGTTCCGGACCTACTGGATCAGAACCTGTATTTTGACAAGATCCCCAGTGATTCATGCGCACATTAAAGTTAGAGACTCACTGGTTTGGGTGGACAACTTCCCAGTCTTTATTTTTTATATGACTATATACGTAGGTGCTAAAATGGAATAAAACTGTACGTGCTCCTTTGTAAGCTGCCTTTTCTGTTCCCGGGGCACATTCAGCACGTGCTGTCAGTGGTCCTATACGTCACTTACTGTTACTGTGCCGTCATCGATGGTGGCCACGGCGTATTCCATCCTATGACAGATCTTAGTGTTGCTGACCACTTCCTCGATGGGGCGTTTATACTGTTTTCAGCTTTTCACTGTTACAAACACCACTGTAATGAACATCCTTGATAGGTTTGTGCACCGCCGTGTTAATCTTAAGAAAAACTTGAACATAATAATTTTTCGCCCTGTAGGGGGCCCTCGCCAAACTCCATCCCCGCAGCCTGCGCGATCTGGAAGCCCCTCCCAGCAGAGGCTCTCCCCGCAAGGCCAGCAGCCCCTGAGCCCCCCATCTGGGTCTCCGCAGCAGCGATCACCCGGCTCTCCACAGCTGTCCCGGGCATCCAGTGGCAGCTCTGCAAACCAGGCCTCCAAACCAGGCGCTCTCCTCACCTCCCAGCCCCGGCCCCCCGTTCAAGGCCGCAGCGCCTCCCAACAGGGGGAAGAGTCCAAGAAGCCAGCACCTCCACAACCTCATCTCAAGTAAGTGCTCTGGGGTTGGGCAGGGTAGACGGTGGAGATGGGATGTGGGCAGAGCCTGGCAGACTCAAGGCAAGGACTCAGAGGACGAAGGAGGACCCACTGAGGCCTCGCCCACATTTTAAGTGGATAGGAGGCCTCAAGGATGGACTTGGGTGTGGCCGCCAGGGCCCAGGAGGTCCGAGGAGAGCATAGCTCCCCCCACGATCCTCCAGATAGACATGCACCAGCTATCTCTTTCTGCGTAACAAACCTCCCTGGAATATAGTAGCTTACGAAAACAGCCATTTTCTTTGTTCGTAAGTTTTTGGTTCACCCATTTATTCTGAGTTTGACTCAACTGGGAGATTCTTGTGCCAGTCTCTCCTGTAGAGTTGCCAGATAAAATACAGGATGCCCAGTTAGATTTGCATTTCAGAGAAGTGATGAATAATTTTGAGTATAAGTATATTCTCAAACATTGCCTGGGATATACTTATACTAAAAAAAGTATACTTATGCTAAACCAAAAGTATTTTGTTTTTCTATCTGAAATTCAGATTTAAGTGGGTATCCTCTATTCTTATTTACGAAATCTAGCAACCCTACTCTCCTGGGATCGTTCATATGGCAGCAGTCATCTGGCATCTTCACTGGGGCTGGATGGTCCAAGAGGGCCTTACACACACATCTGCTGTCTGCTGGGCCCCTCTCTCCATGGGCCACAGGCTCCAGCAGGGTGGGCCCCGCTACCTCAGAGGATAGAATTCTGTCTCCAAAGAGCAAAAGTGGAAGCTTTAGGGCCTCTTGAGGCCCAGCTTTGAAGCCACACAATGTCACTTCATCCCACCTCATGCTTTTAGTCAAAGCAACTTCCATGGTTGAAGACTTGTGGCAGGAGGACCTGCAAAGCCATGTTCAAAAGGCTAGACCCCAGGGACGGGAGGGACTGTTATTGTCATGCCACGTTTGTGGACGACCCATCACGACATACATGCTCATCCCCTTTCCACTCAAGCCTCACTCAGTTCGAGCTCCCAGAGGTCCCAGATGTGTTTTCCTGGGAAAGCCCCTCCCTTCCCTCCCTGCCAAGCACTAATGTTGATAAGCAGAGTCTTACTCCCAGCATCCCTTGTCCACTTACCACATGCCAAGCACTTCACATAGTCGGGTTTTTTTTGTTTTGTTTTTGTGGTTTTTTTTTTTTTTTAATTCTCACAAGCTTAGGAGTTAGTAACTCTTATTATCCACATTTTACAAATGAGGAGGAAATGTCCAAAGTTCCCACTGTTGGTGAGCAGAAGAGCTAGGATTGAACACAGGGCATCCAGTCCACGGATCGGGCTAACCATGTGTTCGGACGGGTGATACATTCACATGGCCCAAAGATCTAGACAATATTAACCATATCAAAGCTATCCAGTGAAAACCCTTCCTCCCACCTTGTTCCTGACTGGTGCTCTCATGGCCCCTGCTCCCCAGAGGTGACCACTGCAGTTAGGTCCTTGGGTGTTCCCCAACGTCTCCTCGCACAAATACAAAAATATGTATTGGTTCCTTCCCCCCCACACACACTTTTTACAAATGGTTTTACTCACTATCCACCCTCTTCTCCTGCTTTTTACATTTAACAATAAATCCTAAAGCTCTTGCATCAATTCACTGAAATTTTTTTCCTTCCCACAGCTGTATCATACGCCGCCGTGTAGTTAGTTGTACTGTAATCTAACTCCTCTGCCACAAATGGAAATTTGGTTTGCTCTTTCAGAGAAGGCTGCAGTGAATAACCTTGCACACGCACTGTTTCTCAGATGTACAGGCTCAGCTGCAGAGATGCCAGCAAGTGTGTTGTTGGATCAAAGGAGAAATGCATTTTGAATAGATACAGATATTAGCACGTGGGCCTCCAGGCAATGTGGCGGCATAGTTGACCGCAGACTCCAGAGTCAGATGAGCTGATTTCAAAACTCAGCTCTCCTGCTTAAAGCTGCGTGGCCTCAGAAACATGACTCAACCTGCCTGTGCTTCTCCTTCCTCACATGCAAAATGGGGACAGTAATACTTACCCCATAGGGTTACTGTGAGGATGAGAGTGAGGTCATGCCCAGTTAGTGCTTAGATCTGAGTATGTGAGGCAGCCTCTCACATGTGAAGAGGTGCAGCCCAGCCAATCACAGGACAGGCGAGGGCTTTGGAATTGTGGACAGTAAGTACTGACTCTGTAGTAACCCAGTGATGCTGAAACCCCCAGGTTTGTTGCTTTAAAGTCGTACGTGGTTCAGTTCAAGTCAGCAGGTACTTATCACATACCAGAGTGCCGTGGACGGTAAGTACTGACCCTGTAGTAACCCAGTGATGCTGAAACCTCCAGGTTTGTTGCTTTAAAGTCGTACGTGGTTCAGTTCAAGTCAGCAGGTACTTATCACATACCAGAGTGCCGTGGACGGTAAGTACTGACCCTGTAGTAACCCAGTGACGCTGAAACCTCCAGGTTTGTTGCTTTAAAGTTGTACGTGGTTCAGTTCAAGTCAGCAGGTATTTATCACATACCAGTGTGCACCGAGGCCTGGGTGAGGCCTGTGCAGAATTAGCAAGGGGAACGAGACAGTCCCCACCTGGGAGCGGAGCTTGGTTCCTTTATGGTGACGGCAGGACTGTGTGTGGCTTTTACAGCATCTCTTCCTGGGTCTGTCACCTCCACTGGAGTGTGAGTCTCCAGAGAGTGAGGTCCCAGTTCTATTCATCTCCACAGCCCTGTCCCCTGGCACCAGGCGGGCACCCTGAGGATCTTGAAGCGGCCGGCCGGTAGGCTAGACCTGCCCTCACTTGTCCCGATGAGGGGAAGGAGGCCCTTGCCGAGGCCAGAGGGGCAGGTGGCACCTCCTGATTCTCAGGCCTGAGCCAGGAGGTGGAGGAGGGGCGGCCACCCCCGGATGGGGTCCAGCCCTTCAGAGCTGGCCGTACAAGTCAGTGTGGGGAGGCGGGCGAGCAGTGGAGTGGCCTCCAGTAACACCTGCGCCTGAGCAGCCTGGGTGGCTGGGAAGCACATCAGCCCTGGGCACCCCTGTTACTTGGCATGAGCCCATTTCCGCATCTGAACCTGGAGGGTACCAATAACCCCCTTGCACATGTTAAAGACTGTGTGTGAGCGTCGGGACTCCTGGCTTCTCCCTGGGCTCACCCTGCCGTTCCCAGGAAGGCCCCTCAGACCTTTCCCAGGCCTTGTCGCCCCCCCAACCCCTCTTGCCTTTCGGTTTCAGCAAATCCCAGTCCCTGACTAACAGCCTCAGCACATCCGACGCCTCCCAGCGTGGGACCGCAAGTGAAGATGAGGCCAAGGCCGAGACCATCCGCAACCTGAGGAAGTCCTTTGCCAGCCTGTTCTCTGACTAACCTGCCCGGGCTGGGGTGGCAGAGAGTTCGGGCGCGCTCTCCTTCTGCCTCATGGTCCTTCTCAGCCTTGGTTCCCGAGGGGAACAGAATGGAGGGCCTGCGAAAATACTCTCTAATGCCTCTGACCCAGGGACTGAGGATCTCTGCGTGTTCCCACCTCCCTTTACCATGACGTTGCAGCGTCATCCAACCATGGTGGGCCTTTGAGGGCCCCTGGGTTCCTCACATCCGGCCCTATGGCAACACATCGCCCTCCCACCCAGATGCTTGCTCCCCTGCCTCAGATAACCAAGTGAAATGTGCGTGTGTGGCTACTTTTCACATTTCTTGTTAGTGTTTTGCTTGCCTTTGGGGGACAGTCCGTCCAGGCCTGGCCTCACCCCTCCAGATGCAGGCGCTGTAGTGGGACCTCAGCAACATGGGAGGCAATAATCTTTTGACAGTGTTTTGCAAACAGAAGGACAAAAGCCCAGCCAGGGGAACCTACCACCTACCTGTGCTAGTTCCATCCAGGCTCCAGCTCGCCCCTCAAACCACAGGCCAACGCCCATCACCTGCGGCTACCAGTGGGCTCTTGAGAACTGCGGGAAGAGATAAGATCCCATGTGACCAGCGGGGGCTTTCAGAACACGGCAAAAACGAGGGGAAGTCTTGAAGGGCCACCCACGCCCAGACTTGACCACCAACCTCGGGCTCTTTTATGAGGCATCACTTGTTCCCAGCACAGGACGATGCCCTCAACTTCCCGAGGAAGGAGTCCGTCAGGGCTCCTCCGCCCGTCCCGTGTTACACACCCCAAGAACTCTCCGCATTCCCGTCAGGAAGGCTGTCTCCTCCTCAGGGACAAAGGAGGAACCAGAGTCAGCAGATCAGTGGCACAGGCGGAGAACTCCTAGGCCGCCATTTCCAACCGTTGACAGCAAGGCACGGGTAGGTCACTCAGAAGAGGGTCCCCTAGTCCCACATGTTTAGGAAACACTGTTTTTATTTCCTGTTTTGAGACTGGTAGGTACACATTACATGTCTCTCGGGCTTCCTGCAGTAAAGGAATGAGCTTTCACCTGGCTTAACCCAAACTTATTTGGCTAAACAAGTTCAGTGACTCCCTTTCCAAGGCCCTTTCCCTACATCAGGTCACCCCCCATGATCAGATGAGGGGCAGGGTTGCCCCGAATCACCATGCACCCGGTGCTAGAAACATGGTAGGTGCCAGAACTAGCCTCCTGGTCTCGCCAAGAGTCCAGGACGTTAGAACATAGCCGCTCGCTCTCCCCGTACAGCCGACTTTCCTATTTAAGACATGTCCTCCCCTCCCTGTTGACAGAGGAGAGGATGCTCACGAGAAACATGTCCTTGGCCTGGAGCTACATTCTAATAGAGGAGTGAGAGGAAGCTGGTAGGACAGGGCAACACCAGGCAGCCTGCATGTCCTGGGGAATCAAGAACAGAGACCACCCAAGGCAATCATCCCTCTTCCACTCTGGAGGGTAGGGTCAGAAAAAGTCAGTCTCACTTGATTCGCACTTAGTGATAAGATGCAGCTCAAGACACAGCACAGGGTGGTCATGAGCTGCACAGTTTCTCAAAGTGTGGGCACAGCTAGCTTCATTTCAGACCCAGGGAGTCAGGATTTCTCATCATAAGGCCCAGACCTTACGATTGTCTGTCTCCCCAAGTATTTGGCATTTATGCTGAGGTTAGAGCAGCAGCCCTGAGCCAAGCTGGGTGGAGAGGCCAGGGACCCAGTCCTCTGGTGAGCAAACCCTGCAGCTCCATAAACAGTGACTGCATGGCTTGAATTTTCCCCTTCCTGTAATCTGTCCCTTGTCCCTAAAAACATCTCAATATTCATGTGCTCTCTCCCAGATACTCCAGCTACAATAGCACACACCTCTATCAGGCCGGGCATCCGGATTTTATGACCATGTACCCGTGATCCATGATGTGACACTGTAACTGGCCCATGGAAGCACATTTTCCCACTGGTGTGTGTACAGGGGTAGAGACGAACGATGGATGGCCTCGGGAGGGCACAGATCCCCTCTGGCGTCAGCTAGCTCCCATTCCTTCCACACATTCCACCTTCAATCGCTGTGACAGTTTTGAGTGGGAAAGGGCAAAACGAAGTGAGGACGGGAGTCACTCTGGGGAGATTCTGAAAGGATGTTTGTTGTGTTTCGCTTTATGTCACAACTTCAACCCAAAGCCAGACTAGCACTTTCCCTCCAGGCTGACCTGCAGAGGCTGAAACAGCAGCAGGATCCATTTGGTTTGTGTGAACGTGGAGCACAGTGAATGGGGGTTTAAGGACATAGTCGCAGGGACACTGCCACCAGCACAGGGGAGACTCTTGGTATGGTCTCCCTCCTGTCACCGTGGTAGGATGGCACCGTGTTATCTAGGTTGTGAAGTCAGCTTTCCAGGGACACTCATTCGGCATGTCCTCCCTCTTCCATCACCTCTGTGTTCTCTTCATCATTACTGTTCTCCCTCCGAACGTTCAGTGCCTGCTGAGGAGGCAGGGAGGACGGGCCTCACCCACAAGGTCGCACATACCATGGCAAGCCCCAGAAGCCCCTTCCGGAGGTTCTCCGGCGTTTGCAGCTAAAGGAGCCTCATGAACCAGGCACCGGGCACACTGCTCGGCCCCCCGGCATTTAGGACATGCTTTAGGAAACTAGGAAACTAGTCAAATGTACATGAAGTGTTCAGATTGGAGAAAAGTGTTCAGATTGGAGCGGTCTTTAAAGGAATCTCAGTGTGAGGAAGAGTCGCACCGACATATTCGGAAGCTGAAAAAAATCTGTGGCGGTTTTTTAGCCTCAGAGAGAGGGCTCAGATTCCCCAGGGAGCCTGGGAAGGAATGGGAGCGAGCCGGATCAGGGATCACACAGCCCGGGGCCACCAGGGCGGGAGCCAAAGGGACCAGGTGCCAACTTCAGCGTCGGTCAGAGGAGGCTCGCAGAGCAGAGAGCAGGGCCGTGGAGCCCCACGCAGACCACGCACCACAGCGCAGAGCCGCATGGTCACCATGGCCCCCGGAGCCTGCTGTCCTGGCGCCGGGAGTGGATGGCTCGGGCTCTATTCCACTTCACCCAATGGGTCAGAGCTCGTTCTGCTTTATGCGCTTAGCGCTGCTGAAAGGACAGGGCCGAGTCCCAGGTTAGGCCGGTCAGGTGAGCTGGCAGGTGCGGCCAGGGACCGAGCCAGGTGGAGGAGCAGCTCAGGACCCATGTGCACTTTGCTTGTCCTACACATTTCTGGATGTGCCTGGAGAGCGTGCTGGGCGGGGACTCACTGTACTGACCGGCGTCAAAAGCTGTCCCGACTCCCACACGGCCCCTGATAAAATTCAGAGATTCAGTCTAATATTTGGACTCTAAGAGAAGGCAGCATTTGGGGTTTGGTTGGAGACGATTAGAAGTCTGGGCAACAAGCAAGTCGCATCAGTCCGTTAACCAGGCACAACGCAGCACGGGCACAGAGGCTCCCTCGTGTTTGCAGAGACAAATAGGCAGCCCCAGTAGGTGAGACCGCGGCTCTCCAGGAGAGAACGGCCAGGAAGTGATTTCTGAAGTCAGAGTGGGGGCGGGGGGGGGCACTGCTTTTAAGGCGACACCAATCAGAAACGAAACGTTCCTTCCACAAGGCACGCGTGTGAATCCTTTCCATTCCCCTTTGTCCTCCATCGTGTGTTCCGGTGGGTCCTCCCACTTGCGAGTCCCATTTCCAGAGCCTCCCTGGGGAAGAACCCGCTCTCTGCGGCTCTTCCGCGGAGTCAGAGGCAGAAGCGGGCGAGGCCCGGGCAGCCACTGCCCCCGAAAGGAGACACACCAGTCTTGGCGCGCCGGAGCCGAGGGAGCCGAGGGAGCGGAGTCCAGCTCCGTCTGAAGAATTAGGGAGACGTGAGGCTCAACAGCGGTCTCAGAACTGGAGGGCCACGCGAGTGCGAGCACAGAAGTCCACCGTTCTTACGGAGGAAGTCACAGAACCTTACGTGGGAAGGAAAGGGCCCCTCCCGTGATTTGAGCGCAGCCACGGCCAAGCGCATCTCCACTCAGAGGGAAGGGGGGAGAAAGGGCAAGCTCCCGTCCGTGACATGGGCGGGGGAAACACGGGCGTAAAGTCGTGAAGGCTCCGAGCCGGTGAAGAACCACGTCTTCCCGGCCCACCTCCCGAGCGCTCTAAACCGTCTCGCCTCCATTCCAGTATTACCAAAGTGATGTCAGAAGTCACACAGCGACCGTGCTGCTGCCAAGCTGTGAGCTCACTCTCATTACACACCAGCAATACATAAAGCTCCAATTTCAGCCAGATGAAAAGAATGTAGGATTTGACAAGCTTCTAACTACAAATTTAGCTGCTCAAGAGGAAAAGCTTGGAGGCTGGTTTAAGAATTTAGAATTAGAATAAGCCACTGTTCGAGGCCTGCAACCTCAGGCGGACAGCCCAGCGCCAGCATCCTCAGCTAGATCGGTCCTATTGCCGGGAGGCCCGAGCGGAGTGTCAGAGAGGAGCAGCACCTGCATCCGTGGGACACAAGCACCATCCGCGGACCTCTCAAGGACCATCCAAAATGACTGCATTTTACAAACTCGTCTTCTAGTATTCGGTGCTTCTGGTCATCACTCCGTCCTTGCACTCCACACCACCCCCCACCCCCCAGTGCAGCCTGACACCCCAGACAGCCAGAGACAGAGCAGGGTAGACCCACCAAAGCTTCTGGTAGTTCTTCAGCCCAGATCCAGTTAAAGCCACACAGCATCTAGTGGACGCTTTTTTAAAAAGCTCAGATAAATAGCTCAGATACTATAAAATACCACGGAAAGAAATGTCAAAGCCCCAATCCTTCGCCTATATATATTAAGCTACTTAAAAGTGGCATGGCCTCTAGAAAACCCTATTATTGACTGAATTTTCTTCACTGTGATGGGAATAAAGACTATATGTGTAGCAAAAAAATATTTTCACATGTAGGACTCAAAATATTCTTGCAGCATAGAACATTCCAAGCCATTTCCTTATATGCAAAACAGGTTTTTTTAAAAAGCAGGAAAACATTGACAATATTCCTAAATATTGTCTGCAAATACTAATAGTGTTCTATTCCTGTGTTGTGATTTGGATTTTAATTTGTCACAATAGCATGTTTCTATAGTTGTATGAGAAGACATGTGTGTTTGGCCTTTCTCTTCTAAGATGAATAAAACCTGAATTTTGTGTATTTTAAATCTTAAAAGTAAAATGTTCTTCAAATAATAGGAGGCTATCTTTGAAAAACAAGTACCTGACCAGCACTTAAAGCAGTAAAACTGATGTTAAAAGATGTCACCTACTTAGATTACAAGTTAGGCACCAAGTGCTCAAACACAAGGAAAAAAAATTCCACTCCAGGAGGAGCCAGAAAGAGTCCCTAGAACCCAATGTTTGTAAAAAAAAAAAAAAAAAAATGCTGCTACAGAGCCCAGAGGTTTCACTACTGAACCCGAGAAAGACCTGCAGAGAGAGGAGGTGACGGAGCAGGTGGGTGTCCACAGCACCCACCCCAAGTCCAGTTCAACCGAACTAGCTTGGTTTTTATTCATTTTGTAAGTCAGGCTTCTGCAAATGATTTTGTTTAAAGAAAGGGTGCAACTAAAACATAATTTTTTAAAAATCCCCTGCAACAATCTGATGACATTGAATAGGTTTTCTGATCATTCTGAAATCTCCAAGTAATGTTGTGAAGCTGTTCTGAGTATTCTCTTTCTGTAATAAAAATCAAGACTGCCACGTGACTTATATGTTTTGTTTTGTTTTTTAATCTGGTGCAGAACATTATCGATGAACCACCTTCATTCACTCAAGAGGGGAATTCGGGGCGGGGGTTGGGGGTGGTGTAGGTCAGTAGCTATCTATTCCCAAGGTCAACCTGGTCATACAGTGACCTCTGGGCCCTACCACCCCTGGAGCTTTAAACAGATCTACTGAAAGGCCACTGTGAGTGCATGCCTCACCATCACAATCAGAAAACACTAGAGATCAGCACCCCAACAAGATGACATCAAAACCAAACAAGCTCCAGAAGTGAGATTACAAATCAATCACATGAATGGTGGCCTGCTGTCAGTTGGCCAGCCCCTGCTGGGCCTTAGGGGAAATCTGTCACTCGGGCCACCCCGCCCTGGCAATGTGGGGCGAGGTCCCGGAAGCGGGCCAACAGGATCAAAACGTGGTCTGAGTGGAGGGAACTGGCTGGGGGTCTCCCCAGGCCCGGGAATGAGTGAATTGATGGGGTCCCCAACAAAGGGAAGTGTTAATCTTTCATCATATTCTCCACCAATAATTCCTGGCGGAAGGAGAGAGCTAGGAGGAAAAGGCCTGGGGTGCCAGGGGCTGGGGCCAAAGGGGATGGGGTGGGGCGATGAAGGCGGGAACATCATGTGGCGCGCTCTCTGAGCTTCTTTTCTTTGTTTGTACCTCTTCCTGTACAGCTGTAGAAACACAAGAACGAGATACCGTTAAGTGATCTGGATGTTTCCCCAAAGTTCCAATTTGCTTCCACTGCGCTATCTACACTTTCCTCTTCCCACACTACGAAGCAGACAAAGGAACCAGTGCACACGAGAGAACATTTAGCAGTTTCCCTCCCCACGAGTAGGTAGGAGGCTGGGCATACAAGGCTGAACCAACTGTTCTCTTCAACCACAGGGCAACCAAGCAACTGTGCCCATTTGGAGAAACACTGAGTGACCTGTACTGTAAAGGCTCTAATCCAGAGCTAACCAATACACGATTTTAGGTCAGCCTTTCCTGAACATGGAAAACATAAATATATGTTGAGAAATATCATGCCACAGAATATAAAGTTAAGGTACTGGGGGCAGGAGGAACAGCATTTAAGTTCACTTTTTCACCTAAATCATGTTCCATCTCAACTTAAACCACAACAAAAGAGAGATGCCAATTTCAGAGGCTGGCACATCTTCCTAAGGAGTAGTGCTGTGCACTGAGGACAGTCTGAGGACCCTCCAGCCCATGAGCCTCCCCGTTTCTCTCAGTCCCGTCAACATCTTGTACGACAGGCATCTGCACATCAAACAACATTCATTCTTTTCACAATGTACTATCCTAATGACTTGAACAGCCAGACAAGTCCAGCACAGAAACTCAACTTAAAATTTTTTTGCAACAGAGAAAGACAGAATGTTTTTTATTAAGTCAAGATGAAAAACAATGCTGCGATAGACTCCTTTTTCTTGAGTCTAAAAGTTAAAAACACCTTTACTGAAAATGAGCAACAAATAAAAACAGATTTCATTACATAACAAAAGTAATCAATATGCCCTTAATGTATTAACTCACTAGTTATTGCTGTGCTTATGTTAACATTAGCCTCGATATTAATACCTACTTCTTTCCAATCTGTGTCTCGAGCTCTAACAGTACCATCTATAAAGAAAAAAAAAAAAAGATTTAAAATGCTTCATGCATCCAGCATTAAAGAGCAATTTTGCTTTTGTCCTAAGGAAACTGAAGCTTACGCATTCAGCACAGAAAGGAACATGAATCACTTGTTTACCACATCCTGCAGGACCTGCACCTCTTGCGCCTCACTCAAACCTCTCTTGCTGAAGGCACCGGTCACCGTTCTGTGCTCATGGGAAGTATGTGCAGGGGCACCCAGGGGACGTGGAGGAACATGAGCTGTCCCTGCCCCTCCCTGCCCCTCCCTGCCCCAGCAATCCCCTGCTGTGCCTCCTCCCCTGTCCCATCTGAGTGCAGCTGCTGCCTCTAATCCCGACTCTCTGTGACACCTACTGGGTGACAATCTGTGCCCATCGCAGCCCATCAGAACTACAGGGAAAGCGGACCTGAAGTTTCCTTCCATATCTGGGTTATCTTCCCCCAACTCACAGAAGCATGATCCAAACAACTCAATATTTTTTAATATACTTATTTACCTGAAATATGTGAAATGAGGAAAAAGGAAACTCTTCAATTTAAGTCTAATGAAGAGTCTCCATAAAAGAGAGGCTTCCTGAGAAGCTATTACATGGGCATGGAAGGAAGATTTTATAAAAGTTCCAGTCCCATAACATGGTGGCCATAGGGAAATTCATTAGAAAATCTGAACCCTCGGCTTACAGACAAGCTTGTGGACCACAATCTGGAAATGAAATACAGACTAACTGTATTTTTAACCTGAATTTGAATATGACATAAAAGGGCTTTTTTGCCTATTTTTTTATCATAGACTGGTTTTTTGGTTGGTTCCTCTATATACTCTGGTCATTCTTTTCATTCTTGACTATAATTTTTTTTTTAAAACTTGAGATGACACTTGCTGCCTCCTAGAACAAAATGATACTCTGAACCCTGGACTCAGGGGCATAAATAATGTCAAACAAGGACCTTAGGAATCAAGGGGGAGGACACGGAAAAACCAGGTCATTCACTTCTTTTGAAGGGAAAAAAAGGTTTTTTAACAATCCAAACGATTCTACATAATATTCCTAGTACAAATAAGGAAGGGAATCTACCCGCCAGATTTTTACAGCTGCCAAGATGGTATGTTATACATAGCACCATCATTTGCATTTTCTTGATGTGAACCACAAATATTTTTTACATTGCAACACAATATATACCTATATATACATCTACTGAAATAGAAATTTTTAACTATTTCATAAAATACATACTGATTTTTTTTAATGACCCATTACATCAATTTCATGACCCTCCTCAGAGTCAAACCAGTTTTAAAAAACACTGATATGCAGAAAAGAAATACCAGTCAGGCTTCCAGGCTTGTATCTGGGAATCTTGATACAACAGGTAAAGGGCTTTGACATTTGGGGTAACATCTCCCCATCCCCAAGTTCCACTGTCATCACTGCTGCAAAGATCACCAGGTCCCCATAAATGAGATTACATGGAAATAAAGCTTTCCCAGCAACATGCCACAGGGAAGCAAGCAGGGCTCTCTTAACTTGTGCACATGGTCACAACCATGGAAGTCATTTGGAAATGCGCCAGACCACTAAGTCAGATATGGAGGATGGTCTAAAAAGAAAGATCAAACTTGAAATTTTTACTATCCTGAAATACTCTAGTTCATCTACTGGGCTATTTGTGTTATGGGGAACGCACAAAAAAAAAAAAAAAAAAAAATGGGAAGAATTTTCAAGATACAGGCAAAGTATACGAGGCTTAGAATCTTCCAATAAAGCTGTTAGGATTATTTGCAACTCTTTAAAAAAAAAAAAAAAAGAGCCTACAACTAAAAACGTTTGGCAAGCTAAATAACTATGACCTTGGTAAGAGAGATTAGCATGTCATAACAATCACCTCGAAAATCCCGCAGATATAAACACCTCCAGAGCAGCTGGTCATTTGAAGCAATAAGGAGGTCACGACAAACCGCAGACAAAGAGAGAACAGAACGAACATCCAAAAGACGGAAGATCCGCAGCTTCAGCTCCAATGGGAGGACCACCAATCCAAATACGTCTGGCAGATTCAGGGCTACAAGGAAGAAAGGAAGAGGTATCACTGAGTAAAGAACATCTGGCTCTCCCCACATAGTTATTAACAAAGTTACCAACTTGTTCCTCAATTGGAGGGTAGTCTTCCTCACCCAAGTACGCAACACCTACAACAAACTTCAACCCCACAGCGACCAGATTGCTACTTCTAAGTCCCTTATTCCCTATTTTGGTGGAAAGACAATTTCCATATCTGTAAGATGGGTTAATAGTACTGTCTACTTCACTCAGTTGAAAATTAAATGTGTGATTACATGCAGAATTAGCAAGTACTATTATTTGAGGTCTAGCAGACTAGAAAAAAGGAAAGGAGATAAATTTCAGAAGCAAGCTAAGAAGGGAAAACAATAACATATTCCAGTCAGATGAAAATTATTATTAGCTCCTTTAAACAGATGTGATACTGTTCTCCACTAGCAAAGATAATCAAAATCAATAAAGGATTTTAAAATTCACATTTTTCTCTTCATCACCACCACCTAAAGACAATGACTGTGGTAACAACAATCTTGGCCCAGGCAACTGGAAACCTAAAATATCGCAATACACAGATAGCAGATAAAAGCCACATATCTGTATAAATCTGAAGTTATTTTCCAGCTGAAGGATTGTGGTAGACTAGGATTCTCATTTTTCTAGCCTATAATTACACTTCCTCACCACACTGCCATCAGGCTCAGCCATTTTGACTGGTTTTGTCCAGTGAAATAGGAGTGGAAGTGGCATACCACTTCCGAGCAAAAGCTTTAAGAACCAACACATGGCTGGGCCCCTGGCCCCCTTTTCCCTCTGCTACAAGAAGAGTATATCCTGGAGGACTACTCCTGTGGCCACAGCTAACCCACACGCAACAGGTACATGAGTGAGAAGAGTAGGTATTTGCTTTAAGACACTGAGATTTTAAAGTATTTTTGTATTACAACACAAATAAGAGCTAGCTAATATAAAAATTTTGAATGAATTCTAAATCTCACTACAATAGCTTCATCATCTATAAAATGAGACTAAAATCTCCTTCAAAGTTGTTAGCATTAAATAAGAATGCATGTGAAATATCCAAAGTACCCATAGAGCCCAATAAATCATATTTAAAAACCTAATACCCAACTTACAGGCTATATATTATTTGTTTATTGAACGAACACCTAGGTAAGGACCAGACCCTGTGTTGGGCCATGAGAACACAAAAGTGGACAAGACCTGTTCCCTGCTCTCCAGGTATTTAAAAGCTCAAGTGGAAAAACCTCATACCGACAATATTGATACAGCAGAGGACAGGCTGCAATAAAGATGCACAAGATGCTGAGGAGACACCAAGAAGGAGTAAAAACCATGTTAAGGAATTAACATTGAAGCTTAGTTGTAAAAAAGCAGAATTTCACTAGAAGGAGAAAAGAGGCAGAGGAGAATTTCACTATGTCAGAGTCACAAGCAGAACATATAAGCTTTTCCTACTCTTTCTAGCTGTCTGACCTGTGATCTTTTATCATCTCTCACCTTGTCGGGTAAAAGCCAGAAGAGGATACACCAGCTGGTCTTTGAAGAGTCGAGAGAGCTTCTGAAGATCTTTGTATATCTTGGCTACATTTTCCCCTAGAAGATATATTTTTAATGAAAAAAAAAACAAAACACAAAATCAAGTGGCAAAACTTGAAATGGTATCCTCTACTTCTGCCAAGCCAAAGTGGTAAATTTTCACAAATCATTCCTACACGAACAGATATGAACCAAAGTCTCTAGAAGAAGAAGAAATATATAGTGTGTGACTCTGAAAACTAAATCTTAGATGTAAAGCTAAAAATCTCAGTTTCAAATAGCACTGCAGGCAACTTATATAGCTCACAGGCTATAGTTATGGTAGGAAATATTGTGGGGTATGAATTGTACACACAACACAATGTCCTGAGCACCTGGCCAACTGCCCAGGTGCTAGGAGTGTATGGTGGGGGACCACTCTCCAGATTTCAGAAGGAGAATGGTATTTGTCACCTTGGTGACCAGGTTGGCAACTGTGTCAAGCATTCTTCAAGCTCTCTCTCAACCTAAGTAATTCTCCCTAAGTAAGAGACAAATACTCTGACCCCCATTTTAAAAACAGGACAAGATAATGAAAGCCTGTCCAAGGCCTTAGAGTAAGTGGCAGAGCAGGGTACAAAATCTAAGTCCGGCTTCCACGCACCCATTTTAGCCACCTCACTGCTACTCCAGAGTGTGTGTCACAGGTCACCAGACCTGGCATCACCTGGAAACTGTTCAGCACTACTGAATCTCAAACCTATGTTTTCATAATCAGAATCTGCATTTTCATAAGATGCCCAGATGATTCACCTGTACACTGCATGGGAAACACTGCCAAATACCACTGAAGTCCCCATTGCGGTTCCACTTATTTGTACCAGGTATACAACCTTGAACTCTCTGGCCCACATTGGCTTGCTCACCTGTCTAAAGGAGACACCACCACTGCACCAAAGACTCATTAAGATGTAAAGTGAAAAACAGATAATTAGTTTATGCGTGCTCCCCCCCCATTCTGTGACTAGCTCCTTCACTATCTCTAAGAAATAAAACACTCCTTTTAATTTGATAATGAAACAAGAAAAGATACATAGCAAAACTCTAAATCTTCACTGCATGAACTACAATCTTGACTTGAAATAAAATGTCAAGATGTTTTAAAAAATCAATTTGGTTTATGGCCTTTATTCATGTGTGAAAACTGACCTTTTTAAACAAGTTTTTCCTTCAGTTATTTATTATAAAAGTAACTGGGAACTTATAAATAAGTATATATGAAGTACACTATTATAAACCACAATAAAAAGTAATTAAAATGACTTGTCAAATGAGCAGCGCTATATAACCTTACCCAACATAAAAGTACTATATTAAAAATATTTAATTAATACAGTCAACTTACTGTAATAGAACAGTATTAATTTTCTTCTTCCCCTTCACTTCCTGTCTCTTTAACAGAAACCAGATAAGAAATATGAATCTGAACTACATTCCTATAAAAGTTTTCTTTAAAAATAGGCTCAGGAGTCAAATCTATTCCAATCTTGAATTCCACCATTTATTAGCTCTATGACCTTGAAGTAATTTAACCTCCTCTAGACATGTCTGCTAATCTGTAAAATGCACATAATAACCTCTGCTATTGTGGAGTGTAGCGTATTTCTACTCTCAAAGCAGGTCCTCCCTAGTGTCAGAGGAATATAGTGTTGTGGCCAAGGAATTTCAAGTTTTTCTGGTCCCAAAGGTAAGACCATCTTCAGAGCTTTATCAGTCTAGTTTATACATCTCCAACAGGGGCAGCATCATGCACAATGGGACAAGAACTGGTTCTTAAAGGGCAAACAAAACAAAACAAAACAAAAGCCCTAGCTCTACCATTGGTTTGACCCTCCAAAGGACCACAGTACACAAATGAAAACACAGTCTATCTATGGTATTAAAATTTGGGAGAGAATAGATGGAGGATGAATTTTCTACAAAAGCTCCTCAGGGAATTGATCATGAAAAGAGGGCTGAGAAAACACTGGTCTAGTTTGATGTTACATGTTCAGAGACCATTATAAACATGTATCTGCCCATCCCCCTTACCCATCAGTTTGGGTTCATGGAGATTCATGGAACTCATGGCCCGAAGTCCCCAAGGAACCAACAAAAGTAAGTCTCTAGGCCTTCAAAGCAAAGACCTAGATCTAGGCAGCCTTCTCTCAAGGACACCGCTGTTACTGCCACCACCCCAGGGCACCACCCTATGCCACATCTGGATTTTAAAACCCTCTTAAATTTACTAGGAGAATGAAATGGAATTGCATCTGTCAAGGCGCAGGTCCAGCATAAAACGAGCACTTAAAGATGTGAGTTTCCCTCTCATGTCCTCTCCTTCAACTGCCTACCTGCATCTCATCCTTGGATTTAACTGAAAAAACAAAACTTGTCTCTGCATTTATTAATAATCTTATAGGATACAAGCAAAACCGTGCCTAGAATGGCAACTTCTCGTAAAGTTCCAATCTGATCAAACAGCAACCAAATCTATGCTGGTTTAAGCCAACATTCTGAGTAGTTTTTCCTCCAATCATCTTCACTAATGACGGTGCATTGTACAAATTCCACAAAACACAGATCCTCTCCATATTGGTTAAATATGATGCTGGAAAAATCCAAAGATTAATTCAGAAATTAGGAATATCAGCATAGTGTGGGATGAATTACATACTTCTGTCATTCCATAATGGCAATATAAATATAACCCAGCACTCCAAGACTCTAAGAAAAGCAGGGAAGAAATAGATACTCTGCAACATGTCTTAAATTTGCTTTAATCTCATTCAGAAAGTTTCAATCTCTCAGACATTTCCTTTCAGGTGTTCTAAAGTGAGCATCTCAAAGCTTCATCCCCAAAGTTCAATCATGCTTTTCTTACCTGGTTCTGCTCTGCAAATAAATGATTCTGGCAGCAGCTGCAATCTTTTCACACTTCTGAGCTCAGTGTTGATCTTTAGAGTAGCTGTAAATAAGGAAAAGAGAGACACACAATTCTTGTCAGTTCATTAATGGCCTTCAGGTTTTAGCATGGGTTTGCATTTCCCTGTCCCAACATACAAAGGACACGTTACAGAAAACAAAGTGCTCTATGTTTATTTCCTTCCCTCACAGCAAAGTGTAAAGCTGCTATCACATCAAGTAAAATCACTCTAAAACACCTTTAAAAAACTAAAGTATGGGGAAGCCTGGGTGGCTCAGCAGTTGAGTGCCTGTGTTCAGCTCAGGGTGTGATCCTGGAGTCCCAGGATCAAGTCTCACATCGGGCTCCCTGCGTGGAGCCTGCTTCTCCCTCTGCCTGTGTCTCTGCCTCTCTCTCTCTCTCTCTGTCTCTCATGAATAAAATCTTAAAAAAAAAAAAAAACTAAAGTATGCACCCTTTATATAAAACCCAATAGGTATTACCAATAGCACCTTATTAGTAACTTAAAGATATACAGCAAGGTTAGTAAGAGGCAGTGAAACATAACAAATCCATTACTTCTAACAAAGTCACTAAAAACTCCACTTATTTTTTTATTTAACCCTTGGCAATAAATCTTTCCTTGTTTATTAAAAGAATCCTGCTAAGTTTTCACATCATCTTTCTAGACCCAAAGGACCAATCTTCTTGACATCACCAGAGGGTTCAAATGTTAATCATATATACAAAGGCGCACTTCATCTCATTCCATGAAAGGCCAGTGATGTGCTTATGCACATGTGCCCTGAGCAGGAGGTCCTGGGTGAAGGAAAGACTTCTGGACACACTGCTCCTTTTCAAAGAATCAAGCCTGGAGTGGCTGGCTGCCACACAAGTCTGCAAGTAGCTGATGTGCCAAGAACAGTAAAAGAACAAGATAACAGAAACTAAGAAACCATGGAGAGATCTAGCAGCCATTCGCTTTATGTTACAGATTCTGACACCAGTGAAGAGAGGCTATTATCCACGATGTTCAAGTGCTTTTCTAAGAAACAGAGGCAAAAATGAGCATGAGCACCTCCCATGTACTGCTGGGTAGCTTCAGCCTTGCAGTTATGATGGGATGCAGCAGAACAACAGGGAGGCAGAAACTACTGACGCTCCGTGTTAAGAACTCCCAGTGGGAAGTTTCACTTGCTCACTGTGATGAACACTGAGGAGACAGAACTAGTCCTCCTGCCACTGGAAAGTCACATCCTGACAAATGGGGATACCACCAAAGCTGTTAAAGCTGTTCAAATCTGAGACTTGAAAGGAACATTTCAAAGAATCTAGTTAGTGATTAAAGGGAAGTAGCAGAAATCACATCACGAGGGACCTGGAACTATCTTTCATTTCAAAGATCAAGACAGTTTAGGATGATGGTTTTCAAAATAAATTTTTGCAGAACAAACATTTTTCAAACAAAATTTTACAAGAGACCTCAATAAATGCAACAGACAAACGTGGTGCTGCTCCAGGTTCAAGTGGCAATACGGGGTCTCCTAAGCCGCCTCCTCCACCTCAGCAGAACCAGTAGCTGCTGAGACCAGGGGCTAAGGTGTATGGAAGCAACTGCCTTTGCTCCATGAAAGGTGAGCTCTCCTGGAAAATTGAAAATGCAGTCATTCCAATCTCACCATACTATCTTATCCAGCTTAGGGGATAAACCTTAAAAATCAAAGCAGAGCAGAAAAAAAAAAAAAAAGGGCAGAGCAGAAAGGAAAGATTCCAGTCACTCCGCTAGCTCTCCAGAATGTGTGATTATGGGATCGTTCCACAGATCACGGGTAGATAGAGACTTCTGATGGCATCGAGCTAAAATGAAATACAAAAATGGAATGCACAGCAATCCCTGTGAAACTGCCAATATAAAAGAAAACTACACAAAGCAACTACTCAGAGTGACCTTCCTGATGGCGTGGGTGTGGGGGACAAGCACACACACACTAAGGCAGTGCTTAGCTGTGTTTGTAAGCATCACTGTTCAGAGACAGGATCAAAAGTGATCCCCACTCAATCACCTCTTACCACCTCTCTCAGCTCCAGACCTCGGTCAAAAAAAATAAACATAAAGTCATCCACAGGCAGACAGAGCCCATATGTGATAGATCATCTCATTCCGATGATTACAACACCCCCTGAAGCAAAAGCATCACAAGGGTAAGATAGCTGAAGGGCATGGCTGCCCTGGGAGAGAAGTCTGCCGGACTGAACATCAACCCATGTACCCTATGACCTTTCAGACTCGTGTTATCAGCGGCCTAGGGATTAAGAGCCAGGAAAAACTCAACTAGATCACGACAGCCAGTCACTGAAGCAGCCAGAAGATGTCTGGAGAGGAACAGGTAGGTCAGCTCTGTAAACTGACAACCGTGGCCATGCCATCCAATTACCATTTATGACAATCAGCGTTCCCAAAGGCACACAGGTGAGAGCAGCAGAGCCGCCCTCGCAGAGAGGATGCGTGTACTGCAGCTTATACACACCACCTGACTTCCAGTTCTCAGGCATGGACAGAGCTTTAGCCTCAGTCCCCTGGGGAATGAAATGAAAGAAACAAATAATGAGGAAAAGTATTACTCTCATAAAGACTAAAAATCCAAGAGGCCCCTAACTTGTCTGGAAATAAGCATTCCATACAGTCCCCTTAATAAAGTTTGTCAAATCATTACTATCGTTAGTAAAATTTTGATAGAAAAATGAGACAGGGATTGATTTCTCTCTTTAAAGACTCACATCTCTGCCCAGCAAAGCCCTATCATTATTCAAGACCTACAGCTCAAAGATCATTTTGTTTGTGAGGCCTTTAAAAAAAAAAATCCTGTTTGTCATTCTCTTCTACACCCTAACATTCTGTTCATACTCCTATTGCTACACACTTCTATTATGTTAGAATACATCATATTTTTCTTTTTATTTGTTTCTCTCCCCCGCTTACAGACTCCTTATATCCTGATTTCCCAGCTCAGAGCACTTGAGGCTGCGGGTGTTCAATGATCACTGAATTGCTCTACAGCTCTGTTACTCATAACATGGCCCACAGACCAGCAGCATCACTACTGTGTGGGCATATGCAGAGGCTCAGGCTTTATCCTAGACTTACTACAGCAGAATATGCATTAGTAAGATCCCCAGGTATCCTCAGGCACACCGAGACACTCTGTTCTCCTCCATGACTCTGTGGCATCCCAAATACACAGATATCTGTCCTAGAATTTAACCAATATAGTATGACAGATTGTAAACTGCCTCTCTCCCCCACTCCTGGACTATAAGCAACCTGAGAGCAGGGACAAAAGCACTGCATCTGTCACTGGAGATACTTACCAAATGGAAAATGAATGAATGAATGAATGAATGAATGAAAGAAAGAAAGAAAGAAAGAAAGAAAGAAAGAAAGACCCTCTCCCTCAATGGATCTTACTAGATTACTGGCAATTCAAAGCCATTAACATCAGAAATAACTCAGTGAGCCACCCATGTACACATGCCCATCCCAGTCTTGACCCACAGTTTTACTACATGTTATCCTACATCATCTTTTGTCTTTAATACAGAACTCTAGAATACCACAGTACCCCAGTGATGTTTATTAATACATCACCATTCCCAACGAGAAACGCTAATAAGACATTTGATTTCTGCTCATAGTCTCACCTGAGGTATGTAACCTGACTCCAACATGAGAAGATGTATTGATATTATCAAGGCATCATTGGGATTAGAGCAGTCAGCTGACTGATACAGGATCTCTAATGAATGTGGCACTTGCCCTTCCACCGATTCACTGCAGAGCATCGGTTCCAAGGGAAAGACACCTGTGCCCTCTTCCATATCCACAACATCTTGAGCTGACCCAGCTTCAAAATTCTGACTAGGTCCCGACTGAAAAAGATAACAAAAAGTGTGAATTCATTAAATAGACTTTTATTTTTACACAGTTTACATTGTATCCTAAAGTGAACTCAAATGAGTACTCAAAGTCAAAGCACATTATTAGTTTCAGAAATGGGACACATTTTAAGTGAGCCCTCCTAATTATGAGCCAGCAATCTACTCCTCCATCTTGAATTCCCTATCTCCATTAATTCTGGCCAGTATGCCAAAACCTGGAAATCAACCTAGCCTTCTCCCTCCACCATACTAAACTCCACCTCCCACGTGACTGGTCTTCAAAGTTCCACTGAATCTACCTCCTAAACATCCCTAGAATCTGCCCAACTATTCCCTAATGGTACTTAAGACTCTACCTCCTGGCTTCCAGTAGCAGCCTCCCCAAGTATCCCCGACTCCACTTGGTTTTCCAACATATTCCATCCACTGCTGCCAGAGTTTTTGACAATTAAGAATCCAACTATGTCGCATGTCCCAGCTTAAAATTTCCCAGTATTTCCCCAATGCAGACAGCAGCATTTCCCGAAATTGTGCCTTGGAATGTAGCCCTAGATGTCCTCAGGAAAAGAGTTCTATAATCAACTAGGTTTGGAAACTGCTACATGCTACAGCACTGAACCTCACCCTCCGTATTCACAAAATACACAGTGGCATTACGGAGCTCTGGCAAGTCCAATCCCAATAATGTGTGCATCATACTTAGCCAAGAACCACCACACTCCTTCCTCAATGCTCAGCATCCCCATAACACCTTCACAGACAACATGCTGACCAAACGCAGGCCTAGAAAATGAAGTCCAAACTGCTAAACCTCCTTAGCATACAAGGCCTTTTATCACTTCATCAGGTCCCTGCTCTGTCAAGCCCACTTCCTGCCAGTCCCTTCCTTCCCATGCCAGCATTCCCCACCTCTGCAAAAGAGGTAGTACAGACTACCAACCTGCCTTGCAAACGCCTTAACTACTGCACACTGCATTGCACTTTCCTGATCACACATCTATATCCCACCAGGACTGCAAGCTTAGAAAGGAACAGACTACATGTCACCCACTTTTGCAGACCCAGTACAGTATCTGGCACATAGTAGGTGCTCAACAAATGCTTGCTGCACCAATATTAAGGACAGTATCTCACAATTTCCTAATGGTTTTGTTTTCAGTGTCTTCTCATTTGCACCATACAAAAATTCTATAAAACAGGCAAGTCAGCTGATGCCTTTTTAAACATGTTTCAATGGTGACTCAGATTTAAAAACAGAATCAAGTTTACCAGCTAATAAAAACCTGAAATGAACCAAGATCTCCAGATTGGCAGTTCAGGCTTTCAGACACAATATGCTGCTTCAGTAAGACTGTTACCTATATTAATTTTGCTCAGATTTGTTTCTTACTCATGTGCTCCAACTTGATATAAAACACATGTATCTTCTCTTTAAGTTCACATTTCCATTAAAGAAGGGGCAGAGGAAATTAAAATTATGTAGGATTAACGAAATGGTGGCTAAATTTATAGGAGCAAGAGGCTGGTCTTCTGAAATCCCTGAGGACCTAACCCTTACTGGCTTATGGAAAAGCTTAAAATTCATTTGTTAAAACCTAGAGGCCAATGAGAATTTGTACTACCCAGAAAGGAAGCTCTATCATATTTCTGATAGAAACTACTTATTAAAACCATTTAACACTTAAATTATGAAGTATGTAAGCTCTTTGCTTCTTACTTACCTACTCTACCTAACTTTTGGCTATTTGCTACTTACTGACAGTTGTGTAGGAGACAATATATGTGGAAAAAATACTAAAAAAAGAGTTACTCTAAACTAATAATGCCATGGGAGGAAGATATCAGAATCCCCTGGTGGGCTTATCAAACCTTACTCCCTCTCCACGAGAACCACTGACATTCTGAGCCATTCTGATATAAATATTTATCATATTCTTCATGCATGTGGAATGGGAGAAAAATGTTCAACACCACCTCTCTAAACAGATCATTTGTCATGTTATTTACAAATGATAGAACAAGTAATTAAAATTAAGTTTAGGGTTAACATTAGGGTCTGATACCAGGCTATCCCTTTCTCCATTAAAGACTCAACAAGTACTAAGAGAATCCCCAAATGTATGAAATAAGAAAATTAATTTACACTTAATTAAAAGAGTAAAATTTTCCTATTGCTTCTAGTTTTACCTATTTTCCTTTACTAATACTTCATTCTACAATTAGCGGATCTCTGTTTCAAGCACTTAATGTATACTTATGAGATTTCAAACTCACCTTCCACACTAAGATTTTACAGTCACCCTATACAAGTCTTAGAATACAAAACATGCTTTTAAAATTGAAATGACTAACCTGAAGCAACATTAATTTCTCAAAATTTTCCAAAAGGAAACTAGTAAAATAAATGTCACAGTGAAAAGTTCTTACAGGACATTTTACAAGTACACAAAGGTAAAAGGAATGGACCCTTCTACCAGAATATCTGAATGAGTTTATCAGCAAAGAAGATTTAGAAATTTAATTTAAATATGTGCCTAAATATTCTATTACTTATTCCCTAGATTCCATCCATGAACAGAAAAATGGATACATAATAAATTTTTTTAAAAAATCATAAAAACATTTTGAGCCTTATAAAGACTTTTTAAATCATTTAATCTCTCTGGATACATTATTTAAAATCTCTGAGACACCTGAATCAGTTAAATGTCTCTTGATTTTGGCTCAGGTCATGATCTCAGGGTCACAAGATCGAGCTCCACACTGGGCTCCACACTAGCTAGGCATGGAGCCTGCTTATTAAGATTCTCTTTCCCTCTTCCTCTGCCCCTCCCTGCCCCTGCTTCAGCGTGCGCAGTCTCTTAAAAAAAGAAAGAAATCTTGACATAGATGATTTTCATACTTTACCAATCTTTTAAAAAGTGTTTCTTAATATCTGTCCTGTACTTAATGCCATGACAGCACAATGCATACTTATACTCACAAATGTTTAAGGTCTGAAAGAAAGAAACTAAGCTGAAGTGATAAGTATACACAAAAAAACAATGAACACAACAGCACAGTCTTAAAAACTAAATAATACATGTGATCATTTGTTCCATACCAGAAATAAAAAGCTTTGAAATCAATTGCCTAGTAAGCACCAAGGCAATAAGGATCATCAATACAAAGAAATGAGACAGTCCCTGGGCTGTGGCTGGCAAGACCTTGGAAGATGGGCAGAGACAGGAGAGGGAAGAAAGGCCATGCATTCCCAGCTGGGGGATAGCAAGAGCAAAGGCATGAAACAGTGGGTAGGCTGTGTGTGTGTGTGTGTGTGTGTGTGTGTGTGCGCGCGCGCGCGCCAGTGAGAACATATGAATGTGCTGGTTGGTACGGGGAAAATGATAAAGGAGTCTGACTGGAGATGATAGTTCACTGGCGGGAAGAACACAAACTAGCCCCAAAAAACCTTAAAAATTGGGTACAGGAAGAGAGGCAACATTTTCCTCCTAAGGTGATAGGGTTAAACACAGACAGGTCTTTTTCAGCTCAAAAATTATACACACAGGTAGAATCAGTGACATAGTTACGGGACAAGCAAGGGAACCACATAATCAAAACTGTGCAGGGAAAACTTGAACACAAAAAGCAGACTGAAGGACAGACATTGGAAGCCTGGAATGGAAAGGAAAAACTGACATGGCTTGTTAAGAGGTTGGATATAAGGCATCAAAAATCACTCCAGGGTTTTATACTCAAGGAAAACAGTGGTGCCACTGACAGAATGGCTGGTTTGAGAAGAGAACATTAGTTCATATTTCCAAATTGATGTTGGCACAAACGGTGAGACAGCAGTGCTTAAAATCCAGGTATAAATGTCCTGCAAATAATTTGGAAATAACTGGACTCTAGATAGCCTGAACGAGTAGAGCAGACAAGAGTGGTGAGGCTGGGAATCACGAGCTCATAGGCAGCAAAAGGAGCCAAGGGACAATTTATCTGAAGGAGAAAAGGTCTGAACGAAATAAACAGGTAAAACCTGGGTTCTCTCGAATAGCAGTCAAGTAATGGTCCAGGCATTTAGCAGTTTAAAAATTTCTACAAGACTATAATCTACAATCTACTACTAATAATTATCCTGACTGATAGAGAATCCAACTGAGGTATTCAAGTATGCTTTGTCAACCACCTCATCTCTCATTTTGCTATTAATACCTACCATATTGTCATCATTCCAGATATCAGTTTGGGCTGCCTGTCCTTGGAATGAATTACTGGGCTGTTCATTCTGTATGCTGGACCCATTGGAGCTGGCGGCCAAAGAAGGTGGGTCATTATTCTGGAGTGAGGAATGCTCTGAATCTGTGGATGAAGGTAAATTAGGTGCTGGAATGGCATCTTCAAGAATCAAACATATCAAGTCCCCAGAAACAATCCCATATGAAGCCAAGGTCTCTTCGTCTCCAGTGAGGGCATCCTTGTTGTTCAATGTGATTGCAAACCGGGTATCAGAACTGCCAAGAAAGATGGATAAGGATAGTAAGAGCTACCTACCATTACCTGGGAATATACGTAAGGTACATGTTATGATCCTGGGAGAATAAAATAATGAAAACAAAAATAAAAAGGAAGCCAAGGCTTTACAAAAAACTATCAAAATTATTTGTTCTTAGCACCACATTCCCTGGGTTATAGATCTCTAATGGCTACAATTCTAGCCTGGGGGACACAATATGGTAATTCTCTATCATTAATCCATCCATGTTCTCGTCAATTCTAACATACATATTTTACATCTTTTGTAATTATGCTATCTTCAAAACAGGGACGCTTCTTAAAATTGATGACAAAAAAAAATTGATGACACATCACAGCTTAATTGCCAGCATTTTCCCCTTTAGCATTACATAAAACAACATACATCTTAAGACTGACAGCAGTTTAAGACTCAGTCAATGAAATATAGCCCTTTTAAAATACAAATCACATCACATCATTCCTCTGCTGAAAATCCTCCAAGGCTTCTATTTTGAAACCGGAACAGAATCTTTAACATGGCCTCCGACACTTACCATGTGACCCTTCCCCAGTGCTCCTACCACATCCGCTCCATCCCCTCACTCACTGTTCTCTGCCAATATAAGCTTTCTATCCCTTCTTCAAAACAAATCAACCTCACTGCAGCCTCTGGTCCTCAGCATTTGCTCTTCCAGATCTTCAAAGGACTGACTCTCATCATTCCAGTAATTCAAATACCACCTCTTCTGATATTCCTTCCACCTAGCCTCCGTCACTCTATTCCACTCTCATGTTTTAGTTTTATTTTAACATCACTATTTAAAAATTTCCTATTTATCATCTCTTCTCCACCCCCACCACTAGAATTTAAATTTTTCATAAGGTCGTTATCTGTCCAGTTCAAAACTGTATCTCCCGCTCTTGGCAAATATTTGTGGAATAAATGCAACCAACAGGGCACCTGGGTGGCTCAGTGGTTGAGCATCTGCCTTTGGCTCAGATCGTGATCCTGGGGTCTTGGGATCAAGTCTCTCATCAGGCTCCCCATAGGGAACCTGCTTCTCCCTCTGCATGTGTCTCTGCCTCTCTCTCTCTCTCTCTCTCTCTCATGAATAAACAGATAAAATCCTCAAAAGAAAAAAAAAACCTGCAACCAACAAACATCAGTTGGTAAGATGGAAATGAAACTGAAATAAGGGCTCCCTAGTCAATGTATTTACAGGACAGTCAGCTATGTCTCTTCCAAAACACTAGACCCATGTCCAAGATAAATACTAACAATCACAAAAACATGAGTATATAGAGGACCGAGTATAAATGCATCCCTCCCACTGTTAAGTACAAGGTTGCCTTTGTTACTGATAACCAGTTATGTATGATGTCTTTTGTAATGACAACAGCACAAATCCCAAAGTCCACTGCTAAACAGGAGCTCAAATTAGCCTGAAACAAACTCTCCTCCCTTCCACATCATAGGCTCTCTGATTTGAGGGAATATCCATCATTTCATCACATAGTGGTGCGGAGTAATTAACAAACCACTGCACATTTTATAAGACACTTAGACTCAGCAATGCTAACTTCATTAACTTTTTGAGAGGTTAACCAAGGATTTGAAAATCATGTTCTGTTTATTCTTGCAATGCTGCATTTTCAAAAGTACGCAAAATAATTCATTTTCTTTCACATGTAAAAATACTTTTTCTTACCAATTAAAGTGTCTTTGGTAGAGAAATTACTAAAATTTTAGAAACTACTCCTGCTTATTAGGAAATAAATAGCTATGCTTCTGTTTTCAAACCCATGAATAAATGCTGAAGATGCCCCCCCAAAAAACACTATCCCAAGAGAAAAATGTCTCATATGAACTATGTGTTTATGGATCATCTGTCACAGCAAAAGGTTTTTTTTTTTTTTAACAATGTTAATACAATGTTCATCCAAACAACTACCTGTAGAAAAGCTTAAGAACCATATAATTAATAAAAATGCTGGCCTTCCCTCCCCATTTAGGAAAAGGGAAGAGCTACTTCTAAAGTAACATATAACTTTCCAGTGGAGGGGTTAAAAACTGGTTTTCTCAAACTGAAAAAAAAAAATTCAAATTCATCAGAAAATGCTATCTTAGAAACACCAGGCCTTTAAAAAATATTCATGTCAGACCCAGATCCACTTGCTCAGTGAAGACACTTTAAAAATAATAGTGTCCTACCGTTGTATTTTAAAACTACCCATTTATTATAAAGTGAACATATTTTCAGAAGAATGAATTTACTTTCAGAAGCTGAAGCTTACATTCCTTCCAGTTAACCAGCCTCAACTATAAAAACAAACCCAAAGGAGAAACTAACTTGGGCTCTTAAACAGTCCTTTCAGGAGTGCCCTTAATTAAAAAAAAATATTAATACACATACATACATATGAAAAAATATTTCATTTTATTTTTTTTATTTATGATAGTCACAGAGAGAGAGAGAGAGAGAGAGAGAGGCAGAGACACAGGCAGAGGGAGAAGCAGGCTCCATGCACCGGGAGCCCTACGTGGGATTCGATCCCGGGTCTCCAGGATCACGCCCTGGGCCAAAGGCAGGCGCTAAACCGCTGCGCCACCCAGGGATCCCTGAAAGAATATTTTAAAAAGAAGGTCCTTTTGAGATTTCTGGTGGGGTAATGACATTAACATACAAAATGCATAGGCTTACCACCAAGAAATAACAATAGGCGTGTCACTTAATACAACACCTAACAGTTAAAATCTCATTTTTAATTTGGAGAAAAAACAGGCTTACTTTTCATATAGTGCCTTAACCAGAAAAACCAAAGGTGACAAGTTCATAACATGGCCTCATTTTATTCTATTCCCTAAAAATAAAGTCAAAATCTATAAAAGTCTCAGAAAAAGGATCCACTTAGGGGCACCTGGGGGCTCAGCGGTTGGCGTCTCCCTTTGGCCCAGCTCGTGATCTCGGGGTGCCCGGATCAGTACCGCACCCGGCTCCCCGCAGGGACCCTGCTTCTCCCTCTGCCTGTGTCTCATGAATAAATAAAATATTTTTTTAAAAAATCCGCTTAATTAACAGAAAGGTTTTTTTTGAAGAATTCACCTAAAAAGCCCTAGGACTACCCTTTTGTTTCCTGAGCACACTCAAATGCCAAATTCGCTCGCTCAGTCTGCGAAGGGGTCCACGCTTAGCTTCGTCCCCCTGCCCCCAGACTGTCATCCCCGGAAAACACTGTGGAAACAAAGTCTCATTTGCAGCCCCATTAAATTCATAGCGGATTCCGGTCCTTGACTTCTCAACGTCGCCGCCCCCAAACTGCAAGCCCTCCAGGGTCACCCCAAGACCCACGTTTACCTTAGTTTTAGCAAAAAAGCAACAGCTCGGCCGGGAACTAGAAGCTCCCGCAGCACCCACACCCTGAACCGGGTCCCACCGCGGCCGCGCACGCGCACGCGCACACGCCCGGCGCAGCCTCCAGCCGGCTCCCGGCGGCCTCGGAGCGTGGGCCGGTCCCTAACTTCGGGAACTTTCCTGACGTGTTCCCCGGAACCCTGCGACCCCACCGAGCCCGGGAAAGTCCCCCCGGAGCCGAACCCCCGCGCCCCGGCCGGTCCCCGGCTTCCTCTGCGGCAGAAACGAAAGCGACGGCTCACCCTGCAGGGGAACCGGGTCCCCGGGACGCCGGGCCATGTCGGCCGCAAGCCGGGGGCCGCCGAGCCGCAGCGCCAGCGCCCGCGCCGCCCGGGCCTCCGCGCGTCACAGTCCCGCGGGCCCTACCCCCGCCGCCCCGCCGCCCCGCCTCACGTGACCGCCCGCAGCAGGCGGGGAGCCCCCCCGCGCCCCCCCGCGCCCCGCCCCCCGCCTACCCGAAGCCCCAGGTGGGCAGCAGGGCCTGGCTCAGGTGCGCGCGCAGCTGGCCCAGCGTCGGCTCGGCGTCGGGCAGATCCAGCGGCCAGGTCCGCTTCTGGAGCCGCACCCGCAGCTTCATGGCGGCGGCCGGAGGCCCGGGGGCCCCGGGGGGGGGGGGGCGGCGACTACCGGAGCCGCGAGGGTGCTGAGGAGGAGCGGAGAGAAGGCCCCGCCACGGCCCCTGCCGGCCGGTCTCTGGAACAGGAGCGCCTGCCCCTCGCGTGAGGGCGCCCCCTGGAGCCCACCCCGCGGGCGGGCGGGTGGCGGGCGGCGGGCGGCCCCCGCCCAGCCCCGCGGCTCGGCGTTCTGCGATCGATGACTCGGCGCGCAACGGCGCCGCCTGGACGTGAGGGGCTGCAGTGCGCAGGTGCCGCGGCCGCCACGCGGGCGGGGCCGGGGCCGGGGGCGGGGCCGGGGCCGGGGCCGGGGGCGGGGCGGCCCCTCCGCGGCCGGGGCTGTGCCGGCTCCTCCCAGGCGGCCGTGGAGGACGTTCCGCCGAGGGCGCGGCTGCGGGGTGCGTGGCTCGCCGCTCCGCGGGCCCAGGCGTCCCGGGCTCGTACCGCCTGCGCTCCGCGGCGCTCAGCTCCAGCCGCGCGCCTCGGCTCTGAGAAGCCTGCGGTGGAGCCCAGGCTCTGCTCGTCTCCTCGTGTTACAGCAAAGTATGAAACAGCTTGTGGTCCCCTGATCTGTGTCGGAGACGAGAGGAGTAGTCTGTTGCACAGCAATCACCCCAAAGCTTAACAGCGTAAAACTACGAATATTAATTGCCCCAGAGGTTCTGTATGGGCACGGCTGGGTGGGTGGGTCTGTCTTGGTCTCTGGAGATTCCAGGCAAGGTGTAGGCCAGGGCTGCAGTTACCTGAAGCCTTGACTCAGGCTGGAGAACCTGCTTGCAGGAGAGCTCCCACGACTGTGGGCGGGAGGCCTGGTTTCCACGGCGTGGGCCTCTCCGTAGGGCCAGTGGAGTGTCCCCGCGACATGGCATCTGGCCTCCCCCATAACACGTGGTCCCGAACCACCAAAGCAGGAGCGGCAATGTCTTGTGCTCTAGCCTCGGAAGTCAGGCACCACCACTTCTGTCATTAGAGCCAACCCTTCAGTGTGGGAGGATCAACCCAAGGGCATGAATAGCCCTGGACAGGGATCACTGGGAGCCGCCTGGGAGAACCCTACCCTGGGGAGTCGGACAACAATGATGATAACTTAGGGAACGGTCAGATTTCATCCTTGTATGCTAGCCATTGTCCAAATCATTATTAGAGTTGAATGAAGTTTCTCCCAGTAGGTGGCAGTACTTGTCCACGTCCTGATCTTCAAACAGGTATTGAACACCTACTTTGGGCCAGGGATTATTCCAGGTGCCTGGGGACTCAAAGAATGAGTGCAGAGTTTACAGTTGAATGAATCAACTCTTGTAGTAGAGTGTAATGATTTTTTTTTTATTATAAAGAACAATACTGAGGGGTGGGGTACATACAGAAGAGTGATTGTGCCCCTAAATTCTTTAGTGGCAAGCAATATGAGATTAAGGAAGGGTGGTAGGAGCAGGGTGGCTCAGTGTGACCAGAGGGAAGGACAGAGTGGGTACTTTTCCAGATAAAGCTTTGAGCTAAGCAAAGGATTTGAGACACATTCTAGAATGTATGGGAAGCCAATGGAGAGTTTTAAGCAGGGGATTCTTTATCGGGTTTCTTGGTTCTGAGCAATAGAGACTGAGTCTGGCTGACTAACAGGGAACGTGTTAAAAAGGATACCGGATAGCTCCGGGAATTCTGTGAAGGACTAAAGAAGTGGTTCCGGGCTAATTCCAGGAGTGAAACTCAGAACCACGCTGAAGAACTGGCCTGGTGAGGAAACTACCGTGACTGATTGGGATTGCAGCTGCTGCTGCTGCCGCTGCGCCCCGCCCCGGAGGACACTGCTGTCACCCTGACAACCACTGCAGAATGGCTGCCACCTTCAAATGCCACAAGTTGTTACAGCCTCCTGCACCAACAAAATGCCAAGCTTCCAAAAGAGCCTATTTTCTCACCTTACTTCTAAATCAAAGGCTCATAGGGGGCATCTAATTGAGGGAGACTGAGGCCCACGTCTGAGTCCTGGTTGCAAAGGAGACTGAAATTGGGGGTCTAAACTCTTCCTTAGAAAGGCAGGACCTAAAATAATTGGAATTTCCTCAATGCAGAAAGGCCATTCAAAAGACGGTAGGAAGCCATGAGTCTGACAGATATACACCACAAGGGGCATAGCTGAGATCTGAAATGTGAACCTATCACCTATTGAGTGTAGGGGATATATTAGATCAGGGTTCCTCAACCTTGGCACTGTTGACATTTCGGGCTTCCTGAGTCTTAGTTGTGGAGGACTCATGTATGCCTTGTAGGATGTTTAGCAGCATCCCTGATCTACCCACAAAATGCTACTAGAAACCTCTCCCCCAATTGTAAAAACCAGAGCTGTCCTCAAACTCTGCCACATACTCCCTATAGGGCGAAATTGCCTTGAAAACCACTGGGTTGGAGACCAGCTGAGTTTGAAGGCTCTTTTGGTAACTGAGAGAAAAAAAAATAAAGGAATTAGTAGGATGACAGTAAGAATAGAGATGATGGGTGGACAGGTATAATATTCCAGAGACAGAAATAATAGAAGCTGGAAAATGGCTATATTTGGAGGCCTTATTAGTTAGGATATAGCATCAGCTGCCCTAAGAGATCCGAAATAATAGTGACCAACAAGATGTTAATTTCTCTCTCAGATACCATTCTTGGAGAAAGCAGTGCAAGGCTAATATGATGGCCATCTTTAAAGACCATCTACCGCAGTCTACCTCTTAGTACGATGTAAAGCTGGATAAGTTATTATCAATAAAAATGAAAATAGTAATAAGAATGTATCAAATATATCTGTGTTTTATTTTTTATTTTTTAAAAGATTTTATTTATTTGTTTATTAGAGACACAGAGAGAGGCAGAGACACAGGCAGAGGGAGAAGCAGGCACCATGTAGGGAGCCTGACGTGGGACTCGATCCCAGGACTCCAGGATCACGCCCTGAGCCAAAGGCAGATGCTCAACCGCTGAGTCACCGAGGCGTCCCATATCTGTGTTTTAAAGATTGAGATAATACCTTTTCTGTTTTTTTTTTTAAACCACTAAATTTGTTATAATTTATTAAAACAATAGAAAACTAATCTAACTGGGATCTTTGTCTCAATCATTTGCCCAACAGGGTATAACCACCAACATGGCAGAAATAATCCAACCACAGAGGTTTAGAAGGGTCCTGGAAGAGAACCAGAACATCACCAAGGCACCACCAAGATTTAAGGTACTCTAGAGGATAATCCTCCAAAACTTCAAAGATCTATGACAATGTTATATACCCCTTCTCTCAACTATTTCCCTCCTTGAGAACTTTTTAAAATTTCTTGCAGGATGTCACTTTAATGTCTGCAAGCAACAATTGCTGCAACTTTCAAAGAGTTCAGAAACAGGGGATCCCTGGGTGGCGCAGCGGTTTGGCGCCTGCCTTTGGCCCAGGGTGCGATCCCGGAGACCCGGGATTGAATCCCACGTCGGGCTCCCGGTGCCTGCTTCTCCCTCTGCCTCTCTGTGTGTGTGTGTGTGTGTGTGTGTGTGTGTGTGTGTGTGTGACTATCATGAATAAATAAAAATCTTTTAAAAAAAAAAGAGAAACAAAAAAATTTAATGGACCATTTTATAGAATACTAAAAGGGACAATGTCACTGTTCTATGGGAATACATACCCTTCCTGTAGCCTTTTTTAATAAACATTTTATTTTAGAATGATTTTAGATTTATAGAATGATTATAAAGACTTATATACCACATACCCAATTTTCCCTATCAATAACATATTAGATGAGTGTGGAACATTATCACAATTAATGAATTGATGTGGATACGTTTGTATTAACCAAAGGCCATACTTTATTCAGATTCCCTCAGTTTTTTCTTAATGTCCTTTTTCTGTTACCGGATCCTGTCTAGGACACCACCTTACACTTAGTCATCATGTCTCCTTAGGCTCTTCTCAGCTATGACAGTTTTTAGACTTTCCTTTTTTTTTTTATTTTTTTAAATTTTTATTTATTTATGATAGTCACACAGAGAGAGAGAGAGGCAGAGACACACGCGGAGGAAGAAGCAGGCTCCATGCACCAGGAACCTGATGTGGGATTCGATCCCAGGGTCTCCAGGATCACGCCCTGGGCCAAAGGCAGGTGCCAAACCGCTGCGCCACCCAGGGATCCCGACTTTCCTTTTTTTAATGACCTTGACAGTTTTAATGATTACCAGTCAGGTAGCTTGTAGAACATTCCTCAATTGGGATTTGTCTGATGTATTCTCATGATTAGACTAAGGTAATGTATTCCTGGGAGGAAAACCATTGAAGTCAAGATGCCATTCTCAACACATCAACACTGCATACTGTCAATATGACTTCTCCCAGTTGCTGTTAATTCTGATCACTTGGCTTCTCCACTGTAAAGTACTCTTTTTTTCTATTTTTCATATTATAGCCTTTGGAAGAAAGTCACTATGCACAGGCCACACTTAGAGTGGTAGTTATGCTCCACCTTATTAGGGATGAAGTATCTAAATAAATTATTCGAATTTCTTCTGTACAGGAGATTTGTCTATTCTCTATTCAAACCTTTACATCAGTGTGGACTTATATTTATTTTATACTTTGGCTTATAATCCAATACTACTTTGTTTTGTTGCTCAGATTGTTCCAGCTTTGGCCACTGGGAAATCTTTCACTTGGCTACTGTATCCATTTGACATCATTGTGGAGTTTTGTTCTTCTGTTCTGTTTTTTAGCACTTTCTTATTTCCAGGCATTGTAAGATACTTTAGGACCATTTTGGATCTAAGCTCCTCCCCCAACCCTAGAATCAGCCATTTTTCCAAGGTGCCCTAGTTCTTTTTACTGGAGAGTGGTATTAGAAACCAAGATCTGAGTGCTACGTGTGGTCATTGCTATTGAGGTATTATTGCTTCTAAGCCTTTCACCTGACACAGCAAGGAGATACATGTATGTATACACCGTTTCCATACATAGCCATTTGGTTGGGTTTTTTTAATTTTTTTTTAATTTTTTTATTGGAGTTCAATTCGCCAACATATAGCATAACACCCAGTGCTCATCCCGTTAAGTGCCCCCCTCAGTGCCCATCACCCAGTCAGCCCAACCCCCTGCCCACTTCCCCTTCCACTACCCCTTGTTCATTTCCCAGAGTTAGGTGTCTCTCATGTTTTGTCACCCTCACTGATATTTTCACTCATTTTCTCTCCTTTCCCTTTATTCCCTCTCACTAATTTTATATTCCCCAAATGAATAAGACCATATAATGTTTGTCCATTTAATGTTTGACCATATAATGTTTGACCATTATATGGTCCTTTTCGGACCATATAATGTTTGTCCTGATTGACTTACTTCACTCAGCACAATACCCTCCAGGTCCCTCCACGTCGAAGCAAATAGTGGGTATTTGTCGTTTCTAATGGCTGAGTAATAGTCCATTGTATACATATACCACATCTTCTTTATTCGTTCATCTTTTGATGGACACTGAGGCTCCTTCCACAGTTTGGCTATTGTGGACATTGCTGCTATAAACATTGGGGTGCAGGTGTCTCGGTTTTTCACTGCATCTGTATCTTTGGGGTAAATCCCCAGCAGTGCAATTGCTGGGTCGTAGGGCAGGTCTATTTTTAACTCTTTGAGGAACTTCCACACAGTTTTCCAGAGTGGCTGTGCCAGTTCACATTCCCACCAACCATGCAAGAGGGTTCCCCTTTCTCCACATCCTCTCCAACATTTGTTGTTTCTCGTCTTGTTAATTTTCCCCATTCTCACTGGTATGAGGTGGTATCTCATTGTGGTTTTGATTTGTATTTCCCTGATGGCCAGTGATGCGGAGCATTTTCTCATGTGCTTGTTGGCCATGTCTATGTCTTCCTCTGTGAGATTTCTGTTCATGTCTTTTGCCCATTTTATGATTGGATTGTTTGTTTCTTTGCTGTGGAGTTTAATAAGTTCTTTATAGATCTTGGAAACTAGCCCTTTATCTGATAGGTCATTGCAAATATCTTCTCCCATTCTGTAGGTTGTCTTTTATTTTTTTTTATTTTTATTTATTTATGATAGTCACACAGAGAGAGAGAGAGGCAGAGACACAGGCAGAGGGAGAAGCAGGCTCCATGCACTGGGAGCCCGATGTGGGACTCGATCCCGGGTCTCCAGGAAAGCGCCCTGGGCCAAAGGCAGGCGCCAAACCACTGCGCCACCCAGGGATTCCCATGTAGGTTGTCTTTTAGTTTCGTTGACTGTTTCTTTTGCTCTGCAGAAGCTTTTAATCTTGATGAAGTCCCAATAATTCATTTTTGCTTTTGTTTCTTTTGCCTTCACGGATGTATCTTGCAAGAAGTTGCTGTGGCCAAGTTCAAAAAGGGTGTTGCCTGTGTTCTCTAGGATTTTGATGGAATCTTGTCTCACATTTAGATCTTTCATCCATTTTGAGTTTATTTTTGTGTATGGTGCAAGAGAGTGGTCTAGTTTCATTCTTCTGCATGTGGATGTTCAATTTTCCCAGCACCATTTATTGAAGAGACTGTCTTTCTTCCAATGGATAGTCTTTCCTCCTTTATCAAATATTAGTTGACCATAAAGTTGAGGGTCCACTTCTGGATTCTCTATTCTGTTCCATTGATCTATGTGTCCATTTTTGTGCCAGTACCACACTGTCTTGATGATCACAGCTTTGTAGTACAACCTGGAATCTGGCATTATGATGCCCCCAGCTATGGTTTTCTTTTTTAATATTCCCCTGGCTATTTGGGGTCTTTTCTGATTCCACACAATCTTAGATGATTTGTTCCAACTCTCTAAAGAAAATCCATGGTATTTTGATAGGGATTGCATTAAATGTGTAAATTGCCCTGGGTAACATTGACATTTTCACAATATTAATTCTTCTAATCCGTGAGCATGGAATATTTTTCCATCTCTTTGTGTCTTCCTCAATTTCTTTCAGAAATGTTCTGTAGTTTTTAGGGTATAGATCCTTTACCTCTTTATCCGTCTCTCAGAGAGAGAGAGAATTCCTAGGTATCTTATGCTTTTGGGTACAATTGTAAATGGGATTGACTCCTTAATTTCTCTTTATTCAGTCTCATTGTTAGTGTATAGAAATGCCACTGATTTCTGGGCAATCCTGCCACACTGCCGAATTGCTGTATGACTTCTAGCAATCTGAGGGTGGAGTCTTTTGGGTTTTCTATGTAGACTATCATGTCATCTGCGAAGAAGGAGAGTTTGACTTCTTCTTTGCCAATTTGAATGTTTTTTATTTCTTTTTGTTGCCTGATTGCTGAGGCTAGGACTTCTAGTACTATGTTGAACAGCAGTGGTGAGAGTGGACATCCCTGTCTTGTTCCTGATCTTAGGGGAAAGGCTCCCAGTGTTTCACCATTGAGAATGATATTTGCTGTGGGGTTTTTGTAGATGGCTTTTAAGATGCTGAGGAATGTTCCCTCTATCCCTACACTCTGAAGAGTTTTGATCAGGAATGGATGCTGTATTTTGTCAAATGCTTTCTCTGCATCTATTGAGAAGATCATATGGTTCTTGTTTTTTCTCTTGTTGATATGATCAATCACATTGATTACTTTATGAATGTTGAACCAGCCTTGCATCCCGGGGATAAATCCCACTTGGTCATGATGAATAATCTTCTTAATGTATTGTTGGACCCTACTGGCTAGTGTCTTGTTGAGAATTTTTGCACCCATGTTCATCAGGGATATTGGTCTATAATTCTCCTTTTTGGTGAGGTCTTTGTCTGGTTTTGGAATTAAGGTGATGCTGGCCTCATAGAATGAGTTTGGAAGTCTACCATCCCTTTCTATCTTTCCAAACAGCTTTAGTAGAATAGGTATGGCTTCTTCTTTAAACGTTTGATAGAATTCCCCAGGGAAGCCATCTGGCCCTGGAATTTTGTGTCTTGGGAGGTTTTTGATGACTGCTTCAATTTCCTCCCTGGTTATCGGCCTGTTCGGGCTTTCTATTTCTTCCTGTTCTGGTTTTGGTAGTTTGTGGTTTTCCAGAAATGCGTCCATTTCTCCTAGATTGCCTAATTTATTGGCGCATAGCTGCTCATAATAAATTTTTAAAATCATTTGTATTTCTTTGGTATTGGTGGTGATCTCTCCTTTCTAATTCATGATTTTATTAATTTGAGTCTTTTCTCTCTTATTTTTAATAAGGCTGGCTAATGTTTCTCTATCTTATTAATTCTTTCAAAGAACCAACTCCTGGTTTTGTTAATCTGTTCCACAGTTCTTCTGGTCTCTATTTCATTGAGTTCTGCTCGAATCTTTATTAATTCTCTTCTTCTGCTGGTTGTAGGATCTATTTGCTGTTTTTCTCCAGCTCCTTTAGGTGCAAGGTTAGCTTTTGTATTTGAGTTCTTTCCGGTTTTTGGATGGATGCTTGTATTGCGATGTATTTCCCTCTCAGGACTGCTTTTGCTGTATCCCAAAGATTTTGAATGGTTGTATCTTCATTCTCATTAGTTTCCATGAATCTTTTTAATTCTTCCCTAATTTCCTGGTTGACCCTTTCATTTTTTAGCAGGATGGTTCTTAACCTCCACATGTTTGAAATCCTTCCAAACTTCTTGTGATTTAGTTCTAGTTTCAAAGCATTATGGTCTGAAAATATGCAGGGGACGATCCCAATCTTTTGGTATTGGTTAAGAACTGATTTGTGACCCAGTTTGTGGTCTATTCTGGAGAAAGTTCCATGTGCACTTGACAAGAATGTGTGTTCAGTTGCATTTGGATGTAAAGTTCTATAAATATCTGTGAAATCCATCTGGTCCCGTGTATCATTTAAAGCTCTTGTTTCTTTGGAGATGTTGTGCTTAGAAGATCTGTCAATTGTAGAAAGCACTACATTCAAGTGACCAAGTATAAGTATGTTATTATCTAAGTATGTCTTAACTTTGGTTATTAATTGATTGATACACTTGGCAGCTCCCACATTCAGGGCATAAATATTCATGATTGTTAGGTCCTCCTGTTGGATAGATCCTTTAAGTAGGATATAGTGTCCCTCTTCATCTCTTACTATAATCTTTGGGATAAACTTTAATTTATCTGGTATAAGGATGCCTATCCCTGCTTTCTTTTGAGGACCATTTGAATGGTAAATGGTTCTCCAACCTTTTATTTTCAGGCTATAGGTGTCCTTATATCTAAAATGAGTCTCTTGTAGACAGCAAATAGATGGGTCTTGCTTTTTTATCCAGTCTGAAATCCTGTGCCTTTTGATGGGGTCATTAAGCCCATTCACATTCAGAGTTACTATTGAAGGATATGAATTTAGTGGCATCATGATACCTATTCAGTCCCTGGTTTTGTGGATTGTTTCCTTGGACTTCCTCTTTCTTTTACAGAGTCCCCCTTAATATTTCTTGCAGAGCTGGTTTGGTGGTCACATATTCTTTCAGTTTCTACCTATATTGGAAGCTCTTTATCTCCTTCTATTCTGAATGAGAGCCTTGCTGGATATAGTATTCTTGGCTGCATGTTCTTCTCATTTAGCACCCTGAATATATCTTGCCAGCCCTTTCTGGCCTGCCAGTCTCTGTGGAGATGTCTGCTGTTATCCTAATACTTCTCCCCATAAAGCTTAGGGATTTCTTGTCTCTTGCTGCTTTAAGGATCTTCTCTTTATCTTTGGAATTTGCAAGTTTCACTATTAAATGTTGAGGTGTTGAGCGGTTTTTTCACTGATTTTAGGGGGGGTAATCTATCTCCTGGATCTGAATGCCTGTTTCCCTTCCCAAGTTAGGGAAGTTTTCAGCTATGATTTGTTCAAATACACTTTCTGGACCTCTGTCCCTTTTGGCGCCCTCTGGAACCCCAATTAAATGTAGATTTTGCCTTCTGAGGCTGTCATTTATTTCCCTTAACCTATCCTCATGATCTTTTTTCTCTTTTTTCCTCAGTTTCCTTCCTTTCCATCAACTTGTCTTCTGTGTCACTCACTCATTCTTCTACCTCATTAACCCTCATCGTTAGGACCTCCAGTTTGGATTACACCTCATTTAATTGATTTTTAATTTCGGCCTGATTAGATCTAAATTCTGCAGTTATGAAGTCTCTTGAATCCTCTGTGCTTTTTTCTAGAGCCACCAGTAGCTTTTTAATTGTGCTTCTGAATTGGCTTTCTGACATTGAATTATAATCCAAATTTTGTAACTCTGTGGGAGAGAGGGCTGTTTCTGATTCTTTCTTTTGTGGTGAGTTTTTCCTTCTAGTCATTTTGCTCGGTGCAGAGTGGCCAAAAACAAGTTGTACTGGAAAGAGGAGACAAGGGGAGGAAAAAAAAGGGAAAAAGGTGGGGGGGACAAACAGAAAACAAAAAAAAAAGGGGGGGGAGTATCCTCTGATTCTATATGCTGTAAATCCCTTGACTTCCCCTGGAACTTTCCATGGCTGCTTGGTCAATAACTTGCTTTTCCCCTGTCCTTCCAGCTGGTCTTCTGGGGGAGGGGCCTGCTGTGCTGGCACCTGGAGAGCTGCCCAGCCTCCTGCTAGGTGCAGGGCTCAGTGGTAGCTGTTTATCCTGTGACGCCCCTGCTCAGTCCCAGGTACAAGGTGACACCAGGAGGAACAGCACCAGTGGTGGTGGCCAGCTCTCCAGCTTAGAGTCAGCTCCGGCAGTAACTACTGCAGCTCCCAGTTCGCAGGGGCCTGGATGCTCTGGGGGCGGGGCACCGATCTGCACAGCTCGGGGTTGCCCAGCGGCAGGAGCGTCCTTGCTGTCTTGTGTCCCGGAGGGAGCGCCGGATCTTGGGCTGTGTCCCCCGGCGCCCTGGGCTCCGGGGCCTGCACTGCTGGAATCGTGCTCCTGGGGCTGCGCAGCCCCCTCCGCGCGGAGCCTCTGCGGAGCCGCTCCGAGCTACTCCCGGGTCCAGCCGGGCGCGCACTGCAGCCCTTTAGGGAGCTGGGCCGTGGGGTGTGGCGCGCTCTCCCCTGGGGTGCAGGTGTCTCTTAGTGTCCCTGGGAGCCTGAGGGCATCCGCGCCCCTCCTGGGATCCTGCCCGAGCTCCCTGCGAGCGCCTTTCAGTCTGGGAAGATTGGTGAAGCTCCTGCTTCTCCGGGACGGGGCTCTCCTGTCCTGGAGGCTCTCACCGGGCGGCCTGAGCCCAGTTCCTCGCAGGGCCCCTCCCCCTTGGATGATTTTTTATTTCTTTTTTTTTTTTTTCCGTCTTCCTACCTTGATAGAAGCGCAAACGCTTCTCACTGTAGCATTCCAGCTGTTCTCTCTTTATTTTATTTTTTTAAAGATTTTATTTAAAAAATTTTTTAATATTTTATTTATTTATTCATGAGACACACAGAGAGAGAGGCAGAGACACAGGCAGACAGAGAAGCAGGCTCCACGCAGGGAGCCTGTTCTCTCTTTAAATCTCAGACTGAATTCATAGGTTTTCAGGATGATTTGAAAGTTATCTAGGTAAGTTGGTGGGGACAGGTGACTTGGGGACCCTACTCCTCTGCCATCATGCCCCCACAAATATCCATACATAGCCATTTGTATCTATATTAAGTTGAGCATAAGTTCTTTCTGATATTTCCACCTATAATCCATTACCACCTGACCATTCTGGTCTCCTTGCTTATCTGTAATTTACTAACCCAACTGTGACAAATCTAGCTCCCCCCATCCACCATCCATTTACTTAATCATTCATTTCCAGCATCTATGTATAATAGCTTCAGGATTTAACCCATTGTCCACTGGAGTACAGTGTTCCAACAACTGTTCCTGCTACCCTTCATCTTACAGACTTCATTCATTCCCAAAGTGACACAGGTCAGCACCTTGTTTCCCAGTCCCCTTCAGCAAGGTTGTTTCACACATTTATAAGACATTTAGATTCTTTTCTCACATTCTGCACCCTTTCTTGGACCCCTCAGTCTCCTATGTGATTTTTTAAAATTTACATACGTTAAGATTCACTCTTTGACCTGTAGGTTCTATCAGTTTCAGCAAATGCGTAATGTCTTGTTTCACTAATATAAAAAATCCCCTGTGTTCAGCCTTCTCCACCATCACCTGCTCCCCAACATCTGGCAATTACTGATCTCTTTACCATCTCTTTAATTTTGCCTTTTCCAGAATGTCATATGATTGGAATCATAATGTATGTAGCATTTTCTGGCTTTGTAACTGATGTCTTTTACTTAGTAATACACAGTGGAGATTAATCTATGCCTTTTTGTGGCTTCATAGCTCATTTCTTTTTAAGGCTGAATAACATTCTACTGTATGGATGTACTACAGTTTATCCATTCACCTATTGAAGGACATCTCGGTTGCTTCTGGTTTGGGGCAATTATGAATAAAACTGCTATAAACACTTGTAGTTTGTGCAGGGTTTTTACATGAACCTCAGTTTTCAAATCAGTTATATAAACACCCAGAAACACCATCGCTGGGTCCTATGGCAAGACTAGGTTTAATTTTGTAAGAAATGGCCAAACTGTTTCCCAATATGGCTGTACCATTTTACATTCCCATTAGCAATGAAAGAGAGTTCCTGTTTCTCTACATCCTCACCATTGATTTGTATTGTCGGGTTGTTTTTAATTTTAACCATTCTAATAGATAGTTGTGTCTCATTGCTTTAATTTGCAATTCTTAGTAATGATGTTGGGCATCTTTCTGTATGTTTATTTGCCATCTATAGATCTTCTTCAGTGAGATGTCCTCAAATTTCTTGCCCACTTTGTTTTAATAAATTAATTTTTTATTGGTGTTCAATTTACCAACATACAGAATAACACCCAGTGCTCATCCTGTCAAGTGTCCCTCTCAGTGCCCGTCACCCAGTCACCCCAAGCCCCCCACCCACCTCCCCTTCCACTACCCCTTGTTCATTTCCCAGAGTTAGGAATCTCTCATGTTCTGTCTCCCTTTCTGATATTTCCCACACATTTCTTCTCCCTTCCCTTATATTCCCTTTCACTATTATTTATATTCCCCAAATGAATGAGAACATACACTGTTTGTCCTTCTCCAATTGACTTACTTCACTCAGCGTAATACCCTCCAGTTCCATCCACGTTGAAGCAAATGGTGGGTATTTGTCGTTTCTAATGGCTGAGTAATATTCCATTGTATACATAAACCACATCTTCTTTATCCATTCGTCTTTCGATGGACACCGAGGCTCCTTCCACAGTTTGGCTATTGTGGACATTGCTGCTAGAAACATCGGGGTGCAGGTGTCCTGGCGTTTCATTGCATCTGAATCTTTGGGGTAAATCCCCAACAGTGCAATTGCTGGGTCGTAGGGCAGGTCTATTTTTAACTCTTTGAGGAACCTCCACACAGTTTTCCAGAGTGGCTGCACCAGTTCACATTCCCACCAACAGTGTAAGAGGGTTCCCTTTTCTCCGCATCCTCTCCAACATTTGTTGTTTCCTGCCTTGTTAATTTTCCCCATTCTCACTGGTGTGAGGTAGTATCTCATTGTGGTTTTGATTTGTATTTTCCCTGATGGTCTTGCCCACTTTTTAATTGTTTTTTTCCTTATTGTTGTGTTTCCTTTAGTTTTCTGAATATAAATGAAATTTCTGTGCATGATGAAAACTCTTCGTAGTCCAGCTAGAAGCCACTTTCTTCAATCTACCCAATGACCCCTATAGAATACTCAGACTGCATTACTCCAAAATGCCTCTTCCCCTGCTTTACGTCCTCTCCTACCAAATATGTTTGTGTGCGTCTGCACATGCTAATCCTTCTTCCTGGGATACTCTTCTTAGTGCGTTGCTCCTTTTTGTTCCAAGAACACTTGGAACATGCTCTTCAATGTTTCCCATCATATCACAGTGCAATTATTTGCACATCAGGCTTTCTCCAGTCTTAGGTTATGTGTTTCTGAAGGGGAAATATAATCCATCTTCACAAAGTTCAATCCCCACCCCCAAGTTAGGACTGGTTAAGCAAAATTTTTAAATGGCATTAAGATATCCATGTTTAAAAAAAGAAAGATATCCATGTTTATATCTGAATTCTTGATATATGTGTTTGGAAAGTAAGGTTTTCATTCTGTCTCTACCAGAGAGAGCCATATTGACCTTAGTCTGAGTGTTTACTTAAGTCAAATCCATTTTCCTGAATCGTGAGCTTTAATTTACACAGAGTTTCTGATTTAGCAGGTCTGGAGAAGGGCTTGAGGATTTGCATTTCTAGTGATTTCCAGGTGATGCTACTGTGAAACCACACTTTGGGAACCACTGGTCTATACCATGTGGTCTTACTATGTTGTTTTGGGTTTTCTCAACACTTATAAAACACTATGAGGTAGCTGCTGTGCTTGATGAGAAATTGAAATGGACCTTAAAAAGTATTGTGGAATGAAATTAGAATCATGCAGGTTAGGAAAAGGATGTTCAGAAGTTGTTGAAATGATTAAAACCCTATCCAAGGACCAAATGAAGATATCTGGAATCTATTGAAAGAAAGAAATAAAAATATTCTTGGAGGGATGCCTGGGTGGCACAGTGATTGAGCATCTACCTTCAGCTTAAGGCATGATCCCAGGGTCCTGGGATCGAGTCCCACATCTGGCTTCCTGCAGGAAGCCTGCTTCTCCCTCTGCCTATGTCTCTACCTCTTTATCTGTGTCTCTCATGAATAAATAAATAATATTTTAAAAATATTCTTGGAAAGCAAACTAGAGGGAGGTATACAGAAGACAGGGATAAGGGGTGGGAGGAACATCAAGGATTTTCACATCTTGATACATAAGCCTCAGTATTTGAATCGATGACCAGGAGAATGTATTCAAATATGTATTTGAAAATTAAGAAGAATATTATTAGGAATATTAGAATCTGACATACACCCCACCCCCAGAGGTGTGCCATTTTCTATAGCAAGGGCTAGATAGAATACTTTAATATACTTTATTTTCTTGATTCTAATCAAGGCCTGTCCAAGGACATTAGCCATAGTCTGGAGACATTTTTGTCACAACTAGGGCAGGAGGAAGTGGTGCTAATAACATCAGGGTAGAGGCCAGGGGCCTACAATGCATAATAAGACAGCCTCCACATCAAAGATTTATGGCCCAAAATGTCAATAAGCATTGAGGTAGAGAAATCCTTGTCTGTCTGAACTGGGCTCACAATGGTGGTTCTCAGACATTTCAGAGTTATATCACACTGTCTTGTCTGGTTGGTTCCACAATATGTCTCATAAAGACATATGTTCATATCAAATTTAACATGAATTTAAATTCACTTTGAACTGCAAATAATAAAATGTAACTCCCTTTTAGACAACTGATAAGTGAGGTAAGTGGGTTTGTTTATTTTTCAAAACCAGAAAGAAGTGGACTTCCTATACTATATTTTCTTACTATACTTCCTTACTATAAACCATTCCAGAATGTGACTAGTGGGAGAGCCATGGTCTGAGTTAGTCATCACAGGCATCAAGAGAGGGTGGCCTGGGACAGAGCTGGGAAGAGAGGGGGAGATGCTGCCGGGTGATAGGATGACTCTGCCAGATGTCTCCTGAGCCTGTCCAGAGTGAACAGTAGGGTTACTGATCTCTCTCGAGAGCCACACAAATTCCAGACCGCTTCCTCCATTCAGGACTAATCTAGCAACTTCAAACAAACACATATATCTGTGTCACTCTCACAGATTCAGTTGGCAGCTTGGAAAAAGCAGATGTATTGCCTAGCAACAGCATCCTTCTCTCTCCTCATCTTCCGCGTCCCCTGGGCTGTGGGTTTCTCTATAGTGACCTTCTTGAAGAGCAGTTTGGCATTGTGGTTAAGAACACAGACTCTGGAAAGCAAGACACCTGGCTCCTGAGTCCTGGCTCTTCCACCTAAGCTTAGGCATATACTTAACCTCTTGGTTTTCTCACCTATAAAATTGAGATAATACTAGTACCTCATACAGTCTTGATGGGTATTTAGCAAGGTAATATATGGCTGGTGCCCGAAGCATAACAAAAAATGTTAGCTCTTATTTTTTCCTACTTCTTATTCCCTCTTCAGGGTGTCCCTTTAACCAGATCTCACCAACACAAAATGTTGGTTCACACCCCCCCCCCATATACAGATGATCCCTCTCCCCTGTCACTTTACTCTCCTGCAAAGATTAATAAAATTTATCTTCAGCTAAAAAAAAAAGCCTGGTATTCAGATAGCTTTTTTCTATATGAGAATAGCCCAGACAAGTCTAGAAACCAAGCAGTAGGACACTCAGTTCCTCAACACTGCACCTTGAAATCTTTCTTTAATGAACAATCATTCTACCTAGTTAATTATGATGTTTCTTTGGAGTTTTAATTAAAGGTGTCCCTTGATCTGCAGAGACTAACATGCTGTCAGCCATTAGTAAGTGAAATAATTAATCTTGCCTTTAGATTGCCATCGTGGGTAGGCTGGATAAGCAAGAGTTCCCAGCAAATTTTCAGTTAAATCTGAAAAATTAAAATAAATAGTGAAACTAGACATAGTGCTACTTGATTTTGTTGTGATGATGAATTCAGCAAATTCGCCTGAAAGCCACTCCCTGAGTAGAAGGGAGGCTAAGGAGCCTACTTCTCAGGCCCCTTCTAAACAAAAACAAACTAGCTGCCCTCTCTTCTGCTATCTTTGTTTCCTAAACTCAAATTATTTGAGCCTCTTTTTCTAGAATTATTCCATGTCTTGCCTGAGCCGCACCATTATTTATTTTCCTTCTCTATATAAGTCAGCCTACTTCTTAAACTCTATGTACAATTATTTAGGGGCACCTGGGTGGCTCAGTCAGTTAAGTGCCTGACTCTTGATTTCAGCTCAGGTCATAATCTCAGGGTCGTGAGATTGAGCCCTAAGTCAGGTTCCACACTCGGCACAGAGTCTTCTTGATTCTCTCTCTCTCTCTCTCTCCCTCTCTAAAAAAATACTATTTTTTAAAAACTGTGTGTCCATTTTTTTTAAAGGGAAGCCAGGTAAAGGAAAAACTTATAAATTTCCAAATAGAGGGTAAATGAAAAAATATATACCATGGAAACTAAACTTTGTATGTTTAAAATAAGAATAGAGAAACATAATAATGCATCTCATTAATATTGTATGAAAAACCATGTACTAGTTCATTCAGTTTAACTCTCATTGACTCTGAAAAGTAAGTGTGATCTCCACTTTTACAGAGGATGACTGAGACCGAGGATTGGAGTAAATTGCTCAGGGTCCCCAGTGGGGTGGGCAGGGCAAGTCCCTGTGAGGCGAGAGCCCCAATTTACTATCTTCAGGCCACGCTTCCTGAGAACTCCCCTCAAATCCTGTGCCAGATGCCCCAGAATGAACAACAATGATTCAGGTTTCCACCAAGGCTTTCAGATTTTCCAGGACAAAAGGAAGAGTTAATATTTGCATCAGAAAAATACTACTGTGTTATAATGTTCAGCTTCCCTGTAACTCTAGCAGATCCTATGCAGCTGCTTAATAGATAGGAGAGGCAAATAGGGGGCTGAGCAGGACAGGGATCTTACTGACAGGGAAAAGGAATGAGGCAGTTGGGTAGTAGGGGAGCAGGGGAAGAAGATGGGGCCAAGCAGCCACTCTGGGCAGGACAGATAGAGGGAAAACCTAGGACCGGGGGGGGGGGGGGGGGGGTGTGGGGAGAAACTGGTACTGCCACCCAGGGAAGATTCTGAGGAAGGGACAGAAATATTTAAGGTATTTTATAAATTTTTGCCTTGTGATCTATGATGTCATGCCTCTTCTTCCATGTCTGGTTGTGTATTCTTGTTCCTCACACACTAAAAACAATAATAATACAGTTTCAAGTATTTATCTGTCACGCACCTGAGATTATCCCACAACCCTCCGTAGTACCTGCACTGTGGGAAACTGCCTCACATGTACCTGTCCACTGCTGGCCTTTCATTTCACCTCCAGAATGATGACTTAGAAATTCATATTTCTGGCCAAACTTTCCCCAGAACTTCAACTACCCACCTGACACCTTTTAGGTGCTTAATACCAGTATTTCTATCCTTCATGCAGTACAGGCATACTGTCCACCTTTGTTGTTCTCTCCTCCCACTCCCTTCAGAGCTCAGATTTCAGCTCAAATCGACCTCCTCAGAGAAGACTTCCTGGACCATCCCACAAAGCGAGTATGCCTCCTACAGTGACAGCACTCTGCCAATTACAAGACCACCACACCAATACATTCCCTTATTTCCTTAATAGCATGTGTCACAATCTATACATTTTTATTTATTTTGCTGTTTGCTTGTTTGTTTGTTTTATATCTTTGTTTAATGAACTTCACCTGCATGGGGATCCTATCGTTTTTACTGAAGAGGTCCTTGCACATAGTACGTGCCCAATATTTATGGATTGAATGTGTAGGATCTGTGATGATTGACAGTGATTCTACAAGGAGAGAATGTTCAGCCTTGTATCACCATTGATAAGGCCACATACTAATGAATAAAATTTTATAGCATTTCTCAGTTTTAAGAACAAATTCTTACAGATTATTCTTATAATCTGGATGTTTGTGTCCCTCCAAAATTCATATGTTGAAATCCTAATCCCCAAAGGTGATAGTATCTGTAGGTGGGGCCTTTATGAGGTGCTCAAGTTATGAAGGTGGAGCCCTCATAATTGGGACTAATGCCATATAAAAGAGGCTCCAGAGAGATCCCTGGCTCCCTCCACTGTGTGAGGACACAGCCAGAAGGCGCTGGCTATGAACCAGGGAGACGTGATCATGCTGGCTCCTTAATCTTGGACTTCCCAGCCTCCAGAACTGTGAGCAGTAAATTTCTGTTGTTTATATGCTATAGCAGCCCAAACAGACTGATGGTTACCAACATTTTTTTTTTTCACCAGAATGTATCAAGGTAGATACTATTTTTATCCACATTTTGTCCTAAGGAAATACAAGTTAAATGGATAAGCATAACTGGAGGTACCCTAGGTGAGAAACCTGAAAAGCTGTCAGGAGTTAGACAATGCCAAGTAACATGCCTACTATTCATTTTAAGGTTACCAATATCCTGGGTTTCCCCAGGACTGTTCTGGTTTTATTTTTTTAAAGATTATTTATTTATTTATTTATTTATTTATTTATTTATTCATGAGAGACACAGAGAGAGAGAGGCAGAGACAGGCAGAGAGAGAATCAGGCTTCATGCAGGGAGCCCGATGTGGGATCCCAGGACCCCCAGATCACGACCTGAGCCAAAGGCAGACACTCAATAGCTGAGCCACCCAGGCGTCCCTGTTCTGGTTCTAGTACTGAAAATCCTGCATCCTGAGAAAACCAGGGAAGTTGGTTGCCCTATCTTACCCAGAAGATTATAAATAAGATCTTAGATACTTCATGCAATCAGATCCCTGGCCATGTAAAATGCAATGACTGAAGCATGGGGGATGGGAAGGCAGATAGGGTTTAGAACCTACTGATGTGAAGTCACATAGGAGTCCAGGCACCCACCCAACTTAACCTCAAAGAAATGCTGGGAGCGGAAAGCACTAACAACCCCGAAAGGGAGCAGACACTTAGAGATCCCATCTGTGCTCCTACCCTGAAAGATAAAGGCGGTAACTAGGTCAGCCTGGTTATCAACCCTCATACTTTCAGACTGAATCTGATCCACCAAAAGTACAAAAGGTATTCTGGAAAGTGGTGGAGCCATCCACTTTAGGTACCCTGAGCAGGAGAAACTGGCTTATTATCCCAGAAAGGAAAATTCTTCCTCTTCCAATTCAATGCAATTTGACACCTTTTTCAGTACATTGAAAGTCATGACTTAATCATTCTGGTAATGTAGTCATAATAGTTGTGTGTGTGTGTGCGTGTGTGTGTGTGTGTGTGTGTATTACAGGGAGTAATCATTGCATGGGTGGCATTGTCTGCTCATCTAGGTAGAGACTGTAGTGTTCATTCATGCTATTGGGCAATTGAAGTGTAGCAATTATGTATCACATTTTGAAAGAGGCATTTAAAAAAATCCACCTGTAGATGATTCAGACTTAATTATCTTGTCTTTTCAGCAGCTGGGTTCAAGGCTCAAGTGGGGAACACATAGTTTCAAAGGCAGAAGGAATCGAAGGTACTCCCCAGCTTTGGATGCTTCCTCGGCTTGAGGTAAGAATCGTGAGCAAACTTCAGATCTCTGCCAGCGCACAATCTCCCAGCGGGGATTACCCTCTCCACTGGCGATGTCCTGGTCAGTTCGCTGTCATGTGGCTTGAGTCATTGTCTGCCTAGGTTTTTCTGTTTTGTCTTTTATGTCACTTAGGCCGACCCAGAAGGCTATGAGCAGGTCTAAGAAAAGAGAGTTGGTGTGAACGACAGATTGACATTTGCCTCATTCAGCAATGTTAAGACAGTCACTCAATCTTCTGGACTTATTTTTGCCTTCATTTCAGGGGGGAACCCAGCTCAATGGAAGAAAATTCTAACTTGTCTCTAACTTGAACCAGTGTGGATTTAGGAAGAAGGGGCTGCTGTGATGTCTGTGTTCTGGGACCCAGGTCTTAAACCACCACATCAGTGACCTACATCCTGCCAGAGCTAAGGCCCTCCCACTTGTTTAACCTGTTTGTGTTAAGTAAGGAGTTTGGGAAAGGCTAGGTGTAAATTTTCAATGCCCTTGTCACTTGAGATCTTGGTAAAAATCAGATGTGAGAGCTGAATTCCTTGAAATAGCCTCCAGTTCTCCTCGTATCCTATACCTATTGATTTAGATGTCTTATACACATTTTGTTTTAACCATTAGGTTGGAATATTCTGACAGTTTAGGCTTCCTTAAACCAATTGGACTTAATTTTTCCAACCTTTGATCCCGTTTTAAAGGCTGCATTTCATCCATCATCTCCTTTAACTGATTTTTCCAAAGCCTGTAAAGCTCCCCTCAGTAAATACCAATGGTAAGTCGACCTGTCTCAGGAATTTTCTAAGCTGCTCTAGAGTTTTCTTGTTTCTGGTCATCAGAACGGCAAGGGCCACCTAATATATTTATGTCTTTATTTGTTTCATTTTTATTTTAATTCAGGTTAGTTAACATACAATGTAATATTAGTTTCAGTGTACAATATAGTGATTCAACACTTTCATACAACACCTGGTGCTCATCCCAACAAGTGCACTCCTGAATCCCCATCACCTGTTTCACTCATCCCCTCCCCCTCTCTGCTAACCATTAATTTGTTCTCTATAGTTAAGAGTCTGTTTCTTGATTCGTCTCTCTTTTTTTCCTTTGCTTATTTGCTTTGTTTAATTCCATATATGAGTGAAATCATATGGTATTTTTTCTCCTCTGACTTATTTCATTTAGTATTATACTGTCCAATTCCATCCATGTTGTTGCAGATGGCAAGATTTTGTTATTTTCTATGGCCAAATCAAATTCCATTGAGTGCATGTGTGTGTGTGTGTGTGTGTGTGTGTGTGTGTGTGTGTACCACACCTTCTTTATCCATTCATCTCTCAATGGATACTCGGCTGCTTCTATAATTTGGCCATTTTAAATAATGCTGCTATAAACATAGGGGTGAAACATAGGGGTGAAACAAAGGGATTCATATCGCTTTGAATTAACATTTTGTATTTTGGGGGTAAATACTCAGTAGTGCAATTACTGAATCATATGGCAATTCTATTTTTAATTATTTGTGGAACTCCATACTGTTTTCCACAGTGGCTGCACCAGTTTGTATTCCCACTAATAGTATAGGAGGGTTCCTTTTTCTCCACATCCCTTGCCAACACTCATTGTTTCTTGTACTGTTGATTTTAGCCATTATGACAGGTGGGAGGTGATATCTCACTGTACTTTTGATTTGTAATTCCTTCATGATAAGTGATGTTGAGCATCTTTTCATGTGTCTGTTGGGCATCTGGAGATTGTCTTCTTTGGAGAAATGTCTGTTCATGTCTTCTACCTATTTTTGAATCAGATTACTGTAAAATTTTGGGGTGCTGAGTATATAAGCTCCTTAATTATTTTGGATACTAACCCTTTATTGCATATGTAATTTGCGAATATCTTCTCCTATTCCATACGCTGTCTTTTAGTTTTGTTGATTGTTTCCTTCACGTTGCAGAAGCTTTTTATTTTGATGAAGTCCCAATCATTTATTTTTGCTTTTGTTTCCCTTGCCTCAGGAGACATATCTAGAAAAACGTTGCTATGGTAGGGCCATCTAGTTTAGAAGTGTTATTCTGTCCATTTATTGGTATGGAAATGTAATGACTTTTGAGGTTTTGAATCTTGGAAAGAAACAATTCCTTAAACAACAAAATAGGTGACTTGTCGGCAGGGTTTTTAAGTCATCTTGGATCCCTTCCTTTAGCAGGCAACTCATCCTGCCCTTACTTGTCAGCCAAATTAACCTTTTAGGACTCATCTCCTTGCTTGACAAGGTTCCTTCCCTCCTCTGCCCATAAATTATCATCCTAACAAACACTTCACCTGAAAGTTACATACAATCCTTTTATAGCTCAGTAATTTCATTCACTCATAAAATTTCTAAAAAATATATGTTTTTCTATGTGCAATTTTGAGTTCCTCAATCTCTGTCAAAGTAGACCATTTCAGAGACTTCCTTTACCCAGTGAAGAGAAAATAGAATTTTTGGAGCTGGAAAGGCATTTAAAACTCCATTTGTGCCCAAGAAAATATGAAAGGATTTGCACTTTAATGCTTGAAAATCTCCAGATGCTTAATGATTTTTTCCACATAGAAGATGGCATCAAGCATCTCCTAAAGTTCCAAGATGAAAATGAAAAATCCAACACTTACCAAGTAATAAAATTCATAAACACTAGAATAGGGAGTCAGAAGAAAAAGGTGTGGTTCCCAAGTGCCTCACTTACTATGTGGTCTTGGGTCATTCAGACTCTCCAAGTCTCTGTGTCCACATGCTTAAGATGGAGGTAGGATAATAGTAACATGAACCTCCAAAAATTGTTGTGAGTTTTGTAAATGGTTAAAAAAAACCAAATTCATTATTTTAGTTTTTATTCCATTAACAAATAATAGCTCTGCTTTAGTTTATTGTGCTTTTTAACTGTAGAAATGGAGAGTTATTTATATGATGGTTTGGTTTTCTCATTTTTCCCCACACTTTTCTAGAACCTTTCTTTGTTAACCAGAATCTTGTAAGCCAGTCAGTTGGTCAGTTAGCAAATATTTATTGAAGCCCTACTACATGCCGGGCAGAGAGATTATTTCAACCTTAATTTGGATACAGTCTAATACATACAGATTTTTGGTCTACCTTTTTTTCCCTTTACTTTCTACTGCTATGAAAATGTTTTCCACTTTTAAAAAAATCCCTCTCGTGCCTGCCTTGGCATGACACATCCATTTACAGTTCTTTGCCCACGGCAGTGTCAGTGTGACTACACATCAGTATGGCCTCACCATTTGTTAAAATGTGGACATACTTTTATACCAGTTGGTGAACAGCCCCAGGAGTGTTGCTCTCACTCCCATAGTTTCATCCATCTCGGCCTATCCTCCTCTCCAAGACCCCTTGACCACCACCACCACCCCTGCCACCCCAGAATCAAGGTGGGCCTAGCACAGATGGCAACTAGACCTAGCTCTTGCATCCATTCTAATTAAGTATAAGGTGTTAACATCACCCTGCGTCTCGCTTGCTTGTCCCACTCCTCACATTTCCACCAACCCTCAGATCACTTGCTGCCTGACCAGAGACAGGTCTCCTACACAAGTCTTCCCCTGTGGCTCTTATTGTCATGACTCTAGGCTTCCCTTGGTGTCCTCTGCACCTGACCATCTCCAAGTCACCCCTCCATAGCCCTGCCCCCAGCATGGCTGCTCAGGTTCTTTCTGTGCATTGTCCAGCATAACCCAAACCAATTCTGTAGTGCTGAAACATCACACTGAATGCTAAGGCCATAGCACTGTTAAGGTATTGAAATGCCTCTTTCTAAATAGTCACTACTCAGAGTCCCCCATCCCATTCCCAGTACCCCAGCCACACTAGCCAGTCCTCTCAAGACCTCTCCCCTCCCCATGATCTGGTACCTAACCTCCCTAACCCTGCTCCTGACCTGTGGCCAATATCTGTTCTAATGGGAAAGTGAAAAAAAAAATAATGGGAAAGTGTATTCCACTAGAATACAAATGCTTTGTTAGTCACCTCTGCAAAGAACTGTAATATAGTGCAGAGCAAGGTATGGTTCTTCCTTCATTTGTGATTCCCTGATTCATTCTTTTGTTGTTGTTGTTGATTCATTCTACCATTACTTATCAATTGCTCTATACCTGAGACACTAAGCCAGGCTCTAGGACCTCCAAACCAAATGAGGTCTCTACCCTCATGGCACTTATATTCTCATAGAGGAGACAGACAGCACATGAGAAAATAAATATACACACATGAATAAATATATATTTTGACCAAGGTTTCAGAAGGAAATTAGATAAGCTTAGGAAGTCAGAAATGGCTTCAGAGAGAAGGCTGTATTTAAAATGGACCTTAAGGATGTACAGAGTTTCCACAGGCCTAGGTAAAGATGAACAGCATAAGCACAGGCATTATGCAGGAAACATGGTGAGTGTTTAGGGACCAGAAGTCCAATTTGTCTGGACAGAGGTGTCCTGGGAGGTCAGATGACAAATGTAAGCAAGTTGACTGAGCCTCACACCTGAAGGTGGACGTATGCATCACAGAACAGGTCAAGACCCCAATTCTCAACCTCATGGGTCTCCAGCAAAACACCCACATGAACGTTCACTAATCTGAACATAGGTCCCCTATGTAAATTGGGCAATGTGTTCATTAGACAAAATACCAGCCCATGGGTGCCTAGGTGGTTCAGTTGGTTAAATGTCTGACTCTTGGATTCAGTTCAGGTCATGATCTCGGGGTCATGGAATCAAGCCCCATGTCAGGCTCTTACACTCACTCTCTCTCTCTCTCTCTCTCTCTCTCTCTCTCTCTCTCTCTCACACACACACACACACACACACACACACAAAATAAATAAATCAAATCTAAAAATTTAAAAATGCTAGCTCAAGGGTGTGGGGCAGCCCTTGCTCTCCCTACAAGTTGGGCACACTGAACACACTAGAACATTTTCTGCTTGCCCTATTTTGTACCAGAAAGCTGGTATATCTCCAAAGGGCACCTTTTCCCATTCCATACTAAAGGCCAAGTTAGGCTAGCAACAGCCCTGCATAGATACTCCTCTCTCTGGTCAGACTGTTCTATTCCTCTCAAATAAATTCTCTGGAACACCCCCTTTGTCTACATCGTTCCATTCCCACCTCTATGGCCTTATCCATAAAGCCCACACACTTCCTTTATCAAACCTTTTTCTTTTCTTGGCCAAACAACCCCCTCCCCCCCCGCCCCACACACACCTCTTGCAATGATTTTTTCCTTTATCCAGACTGCTCCTGAATCCCAGCCCTTCTCTGAATCCTTCCCTGCCACACCTGGCCTGACCCCTCCCTTTGCATGGCTCCCAAAACTTCCTCTTCCTTGACCACCCCCACAGATGCTTCCCTGATTTGTCTCAATTTTGTATATTAACTCAGTGGGTATCTGTCACCTGTCAATCTTTAGCACATATGAACGCAGCAAGGGTAGCTCACCAAGATTGTAAACTGCCAGAACTAGAAACAAGGCAGTGAACGTATCACTCACCTCAGCTGTCATTAAAAGAAACCCATGTCAGTGTTGCTATTTGTAACTGTGCTTCATTCATCAAGAAAATGGGCTGGGGGCTACCTGGGGAGCTCAGTCAGTTAAGTATCTGACTCATAATCTCAGCTCGGGTCTCAATCTCAGAGACATGAATTCAGGCCCCACATTGGGCTGCATGCTGAGTATGGAGCCTAGCTAAAAAAAGAAAAATAAAAGAAAATGACTTGGCATTAATTCATTGGGTCCATTAATTAAATACATATACATTGAATATTTAATATATTCCAAGCACTAGCAATATAACAGCAAAAAAGATATAATCCCTCCCTTTGGAGTTGAGATTTTTTGTGTGTATATCTACTGTGTGCCAGACATTGTACTAGATTCTGAGGTGAGCCAGGCATGTGTGTTAAGGAAGGAAGTCCGTGAGGAGGTAGAAGTGTAGAGCAGGGCAGGGCCTTCCAGCTGGGCTTTGAGCTTAAACCCTGTCCTGTGGGCAAACAGGAGTCATTAAGGATCTTTAAGCAGATCATCCCACATTCTCTGAGGCCACCTGCCTAAACTACTGACTTGTGTTCTAAAACTGTCAAAATTCCTGCATCCCCACCCCCTTATCCTTCCCAAGGCATATCACAATTGTTACATTTACAGTAAGGCTCTTGTGTTGCATTACATTGTATTGTATTGTACGAGTCATAATCATCTGTGTGTGTCTGACTCACCCACTAGTCTGTGAGAAGCAGAAGTCAAGGGCTCACATAGGTCATCTTGCATCCTCAGCACCTAGCACATATTCTGGTGTGTTCAATAAGTGATTACTGGATGGATGGATGGATATATGGATGGATGGGTGGATAGAATGAGTTCTGGAAGTAAGCAGTGAAACAAGAAATAGAAAAGCTAGATGGAATTGACCAATGAAAGTAAAAAATAATAAAGGAACCATAAATGTTGGTTAATTGCAGATGCGTACAAAGGCAGTCCAAGTCCTCTGGGGATGTTTCTTCCTGTGGAATCTCTGCATCTCATCCACGCAGACCATTTACCCTGGAATCAAGGCCAGGGTTACTCAGCGGGCTCTGGACTATGGTGAGTCGAGTGCTTCCAAAAGCCAATTACAGCCCCCCAGGTGGAGTTTGTGATCCAAGCTCATTTTGGATAATCTCATGACCAAGGCAAGCTCTACTATGGGATGATCCAGCCCCTTTTGCAGAGTCTGCTAAGATAGCTGGGAAAGAAGTGGTGTCTGAAAAACAATCAACCTGTCCAAACCAGGCCTATCCAAACCCGCCACAGATGTGCCTTCTCTCCCCACCCCCCTGCCACCTGTACCCTCTCATATACATACAATGAACACCCCTGCTCTAAAGGAGGATACATCACAGGGTAGAGGGGAGGAGATATGAGAGTAAAAGTAACACTGTAGACCTTCAGAAAGGGCTTGGTTCCAAAAGGAACTTAGGGTCACCTAAAATTGTGTGCCAGATTTAATGTAGATTATGATCATGCATTTTTCTTGAGAGAGGCTCAATACATTCATTAGATGCTAAAAGGAGCCTGAGACACTGAAAGATTAAGAAAAACCCTTTTGGAGGTATTTATAAACACAGGAAGAGAAGCATGTTGAGCAGAGCTAGGATGAGGGCAGATTGTATATGGGAAAGGAACTGAGAATTCAAAGTGTATAGGCCCAGTTTTCTCCTGTAAATCTTGGCCCAAGGTTAGCTGAATGCAGGCAGATAGAGTCACTGACGCTTTCTTAACTAAAGCAATCAACGTGAGTACTGCGAATATACCCAAGTGTGACCAGGAAATGCCTCACCCACTACACCACTACATCACTACACCAAAAAAGAAATACAGGAAGGATAGAGGGAAGAAGGAAAGGGTGGAGGAAGGAAAGACTGAGTTTTGGGCAACTCCCGCAGCACCTCATCTAGCACAGGAAATCTAAAATCGATCCATCTTGCACAATTGTAATATGAGCTGGCTATAATGAGAAATACATACCAGGAATGCATGTGTGTATCCATGTGTATACATATATTCATGTGTGTATGTGTGTGTATCTTGTTACTATATTAATAACACTTATATACACAGAAATACATATCAGAACTATCTCATAAAAGTATTAAAGTTGTGAGAATAGCTTATTTTACCCTCCAGATCAGAGCAATTAAAAGAACAGATCTAATCAGTTCATTTGGGTATGAATTTCAGTCCTGTCCCTTTCCTCAATATGTAGGGTTGGGCCAGTAGATTTTCTCATCTGGAAAATGAGGTGAGGGGAATGATAATAATGTTGCCCCCCTGTAGTGATGTGAGGACCAAATGGGATCATCTGTAGAGATATGACATGGGTTGATGGGGAAGAACAGGCTTTAAAGTCAGAACCAGGAAGAGGAAATGTGTGGGAAATGTCAGAAAGGGAGACAGAACATAAAGACTCCTAACTCTGGGAAATGAACTAGGGGTGGTAGAAGGGGAGGAGGGCGGGGGGTGGGGATGAATGGGTGACGGGCACTGAGGGGGGCACTTGACGGGATGAGCACTGGGTGTTATTCTGTATGTTGGCAAATTGAAAACCAATAAAAAATAAATTTATTATAAAAAAATAAAGTCAGAACCATGCCTTGATTGAGCATCTACCATGGCCAAGCTCTTTGATATGTGCCTTACAGGCTCTGGGTTGATTTAATTCCCACAACCACCCTACAAAGAAAGGATAGTCATTTTGCAGAGGAGGAATCTGAGTCTCAGAAGCGCTGAACTGAATTTGCCATGTCACACAGCAGTAAGGGGGTGATGCAAGATCAGAGCTCAGGTCCGCCCTGCCTGATTTCAAGACCTGTGCTCTGTTCTCTGCACCCCATTCCTCCTCAAAGCCTCAATAATGATGTGCAGTAGTTGTGAGCTCTTGGGCAAGCCAGTGAACCTGTCTAATCCTCAACTGCCTCCTATGTTAAATAGGGATAATAATACCTATGTCATTGGGTTGCTCTAAGATCAAAGGATAGAATATGTGTAGAGTGTAAACAGTCTGGCATACATGAGCACACAATTATTATTAAATCATAACAGTGTTAGGATTTGAAACTAACCTGTCTGATAGTGCCTTTGGTTCCATCTTTATATCCTTTACATTCTATCCCTGCAGCCCTATATTACAACATTATTCATGGTATTATAGAAGATAAGATCTACTCTCCATCTCCACAAAGATAACCTAAGTAAAAATGAGCTTAAGCTACAAAATAAGAGGCAAAGGCAAAGCTTCCTTCTCAAAAAGATTAAAATGAAAAGATCATTTTTCATCACTATGTCAGTTACTTTTCACAAGCTCCTTATGTGGAAGAGGGCTCTTTTTCTCCATGAACTCAGAAAAAATGTGTTCTGTGGTGCTACTCTGTAAAGACGAGTTTATTCCTGAATTACACAAAAGCAGGGCTTACTAACCTTTTTGGAGTCCTGGGATCCTTTGAGAATCTGATGCAAATGTGGACCCTCTCCTCTGAAAAATGAGAGACAAAGGTACATGTACACACACATCCTGCTCACAGTCTTTTACTAGAATTTCAGGAGAGTTAAGAGTGGCCTACAGTCCATGTGCCTCAGGCCAAAACTTGCTGAGCTTAAAGAATCTAGGGGAGGGATCCCTGGGTGGTGCAGCGGTTTAGCGCCTGCCTTTGGCCCAGGGTGCGATCCTGGAGACCCGGGATCGAATCCCACATTGGGCTCCCGGTGCATGGAGCCTGCTTCTCCCTCTGCCTATGTCTCTGCCTCTCTCTCTCTCTCTCTCTCTCTCTCTCTGTGTGTGTGACTATCATAAATAAAAAAATAAAAAAAGAATCTAGGGGAAAGGAGACAATGTAGAATAATTTTCTAATAAGACAGGATTCTGAAGCCAAATTGCCCAGATTTGACTATCATAATGCCCTGTAGTAGTACCCTTTAGCCTTGGCCAGGTAATGAGAATCTCTTGTGCTATTAGCCCTGGGGTCCTGGGGTCTTTGTTAGCCTCTCCGAGGACCTGTTTTTCCTTCTGTAAAACAGGGACAATAGCACCCACTTTGTAGGGTTGCTGCTTTCTAAATTTCTCTCAAGAGCTTGCCTTACTCAGTAAACCTCACATATACGTTTAATAATGTTATGCCATTGTTGTAAATAAATGTTCTCTTTGGTTCCTTCATAGGCATTCAAGCTGGAATGGAGATGATTGAGCAAATGATTAAGGAAAAAAACATCCCAGACCTAAAAGGTTCTGAATCTCTAGAATTTCTGAAGGTTGATTATGTGAACTATAATTTTTCAAAGTAAGTAGAAGAGTATTTTTAGCAGTGAAATTAATCTTTAAAATCTTAGGGTTGTGGATGTGCCACTATGTGTTTTGGTGTAACACCAGCACCTGCAGAGTAGAAGTTAACCCACCTTTGGTAAGGGGCTTCTCAGACGAATGACCCAAGAAAGAGGGGTCATAAAGCTGACAGAGAGTGTAGGATTTCGGTCAGAGCACCTGGGTCCGAGTCATATCCCTGCTGCACACTGGTTGTGTACACCTGGTGTATCTGCCCAGAGTCTCGATGTCCTTGCCTCTTTTCTAAAATGATAATTCCTTGCCCCTTGAATTCTTTTTTTTTTAAGATTTTATTTATTTATTCATGAGAGAGAGAGAGGCAGAGACACAGGCAGAGGGAGAAGCAGGCTCCATGCAGGGAGCCCAACGCAGAACTCCATCCCGGGTCTCCAGGATCACACCCCGGGCCGAATGCGGCGCTAAACTGCTGAGCCACACAGGCTGCCCTGCCCTTGATTTCTTTTTTTTTTTTTTTCTTGTATATTTTGTTAATTGAAGTTTGATTTGCCAACATATAGTATGACCCCAGTGCTCATCCCATTAAGTGCCCCCTCAGTGCCCGTCACCTAGACACCCCATCCCCCTGCCCACCTCCCCTTCCACTACCCCTTGTTCATTTCCCAGAGTTAGGAGTCTCTCATGTTCTGTCACCCTCACTGATATTTCCCACTCATTTTCTCTCCTTTCCCCTTTGATCCCTTTCACTGTTTTTTATATTCCCCAAATGAATGAGACCGTATAATGTTTGTCCTTCTCCAATTGACTTACTTCACTCAGCATAATACCCTCCAGTTCTATCCACATTGAAGCAAATGGTGGGTATTTGTCATTTCTAATGGCTGAGTAATATTCAAATGTATATATACACCACATCTTCTTTATCCATTCATCTCTCAATGGACATGGAGGCTCTTTCCACATTTTGGCTATTGTGGACATTGCTGCTATAAACATTGGGGTAAAAGAGACACAGACACTCTTACAAGTAATGAACATCTGTTCTAGTCCCTGCAGAGATGTTCTTCCCCACCTGGACCCCACCCCCTGGAATCAACAGCCAGGTGAGTGGCCCCAGCAGGGACCAGGAGGCAGGCATCCCTCTGTGCAGCCTGCCTGATCCACCCATTTCCCCCAAGCTCCGACATCCGCACATGAGGCTCTTTGACCTGTCTCATCTCTATTCTATTTTTTTTATTGGAGTTCAATTTGCCAATATATAGCATAACACCCAGTGCTCATCCCATCAAGTGCTCCCCTCAGTGCCTGTCACCCAGTCACCCCCACCCCCTGCCCACCTCCCTTTCCACCATCCCTTGTTCGTTTCTCAGTTAGGAGTCTCCCATGTTCTATCTCCCTCTCTGATATTTCCCACTTATTTTCTCTCCTTTCCCCTTTATTCCCTCTCACTATTTTTTATATTCCCCAAATGAATGAGACCATATAATGTTTGTCCTTCTCTGATTGACTTATTTCACTCAGCATAATACCCTCCAGTTCCATCCATGTCGAAGCAAATGGTGGGTATTTGTTATTTCTAATGGCTGAGTAATATTCCATTGTATACATATACCATATCTTCTTTATCTGTTCATCTTTCAATGGACACCGAGGCTCCTTCCACAGTTTGGCTATTGTGGACATTGCTGCCCTTGATTTCTAAGAGAAAATTGTATCCATCCCATTGTTACCCCTACCCCAGAAGGCTAGATTTAGGATTCAATCACAGTCTCAAACACAAATCTACTCCATCAAGCCTTTCCTTATTTTAGTGAAGTTTAGTTGAGATTTCAGAGGTCATAGAAATGGACCACAAATAAGACTCATAAGGAAGAGTAGAGGGGAGCCCAGGTGGCTGAGTCAGTTAAGCGTCCAACTCTTGATCTTTACTGAGGTCTTGATCTCAGGGTTGTGAGTTCAAGCTCTGCTTTGGGCTTCACAATGGGCATGGAGACTACTTAAAAAAAGGAAAAAAAAAAAAAAGAAAGAGGGATCCAGAGGGATCCTATGGAAGCCCCACAATTTTATTAGAACCCAGCCTTTTTGTATTTCTCTGCCCCACCATCCTCAGTTCTGGCTTCTGTCCTCAAGATTGACCACTGCAGTTCAGACATAGGCATTGCAGCTTAGCCATCAAATCCATATTTCAGGTGCAAGAAGGCGTAAGAGAGCTCTTGTAAGTTGGCTTAGTCTCTTCACTGAGTTGTTTCCTTTAGCCCCGCTCTAGTAATACTCTACCTATACAATAATGAACAGAACTTAGCCTTATGATCATACTTCTTATTATTAGCAAGGGAGACTGGAAAATTCACTTTCTAACCAGACATCTTTGCCATCCTAATCAAATTCAGAGATGTTTGGGAATGATAAAGGGAAAGTAGATATTCAGACAGCAGCTGGCAACCTCTGTGGGGTTGCCCCAAAGGCAGTGTAGGGAGAGGATGTCTTTGTCCATCTTGACTTCAATCTTAAAGGTAAAGCAGAGAGTCAAGATTTTATAAGGAATTACCTGTGATTCACAATTTGTCCCAAAGCTTTATCAGTCCAGTGATAATTCCCTGCTGCTCTAACCCTTTGGAGTAATAATTTCTCTGTTATCAAGGATAACATTCTATAAAACCATGAGTTTTCTGGGGGATTGGGAGTGGGTGGGGAGAAGAATGGTGATCAAGGGAAAGCTCTTATGAATGTTCTAGCTGTTAATAAAGGCAGCCATTCAACAAGTATTTATTGAGAACCTACTAGGTACCAAGGCTTGTTCTAGGCATAGGGGATATTGTAGTGAATGGCCCAGATATCCCCTGTCCTTAATGTCCAGTAAAAGTTATGGATATTATATATTTACAAAATGAATTATTTAATTAAAGTGATGATAAGGCCTCAGCAGAAAAATCGAAGGTTAATCATATATTATGAAATGTAGGTGAAGATGAGGAAACATAGGGATTGTCATGCATTGCTAGTGGGAATAAATAAACTGGTACAGTACTTTTAAACCTGTGCTGCCCACACAGGAGCCACCAGTCATATGTGTCTACTGAGCACTGGAAATGGGACTAGTGCAAATAAGGGACTGAATTTTTACTTATTTAATTTTAATTAATTTTAATTTTAAAATGGGTACTCAATTCAGTTATTGAAAAGCTTTTAACTATGTGTGGAACAATTTAAGTATGGAAGTGTACTTTTTCAGTTGAAAATTTTATCCCATCTAAATATAGGACAAGTATTTCTGATGAAATTCAGTGTCCAGATTGAGTCATATTATGAGCACTTAAAAAGACCATATTGTGAACACAAGACTTATTTTGAAAAAAGGGAAATAAAATATTTTTATTGTCATCAATAATTTTTATATTATGTGTTGAAATGATGCTATTATAGATATATTGGGTTAAGTAAAAAATATTAAGAAAATCACTCTCACCTGTTTCTTTACCTCTTTTTTTTTAAAGATTTGTTTATTTATTTATTTATGTGAGAGAGAGAGAGAGAGAGAGAGAGAGGCAGAGACACAGGCAGAGGGAGAGGGAGAAGCAGGCTCCATGCAGGGAGCCCGACATGGGACTCGATCCTGGGACTTCAGGATCGCGCCCTGGGCCAAAGGCAGGCGCCAAACCGCTGAGCCACCCAGGGATCCCCTCTTTTCCTCTTTTAAATGTGGTTACTAGAAATGTTTTGACTATGTATGTGGATCATATTCTGTTTCTATTGGACACTGCTCTTTTAGAAGGTAAAAGGACTTTTTTTTAAATGCCTGCGCTTTTACCTACCAATCCCACTTCTCAGTATCCTTACTAGAAAGACATACACATAAACAGCATGTATGAGGATATTCAGTGTGGCATTGTTTATAATACAGAAATAACTGGAAACAACCTAGGTGCCCAGCAACAAAGAAATGATTTTCATTAATGATACATCCATAGCTTAAATACAAAGAATGCATTAGACCTATATGAATCAACCTTATATATGAAATATTTTCATATTTCTAAGATTTCTAAGATCTGTCAAGTGAACCTCCACCATCTTCTTCCCACGGTGGGACTCAGGGTGTGTGACAAAGAACAGGTAGGAGAAAGAAGGAAAATAGAAGAAACACTAAATAAGCATTTGTTATCAGCTATAACATTTATGTTTTATATTTTTCCTAATCTTAGTTCATAACAATGCCTTTCTTCCTGTGCCACAGTTATACATCATTGATCTCATTTTGTCTTCTCAACCTACCCATGAATAACCCTTCCTTTTAGTGATTGGAAGAAATTAAGTGTCTTACCCAAGGTTGCACAGCTACCACAAAACTCAGTTCTAAGCCAAGTGCTCCTTGCACAATACATGAAGTGGCGTAGCCTACTGGTTAAGAACACAGTCTGAAGACAGATTGAGGAGGACTCCAGGTCTGGTTCTACCGCTTATATAAGACTCCAACCAAGTTCCTTATCTTCTCATCTCTGAATTGCAGATTGTAAAACCAGCAACAACCTCATGAGATTATTGTGAGGATTAAAATGAGCTAATGGATATAAATAAAGTGCTTACCACAGTGCCTGGTAGGGAGTAATCACTCAATACATGAGCCGCCTACCTCTATAGATTGCATACAGCCCATTGCCTCCTACCTGTTGACAGTTCAGAGAATCCTAGGTAAAGTTAATACTCTAAGTTTCTAACCTAGGGAAGATACTGTCCACATAGAGGGCATCTGGGAACAGGAGGAAGGCACCCTTGTGATTATCCCAATGATGGGGGGAGGGGCGCTGCTGGCATTTTGTTGGCACATATGCCAGGTACCCTGCAATGTATATTAACAGTCCTCTACACAAAATAGTTGTCCCAAAATACTAATGTCCTCCCTATACATCTTGAAAAATACTGGAATAGCTGAAGGGAAAAATTATGATGGCACTGTTGTATTTCATACTGTCTTTAATGAAACTAAAGAAATTGATTATTATCTAATTGGTTTTTATATTTCTCATTTCCCCTTCAATTAGACACCAGGGAGGAGCTTCTTGGCAAGGGTTAAAGGGGAATTAGAAGGCAGTGCCCAGAGCTGCTTAGGTGGGTCAGTCAGTTAAGAGTTTGACTCTTGATCTCAGCTCAGGTCTTGATCTCTGGGTCATGAGGTGGTTGTTTGTTTGTTTGTTTGTTTGTTTGTTTGTTTGTTTGCAGTGCCCAGAAGCAGCACCTCAGACCTGAGGTTCACAACTGCTTCCAGGAGTTCCATAAACGTCCTTTCTGATGTTGCCATATTTAGAGATGTGCTAGAAGACCTCTCTAGAAGACATGTGCTAACCTCCTTGTTTGTTTTTACAGCATAAAAATCAATGCCTTTTCATTTCCAAATACTTCATTAGCCTTTGTGCCTGGAGTGGGAATCAAGGCACTGACCAACCATGGCACAGCCAACATCAGTACCAACTGGGATGTCAAATCTCCACTCTTGTGAGTATTCCCTTCAAGGCTGTCTGTGGCTCTTCTGGGGAGAAATGGAACCAAAATTGAAAGTACATAAATTCACAGACGTTTTTGATATTAGGCTTCTTTCCCTCAGCCATTAACAGTCTTTCTTAAGAACACTTTCTTCCAGGAGAGATTTAAGTCAGGATATCTATGCTGGGGGCTGGGTAGAGGAGGAGGAGGGAGGGCTGAAAAGCATCCTTCCCTTAAAGGCGGAGCAAAATGTCACTTAAGATTTCCCAAGGGCTAAAAGGCCCTGACAGTTGGAGGATCAGACATGTACTCAACATTTTAGACCTTCAGTGAGTCACTGTATGATCTTGAGCCATTCCACTCACTTCCCCATCTACAGGGGCAACTGATGGAGAAAGGGGGCCTTCTTACCTCACAAGGAGATTTGAGGATAATAGCTTGTGCCCAATTCTCTCCCTAGCCAAAGGCCTTTGCACCCTCTTAGAAAAAAGAGGGATCAAATTCAAGTTACACTTACAGACCATCTGCTGTGTGCAACTCACTGTCCTAGGTATAATATTTAGGTCTGCCTTGGTTGGTGCCCAAGAACAGCGCATCTAGTCATCTACTTAGTCATTCAACAACCACTTATTGAGTGCCAAACAAGTACCATTTATCTCCATCTCAAGAACTCCAGTCTTGTGCATCATAGAGAAATTATATTTTCCCATAAGTAACATAGATTCAGGTATTCATTCATTTTTTTGCTGACCCATCAGCATATATTAATGCCTCTTCTGTGTGCTCATCCTGGGGAGGGGAGGTAGAGATGAATAACCCACACTCCACTTCCTCAAAGAGTTCATAGACTGTATCTAAGTGTCCCACTCCATCTGTGCCCGTCATAAATAAGGCTACCCCATGTCCTCTCTCCACACAAGCATTGTATATGAATGATGCTTAATATATATTTGGCCTCTATGGGGGACAGAGCACTCAGGATTAGAAAGCTAAGCTAAAGCTGTTACCATTCACGTACTCATGCCTCATTTGTCTAGTAAACATTCAGTACCTACTCTGCTCCTACCTGTTGTTGATGCCAGGAATCCAGAGATGAGAAAGTTCCTGCCCTCCAGGAGCTTAGAGGCTGTGGGAAGTCAGAGAAACAAACAGTCCATCTCCCCCCTACCCAGGCCTGAGTAACCTTGTACTTTTTCTCTCAATAGTCAAGACACAGGAGAAGCTGATTTGTTTCTGTCTGGGGTCTACTTCACTGGTATCATTGTCCTCTCCCAAAATGACTTTGGTCACCCAATCCTGAAGCTCCAAGATTGTTATGCCCAAGTGAGCCATGCCCACGTGTCATTTTCTGGAGAACTCAAGTGAGTGATAGCTCCACGATGGGCAATTACTAGTGGGGCTGGATTCTCCGGCAGGGCCAGAGCAGGTTCACAACCGGCAGATACAGTCCCTGAATAAGCCCATGTTTTGTCTCTTTTCCCCAGTGTCCTGTACAACTCCTTTGCTGAGCCCATGGAAAAACCCATTTTAAAGAACTTAAATGAAATGGTAAGTCTTTAAAGGTGATGCAACCACAGTAAAATGCTCAGCAGCAGTACTGCCATGCTTTACCTTAGTCAGTAAACCTTTATGGAGCCCCTGCTGTATGCTAGCCATCATCCAAGGCACTTTCATGTACATTATTCTTTGCAACCTACCAAGTTTTGCAAGTTGCCTACCATGTGCCAAACATTGTGCTAAGTGCTGAGGATACAGAGATGAATGAAACAGCATTCTCTCCCTCAAGTGCACAGGCTGGGAAAACAACCAACAGGAGTTTATTTATTGCATACCTACTGCATGCCCAGCACCAGGCTAGAGGCTGTTAGGGATATTTAAAAAGGAATAAAATTACCTTCTTTTTAGAAAAACCCAATTCAGTCTTGTGGAACAATAACTTAATGAGTATTTGAATTTAATACATAATTACATGATCATTGGACTGAACCAAAGGGGTTCAGAGAAATGGAAAGATTAAATCAAAAGGGCCTGAAAGTATCCTAGAGGATATTATTTAGAGGATGCAGGACTTGAACTGGGCCTTGAAGTATAAGTATGATTTTGATAGGTAAGGAATGGGGGAGAAGAAAGGTATTTCCAGAAACAGTCTGAGTTAAGATAGCTTCCAAAGTTACAAGTGTCTTGGGATCCCTGGATGGCTCAGCGGTTTAGCGCCTGCCTTTGGTCCAGGGCATGATCCTGTAGTCCCGGGATTGAGTCCCGCATCAGGCTCCCTACATGGAGCCTGCTTCTCCCTCTGCCTGTGTCTCTGCCTCTCTCTCTTTCTGTGTCTCTCATGAGAGAATAAATAAATAAAATCTTTAAAAAACAAACAAAGTTACGTGTCTCGATTTCAGAAATCAGTGTTTGACGAAGGGAAAGATGGAATTGGCTGTGTGTGCCTCTTTCCACTCTAGGCCAGACCATTGCTGTACCCTTTAATCACAGCTGAGGGGAGACAAGGAGAAGGATGAGGACAGGAAATGAAAGGGCAAGAACAGTATCTAGAACCCTCCATTCCCCTCATGCTTGATAGGCAGTCAGTGCTTGATAAATATCACCGAGGAAATCAACACTCAAACACATTCAGCAGCTTGTCCAAGGAGGTTACCTCGCTGCTCAGGGGACTCCAAAGTTGCACGGGCTTTCTCCCTTCTCACCTGGGTGATGAACACCAGTGCACATGCCTGTTGGAGAATGACAGGGAAAGCCTGTCAGCTCAAGGACCCCATACTCACCATCCCTCCTCTGTTGGAGACCAAGTGTGGTTCTTTGGCCTCTAACAGGAAGCCAGTAACTAAGTTTATCTGAAGTTTGCCTAAGACTTAGAGATCATGGATGCTTTGTTTCTAGTATTCCCTTTGTGCCACAGGAAAACAGAAAAGAATGCTTAGACCACAACTATCTAGGTTCCAAGTCCCAGTTCTGCAACTCACTAAAGCTCTTTAAGCTTCAGGTTTCCCATTTATGACAGGGGACAAGGGTGCTCACCTGTCAGCATTATCAAGAGGCCAAAATGGGGTTAAAACACAACAGTTGACATTTACGGAATGCTTGCTATGTACTAAGCAATAGTACATGGATTACTTCTTTTTTAAAAATATTTTATTTATTTATTCATGAAAGACACACACAGAGAGAGGCAGAGACCTAGGCAGAGGGAGAAGCAGGCTCCATGCAGGGAACCTGATGCGGGACTCAATCGTGGGACTCCAGGATCATGCCTTGGGCTGAAGGCAGGCACTAAACCACTGAGCCACCCAGGTAGCCTCGATTACTTCTATTTCTCCTCACAACAACATGATGAAGTAGGTACAGTTATCATCCTTATGTTGCAGATGAGGAAACTGAGGACAGAGTACAAATAACTTACCAAGGGAGTCAACCTCAGGCTCCCAAGCATCTGCTAGTAACTGTCATACTGAGTGCTTAGCACATGCTTAAGCCCAATTCAAGATTTATTTTATAACTCCAAAAGGGGTTCTGATCCAAATATATGTCTGACTACTGGGCTCTCAAGCCAGCCAAGTGGGAAAGTGAAGCCCCCAGCTTTCACCTCTCCAAGCAGAGAATGGAACCACTGACAGAGGAGGCAGGAGGCTGTGGCATCCCCGCAGCCAGGAAAGGCATAGCCAAACGTCCTCAGGTGTGACCGCACCAAATGCACTGGGCACATGTCCTGTCATGCCACAGGAAGAAAAGCCGAGGGCCCATTCTTTTATTGGACTAACTGGGTGTAGTCCTGGTTGCTCTGAAGTTTAACCAGCATTCAATGACATGCCACCCATACATACATAACGTGTGGCCCAGAGGCATCAACTAATTTCAGGGAAAGTCCTTATGACCAAAGGGAGAATGGCTCCTAACCAGAAGGCCTTTGTTTGCAAGGTCTAGGCCCATAAATAGAGGTTTCAAGTGCAATGTGATAACTAACCTACAATTCTTTTATTCCTTTTATGGCCAGCTCTGTCCCATTATCACGAGTGAGGTGGAAGCCCTGAATGCCAATCTCAGCATGCTAGAGGGTGAGTCCCAGAACTGCCTCTTCAGGATGGTTCTCTTACTACCTTCTACCTGCTTTAGTCTCTGCAAACTAGAGCCATGGGAAATGCCAGCTCTGGCACTAAACTCATCCTCTTTAGAATGAGTCGAGCTAGTCTCAACCAAGTTATCCCCTTCCCACCCCATTCTAACTCCTTTAGTGATTCCTTGTTGCCTCAGGATCAAGTCCAAATGCTTTAACATAAAGGACTACAAGACCTGCCCATCATGCTCTTGCTCAACTTACCTCTCTCGGCCTCATCTTATACCTTTTTCTGCTCCCACAAACTGCTTCTACTGCCCCCATGCCCCTTACTTGGCTCATGCTGCCTTCCCTGCCTAGAAGAGCTTCCCCTCCCCTTTACCAATTCATTTGTTAATTTATGAGATATTTATGGAACACCTACTGCTTTGCCAGTACTGCACTAAATCCTAAGGGGTCCAGTCCCTTCCACTTCCCTGAGCCATCCTTAGTCCTGTCCACTTCTCATTATCTTTTAAGGCTCAGCTCAGACATAGCTCAGACATAGTCTTATCTGAGAAGTCAAACCCGATAGCTTGCACCCCAAAGTTTTGCCTCCTGTGCGCTCACATGACACTTTGGGCATATCTCTCTCTTTGCACTCCATCCATTCATTTACCAAAAGTGTGCTGAGAACTGGTAAGAGCCTGGGTGCTGTTCTTGGTACTGGGAATGCAACAGTAAGCCCAGAAGATAGAAATCCCTGCCCTCATGGGACTAGTCAGAGGAGACAGACAGCAAGCAAGATAATAAGTTAAATCTATGATACTGATGGGCTAAGTGATAAGAAGAAGGATAAAGTAGAAAAGGACCTGGGGAGGTGTTTCTGTTAAAATCGGATGGCCAGAAAAGACATCACTGAGCAGGTGACATTACAGTAAGAATTTGAATGGAGTAGAGAGTGAACCACTCCTAACCTGGACAAAGAACACTTCAGATACAGGAACGGGCAAGCTCAAGGGCCCATGTAGGAACATGCCAGGTGTGTTGGAGAAACTGTGAGGAGGCCATACTGGGAACAATATGAGGGGGAAGGACAGCCAGAGATGAGGTCAGAGCGGGGGAAAGCACTGCTCAGGTCTTCAGGACTCTGCAGCTCCATACAAAGACTGGCTCTTAGTCTGAGATGAGAAGTCTTCAGAGAGTTCTGAACAGGGCTTGCATGATCTGACTTATATTGTAAGGAGATCACCCTGGCTTCCATCGATTCACAATAAACAGGAATGGGGCAAGGCTGGAAGCAGGGAGACCACGTAAGAGGCTACTGCATTGACCTGCATGAGCAGTGATGGCAGTTGACCTGGATGGAGTGATGAAGATGGCAGAATATGCTCAGGTTCTGGTTGTACCTTGAAGGTAGAGACAGTAGTATTTGCCAACACTGCATGTGGGTCATGAGGGAAGTCAAGGATGACTCCATATTTTCGTTTGTGTGACTAAAAAAATGGGGAGAAGGGAAATCACCAGTTACCAAGATGGAGAAGATTATAAGCATAAGTCTGTAGAAGGACTATCAGGAGCTCAGTTTTAGACCTATTCTTACTATCCTGTATAATAATGTCTGACTCTTCCCCCAGGCTAGGAGTCCCACAAGCACAGGGACTTTGACCATGTCCCCAGCACCAGGCAAAGTGCCTAACCCACACTAGGTGAATGAATATTGGGTCAATGAAGGGTTGCACAGTGGCTGGACAAGTAGATTGGACTGGGTGCAGATGGATGAAAAAAGGATGAATTGGGGAGGTAGGGAAAGAGGAATATGTAGTAAGGAAAGAACTTGTTGAAGTTCTAGCTTGCCATGGGCAAGTTTCTCTACCTCACTCCCTCATCTGCAATCGTGCTTCCTACAAACTCCACCTACTGTCCTCTGGTCCCCTGGCCTCTTCTGCTGTGCTCTGAAAATGATAATACAAAAAAATGAACTGAATTAATAGACTGTGCATGAGAATTTTCTTGGCCTCTTTAACTTAGGGAATTTTATCCCTGTCTATCTTTCTCAACATTTCTTTTTAAAAATTATTGCTAATGATAACAGTAATACATACTCATTGTAAAACATTAAAGTTCTAACTATATAGAAGGCTATAACATAGAACTTGAAAGTCTCTCATTACACCAACCTAATATGTGGCTTAATATTAACATGTGGCTTTTGTTTGTCTAATTCTCTTTTTTAAAAAGATGGGTATATGTGCATTGTGTTTGTATGTGCCTGCACATAAAAGGCTATACAACAAAATTTTACTGATGTTTCCCTCAGTCTAATGTGATGAAAAAGGGTTTGACTTGGCATGCCTGGGTGGCTCAGTGGTTGAGTGTCTGCCTTCAGCTCAGGCCCTGATCCCAGGGTCCTGGGATCGAGTCCCGTGTTGGGCTCCTAGCAGGGCACTTTCTTCTCCCTCTGCCTATGTCTCTGCCTCTATCTGTGTGTCTCTCATGAATAAATAGATAAAATCTAAAAAAAAAATGCAGATTATGATCTTATAATCTTCCCTTTGACTTTCTTTTTTTGACTTACTTACCCATCCTGGGTTTTGAAAAGCAAGCATGTATTACTTGTGAAATAAAGGTAATTGTTATTTTAAATAACAGAGAATTAAAATTATATTGCTCTGGATAGATAATAATCAGATGCTATACTATGTCTTTAATAAATATAAATTTTTATTTTTATTTGTTTTTTAGTTTTAACCAAGATTGACAACTATACTCTGCTGGATTATTCCCTCATCAGTTCTCCGGAAATTACTGAGAATTATATCGAGCTGAATTTGAAGGTAACTATATCATCACCAGAATCCGCATCCTGTAAAGAAGATGTGGTCTATGTATACAATGGAATATTACTCAGCCATTAGAAACGACAAATACCCACCATTTGCTTCAACGTGGATGGAACTGGAGGGTATTATGCTGAGTTAAATAAGTCAATTGGAGAAGGACAAACATTATATGGTCTCATTCATTTGGGGAATGTAAAAAATAGTGAAAGGGAATAAAGGGGAAAGGAGAAAAAATGAGTGGGAAATATCAGAAAGGGAGACAGAACATGAAAGACTCCTAACTCTGGGAAACGAACTAGGGGTGGTGGAGGCGGGAGGTGAGCAGGGGGTGGGGGTGACTGGGTGACGGGCACTGAGGTGGGCACTTGAGAGAATGAGCACTGGGTGCTATTCTATATGTTGGCAAATTGAACACCAATAAAAAATAAATTTATAAAAAAAATTCACATCCTGGCTCTCAACAGCCAGTATTCGAAAAACAAATATTATATGCAGAAGGAACTATCACTACATACCCTCCAAATAATTTAATGTCCTTTCAAGCAATTTCCTCATGCATATGCTCTTTCAAAGACCCTTCAACATTTTATTGATTGGTAATGATGGTTTAGATTTGCCCAACATATGACTGCTTTCTCCAAGCAAAGTATCATGGTGACTCTGTCTCTGGGGATAGGTCTGTGGCTAAGAGGCAGCAGGTAGAGTGGTTCTGCATGTATTAGAACTTAACACATCAGTAGATTATACGTATCAATACCCCTGTTCCTGTCAGGTTAGCCAATTTAACAGAGGGCTCTTGACCTCATTCAGAGCCATTCACATGCGAAGATGGTGTTTGCTGATTCTGGAAGAGAGATTAATTTTCTTTATGCTTAGTTTTGCCCCAAAGTTAATATCAGTGTTTTTTTTAAGTGCATATTGACTTATACTTCAATCACTTAGAGTCACTGAACTCAGCTAAATGTTACTCGAGACACCATTTTAGAATAACACCCTATAGCCACTGAAGGCAGCATCAGGAATGCCACAGAAATGCTTTAGCCCATTGAGAGTCCTGGGTCCTTCTGAGTCTCTGATACACCAGATGCTCAGCAGTCATAGAGTTTGAACGTCAAGGGTTTAGCATCTTTACATAGCACCTCAAGAACTAGGTAGATCTGTGCATCCAGTTAAAATGCACCTGCTTTCTGAGAGAAGGTTACACCCCAGCATGGACAGACATGTCCATATATACTCAAGAAGTCATCAGAGCTGTGAAACCACAGTCATTGGTCAAGGACAGGCCCTGTGGTCTTTTAATCCCTACTGAGTTTCTGGTATTTTCCTGATTCTGACATAAGCAGATCCACCTTCGTTAGTGCGCTATACCCAAGTCTTGAACTGATACACTGATCTTTCTCTCTGTTTTCCCACAGGGTGTATTCTACCCACTGGACAACCTCACTGACCCCCCCTTCTTGCCAGTTCCTTTTGTGCTGCCAGAACGCAGTGACTCTATGCTCTATGTTGGAATCTCCGAGTTTTTCTTTAAATCTGCATCCTTTGCTTACTTTATAGCTGGGGCCTTCAACGTCACTTTCTCCATGAAAGAGGTGAGGAGAGTTAATGGATGGAACAATCAACACTAGCATTTAGTCTTATTATAAGTAGCCCATTATGGGAATTTTATGTCATAGTTTCTATTTCCTGGCCTTTTTAAGTCTAAAAACTTAGACTATCAACCCTAGCAGGCCATGAATGAAGTAATTGTGAACTGAATACTGTTATTAGCTGGGGAGTTGTTGGGTCTCCAGATCTGCTAATTTCAGTTGTGTATGATACCAGGTCACTGTTCTAGACTGATGTTAAATAATGCCAAGACTCCCCTCCACCACTCATGGCCTGTAACTTTGGGCATCTTCAATTTATTTAATTTCTCTGGGCCAGAGCATCATCATTTTAAAAATGGGAATAATAATTCCATACTCACAAGGTTGACATGGACTTTAGAGAGGTTTAAATATATGTAAAGCATTCAGAGCAATGCCTAGCACAGCATAAGTGTTCTTTAAGTGTTGCTTATTATCGTTGTTAGTATTATTATTATGCCTTGTGTTATGCCAGTACAAACTTTTCCTATTGGTAATTTCAACTGACTTATCTACAATGACTGGTATTAGGACACATACTCATGAATTCTCTTTGCCATGCCCCTCCCTTGTATGATGAGAACACTCTCTCCGGGCAGTCAACCAATGACTTTTATTAAGTATCCCTTACTAATCTTCTCATTCCATGGGTCTTAATTATACAAATGGTTATAAAATTTGAATTCAAAATTCTAGGTGTGGTAGCACTGGCTGCCATAGACTACTGAGAATTAGAAAGCTCTAGCTTCAGATTTGGAAACCATCCATCCATGAAGATAAATTACTTAAGCATCCTTTGTCAGTAATCTTTGAAAAGATGGGCAATAATACAAGACTTATTGTTAACCACTGTCGGATATTTACACCTGGATCATACATATATAACATAAACAGTGTTGCCAAGGTTAAAAGGCACTTTCTGTGTGACCTTGGGCAAGCTACTTTACTTCTCTGGACCTCAGATTTCCTAAGGCTGGGCTATAAAACGATAGGCCACCTTTAAACACTAATTGATTGTTGGTGTAACAACTTCATGACTCATAAAAATATAAGGAAAGTTAAATTTTCCCTAAAAAGAGAACCAGGTAAAAATCTTAGAGTAACATGATGGTCTTGATTTTCCAGATTTCCAACCATTTGGTTCAAAACTCTCAAGGTCTTGGCAACATGCTCTCCCGGGTAAGTAAGTACTGAGAGTTTGGCTCCTTGGTGTAGTGTATTTGGATTCATTGCAGTTACTTCTGGAGGATTTATGGGTTCTTTCTCTTGCTTTTTGGTCCAATCTGAGTCCATCTTTCCATTCTGAAGATATTTTTTTCTTTTTTTAAAGATTTATTTATTTGAAAGAGAGCAAGTGAGTAGAGGGTAGGGGCAGAGGGAGAGGCAGAGAGAGTCTTACGCACACTCTACGCGGAGCATGAGCCTGAAAAAGGGCTTGATGTCACAACCTGAGCTAAAACCAAGAGTCAGATACCCAACTGACTGTGCCACCCAGGCACCCAAGACTTTTCTTTTCTTTTAATAAAATAGCCACAAATATTTACTAAACAAGTTACTATTAAAGGCATTATAAGTTTACAAAATAAATCAACTGTCCCTTCCATAAGGTTTACATTTGAAATAATCAGTTTGAATGGGAAATGGGGGAATAGTGCCCATGTTTGGGCACTAATTAATATTTTCAATGTAGAAAATATTAATATCATGCCTTCACAGCACCTGGGTACTGAACACAGTGTACTGAAAGCTCAGGTTTGGTCTTGAGAACAGAGAGATGCTCTGAGCATCCTGGTTTTAGAGCAAGGATCTTGAGTCAGACAGACCTGGTTGTGAATCCCAGTTCTTCAATTTATTCATTCGGAAGTTAAGGAAATTATTTAACAAAAACCCCCTGTCTTCAGCTGTGAAACAGGGATTCTGACAGCATCCACCCAGAGGGATTTTGTGAAGATTAAACCAAATAATTTGTATATATTCAGTGAATGTCAGATGTTGTTATTATTTTTTGTGTGTGTTGGTGGTGGTGTCATGATTATTAAAGAGTTTTGTTTGTATTCTAACTGCATCATGTCAGATTTAATCATCCAGGCACCCAAAATTTGTGATTTCCCCTTATCAACTCAACTCCCTGGTCACTTCTTTCCCTGAACATTGGCAGATTGCAGAAATCTACATCTTGTCCCAGCCCTTCATGGTACGGGTCATGGCAACGGAGCCTCCCGTGATCAGTTTGCTACCTGGTAACTTCACCCTGGACATCCCTGCCTCCATCGTGATCCTCACCCAGCCTGAGAACTCAACTGCTGAAGCCATTGTGTCCATGGATTTTGTAAGCCTGCAAGAGGGGCAGGAGGGCAGACTGTGGACACCAGTCCTGTTCCTACAGTGGGGCCACTGACCAACAGTGCTCTGTTCAGTATCTGGGGGCGTGAGGTCTGATTCATCAATTAGGGGTGAGGACAGAGGTGAGACTGGGCTGGGAGCAGTATGGGAGGCCAGTGCTCACACCCCCTCCAGGGTAAAATAGCTCTTCCCTTCCTCTGCTTCCTGTGTGCCCTTCCTGCCACTGCAGTTACATTGATAACTGACTCTTTTTTTCCCAAAATAAGTCAATCAGGATGGAATTCAAGGTTATTTGAGCAGATGAAGGCCAAATGCAACCCAACAGAAAGGGACTAATATGAGTCTAAGCAAATGTCACACACACATGTACATGTGCACACACAAACACATACACAGTACATGGAGAAAGGCCTTAGGAAAAAAATAGAAAAATAATTTAAGGGAGATCCTTAAAAAGTCATTATAGTTAGGTTTCCTATCTGCAAGAGTACATTTTCAAGCTATTTCTTTCCAGTATCTCTTAGTAATGAGAGGGAAAGTGGAGCCACTACAAGAAATGATATTTGTGGCCAAAATAGACAGAGTCAATCCTCTTAGTAACGAATGCTTTTGTTGTCTGCAGGTTGCTAGTACTAGTGTTGGCCTGGTTATCTTGGGACAAAGACTGGTCTGCTCATTGTCTCTGAACAGGTAAGTTTAGTTGATTCGACTGTTGAAAACCTTAGTTATAAGTGATTCAGCAGCCCATAGACACAAAGTGAACATAAACAGAACAGGGGAAGTTACCACTAGACAGAACATGAATCACTTAGACACTCCTCTTGTCGTGATCCAGATGATTTTAAAGTATGGGCTTCACTAAAAACTGTGGTGTGGAGACTTTTTTTCTTCCCATTAGATAATGTTCAGATAAAACGAGTGGCCAAATAAGTGTAAATATAGTTCCATAATATAACCTCACATTCTAATGGTACCATAATATAAATAAAAGATCCTCATCAGGGCAGCCCCTGTGGCCCAGTGGTTTAGCGCCGCCTTCAGCCCGATGCGTGATCCTAGTGACCTGGGATCAAGTCCCACGTCAGGCTCCCTGCGTGGAGCCTGCTTCTCCCTCTGCCTATGTTCTGCCTCTCTCTCTCTCTCTCTCTCTCTCTCTCTCTGTATCTCTCATGAATAAATAAATAAAATCTTAAAAAATAAAAGATCCTCATCAACAACTTCAGGTAGCATGCTATTGAGGAAAGAGCATGAAACTTTGAGGTTGAGGAACAAAATGTCAAATCCCTAGCCACTGGTTCTAGAACCTCTTTGTGGCTCAGTCTCCTTGTCTGTAAAATACTGAAGTTGGACTGAGGTCATCTCTGAGGTACCTTCAGGCTCTGATCCTCTGACCCCATTACTAGAACATGGAGTTTAACAAAACCATGTGCCGTGGCCTAGCTGGGTTTCAAATGAACTCCATGCGCTATGAAAGGGATCAGAGAGGTCATGTCCACAGACAGTTGGAAAGTAATTGCCATTGAGAAGAACTGTCTGCAAAGCCCATTTTCCTTGGCCCTGTGAAGGCAACAGTTGAAGCTATGAATCAAACTATCTGGGGGGGAGGAGGAATGATAATCAGAATGACCAAATGGTCCAGACGAAACCCACAGAAGGGAAAAGAAATTCTATAAAAAGGCCAGAGAAAGCAGAGTCTGGAAAAAAAACAGGAAATCAACAGAGAGGAAAAGTAAGTCAATCACCATAAGTCAGCTGGATGATTATGAAGCTGTTATTGCAGAAACATGGAAGGTACTTTCAATAAAATGATATTAAATAGGACAAAGAGAATACAAAATTGCGTGAACACAGCAGTCAGGTATGTAAAATAGCTTTCCATCTGGATGAGAAACTGAATCACAAATGAAGAGCTGTGTTAGGATATGGGATTGAGCAAGGGTTTTCTCCTTAAAATTTTCTTTGTAACTATATTATTTTCCCAGTAAAAGGAACAACAACAAAAAAGGCAGTATGGTTTCCCAGAGAGAAAAGATTTCAAGAAGGCTTTATTACATTTTACCCAACTCTGCAACACAGGGCTGATTTCTCCGTTAGTCTCAGCAGGCGCAGAGCCTAGAGCCCATGGATACTTTAGGGACCCCATGAAAGTATTTTAATATATTTTAAAATAAGAATTAAAAAATGAACAGAATCCTGGCTGGATTATACTTATATTTATAACAACATAGCCTTCCAATATAATTTTAATATCTCTTTATGGAGGAAGGCGTCCCAGAGGCAAAAGTACCTAAGGCCCCTGAAGTCATAACATGTCGCTATCTCCACAAGGTCAAGGCTGATGAAACTCTGAATCTTGATAGGTCATCTTGGGGATGGCAGTTTTAATAGTGAGAGGATGGAAGCCAGAGCACAGGAGAGGAGGAGGGAAGGGCTGGTGGATGAGGGAGAGGCAGCATCTGAGAGGCCAGAGTCCTCCATCTGCAGCCTGTGGACAGGGCTGATAGGAAAGGGGGACTAGAGATCCCTGGGTGGCGCAGCGGTTTGGTGCCTGCCTTTGGCCCAGGGCACGATCCTGGAGACCCAGGATCGAATCCCACGTCGGGCTCCCGGTGCATGGAGCCTGCTTCCCCCCACCCTGCCTGTGTCTCTGCCTCTCTCTCTCTGTGTGACTATCAAAAATAAAATAAAAATAAAAAAAAAAATAACAAAAAAAAAAAAAGGAAAGGGGGACTAGAAATCTGGAGGGATGGGGGACGAAGGGGACAGGGCCACTGATTGAGGCAGCAAGCTCTTGAGAAGGGAGAAACCATGTGTGCCCTTGAGCAGGGGTCTGCTTTACTGGCAGGATGGAAGTAAGGATTTCATAAGTATGGGGCTTCAGGCTTGTGGCCAGTAAAAGAAACCTTAAGGAACAAAGAAAGAAACCAGATTCACTTCTCTGCTTAAATCAGTCAGACTCTCCTCTCCAGCGTTCGTCTTGGTTAGAGACTGCATGTTCGGAGGCCTTTAGGTTTACTTATAGGAGTAACTACAAAAAAGGATTGCAACCTGCTCAATGCATGTCCCCCAAAGAAATGTGTGGATCCATTCTCTGGCTTCCTCTGGCCCATAAACATGCTTTGACCTGGCCAACACAGGCTGAGATTAAGACTCCTGCCTTCCTGGAGTGTCCTCCGCATTGCCCTGTGGTCTCCCTTAGATTCTCCAGCCGGGGAGGCTTCCTGAGACCTTAGAGGGGTCTGAGCAGGACTGGCTACCTAACTTGCAAGGCCCACTGCAAAATGAAAATGTGGAGCCCCTTGTTCAAAACCTTATGGAGGATTTCAAGATGGAGACAGCAGGGCATTAAACCAAGCATGGGCCCTTCTGAGTGAGGCCGTGTCCCACTGCACAGGTCACCTGCATTGAATTGGGGGGTGGCTTTTGCAGGGGGTTCTAAAGCAGACCTCGGCACTAAGAGGACAAGGAGGATAGACCAGGCATCACTCAGTCCCAAAGCAGCCCATGAAAGACTGCTAAAGAGCAGAGGCTGTCGCTTCCATCAGTACCAGCAGCACCTGCCAAGCCTTGAGGGCGGGCGGGGCCCCACGATGGCCCCCCCCCCCCCCCCCCCCCCGAGCAGAGGCAGGAAGTCCCCGACCAGGCCTCCAGTTTGGCCCCGGGTCCTGCGGCCGCAGCCCAAACTGAGGAAGCCAGCCCATTCCCTGGCCAGCTGCCGCCCCCGGCGCCCGGCCAGCCCTTGTTCAGAAGAGAGGTTTCAAAATCAAAGATGGGAAAATCGGAGAAAATTGCCATTCCCCACGGCCAGCTTGTTCATGGTATACACTTGTGTGAACAACCAAAGATAAACAGACAGAAAAGCAAATATAACTTACCACTAACCAAGATCACCTCTGCAAAAAGAAATGAAAATAACTTTTGGCAGGATTCTGTTTCATCCGCTTTAATTCAGAAGCAGGAAAAAAAGCCTTTTAAAAACACTGAGAATATTAAAAATATGCATTTGAAGAAATCAGCATTTCTAACTGAAGTGAACCAAAAGGAAAATTATGCTGGGGCAAAGTTTAGTGATCCACCTTCTCCTAGTGTTCTTCCAAAGCCTCCTAGTCACTGGATGGGAAGCACTATTGAAAATTCCAACCAAAATAGGGAGTTGATGGCAGTACACTTAAAAACTCTCCTAAAAGTTCAAACTTAGATTTCAGATTGCAATGTCTGTCAGTTTTCAAAATCTCTGGACTCTTGAAAAGAAAATTGGTACAGAAATGAAAATTTGCCTTGTAACTTACAAGTGCAAAAGATGAGTTGAAAAAATTACAACCAACAACTTGTATTATATTTTATATTTTGTAAATACTGTATACCATGTATTATGTGTATATTGTTCATACTTGAGAGGTACATTATAGTTTTGTTATGAAAGTATGTATTTTGCCCTGCCAAACAGTAGGTGTTTTGTATATATACAATGGAGAAATTTTAAGTGTGCTAAGGCACATGGAAGACCGATTTATTTGCACAAGGTACTGAGATTTTTTTTAAAGAAACAGTTATCTCAAGGTGAAGATCTAAATGTGAACAGTTTACTAATGCATTACTGAAGTTTAAATCTGTGGTACAATCATTGTAAATATGGGGTTTGTCTATGTTTCTCTAAATTGATTTCTGCGTTCTAATCTGTAATTACTGGAAAACTATTCCCATTTTTACCAAACTTAATTTCTGGTTTTTGGTTTATCCATTTAAATTTAAGATATCTCTAATTTTAATGCCAACAAAATTGGTTGTACTCAAATTTTTAAATAATAATATAATTTGGCCCCCCCTTTTATACTAAAAAAAAAAAAAAGCAGAGGCTGTGCTGAAGGAGTGTGTTCACCTGTGGCCCCAGGAGGGGCAGCCCCGCCTCCTGCAACTGCCCTGGCCAGTGCCTCCATTCCCGGTCCCAGAGGTGCTGCTTTTCCAGACAGATGGCCTGATTCGGTCTTGGGTGAGGTCAGAGAGACACAGCACCAAGAGGTGTAAAGGGGGGTGGGGATCAGTGAGGCATCCCTGAGAAGACCAAATTAGGCTCCCAGAATACTAACCCCCCAAACACCTTTCTAAACATCCCCTGCCTGAATGTGTCTCTTTAGCTGCTCCAGGCTGGCTACATAGGCAGCAGATACACAAATCAAGGCCAATCCAGTGTGGTGAGTTTAAAGAGGCAGTGAGAAAAAAAAAAAAAAAAAAGAGGCAGTGAGATCATAGGCTTTAGAGTCAGACTAGCTGGTTCAGATCCCCGCCCTGCTGTTAATTAGCCGTGGGGTCTCAGGTAGGTTACTTAACCTCTCTGGGCCTCCATTTCCTTCTCTCTAAAATGAGGATATAATACAATCCACTTCAGGGGGTTATTGTCAGGAATGCATGAGTTAATACATGTAAAGTGCTTGTTAAGTGTTCAAGGTTGGCTATGACTATTATTTAAAATTAGGAGCTGGCCTCAGCCAGGGGAAGATCGTTTCAAGAGTTCTCCTGTTCAGGAAACCCCTCATTCCCCTGTTTTCCACCCAGTGATGGCTATTATAGAAATTGCCTTTTGTTCTACTATTTATGACTACTTTATTATTGAGCCTTTACTGTCTACTGGTCCTGTGCCAAGAACTTCACATTTATTACTTTATTTAAACCTCACAACCCAGTATCTCCAGGACCTGGCATGGTCTTCAATCAATGTCTGTAGATTTAATGAACAGACCTGGAGATAGCTTATTATCCCTGTTTTACAGTTTATAGAGGTCAAAATCACTTGCTCATGTCACAGAGCTATTGAATGGCAGAACCAGAACTTGACCCTGGATGAGTGGTTTTCACAGCCATGAATGTTCACTTACGACATTACACTGTCTTTGATGTGGTGCCTAGCAAAAACTTAGAAGATTTAGACAGTAAATATCCCTCCTTGCCCAGAAGAGGAAACCCATGAGTGTGAACTCACAAAATTGAAGCAGAAAGCCTGTCCTTTCTCAATGTGAAGATTTGATAGAAGATGAGAATCCAAAGGCAGTGGGTGACCTGCAGTGGAAGAAAAAGCACATAGCTTTCCACACAGCTGCATTGAGAAATAGAGTGAAGGGAGAAATAAAGAAAGTAGAAGCAGAGAGCACAAGTAATCATCATGACCTCTATGAGTATGACTACAGCACAGCCCTGTAGTCAGGCATATCTAATTTGGAATTCCATCTCTGTCGTTTGCTAGCTGTGTGACCCTGGGCAAGTCAATCAATTTCCCTAAATATCAGTTTCCTCATCAGCAAAACAGAGCACCTATCCACAGAGCTGTTGTATGGGTAGACAAGGTAATATCTGAAAAGTGCAGTGTTCCCCCACATAACCAGTGCTCAAGAAATATTTGTTACTACTAACAGTAGAGTTTTATTCTCTTTTCCCCTTCTGGAATCAAATTTTGACCAAATAAGAGGGAGAAATTGGTCCCAAGAGACAGGATAAGTCAGGACAGCCTTAAAAAGGCCTTAGAGTTAGCCCTCAGTGTCATAAACCAATTTGTACTGGTCTATTTACAACTGAGACTTTTGTTCCAAACACAGTTCTATTGGGAGATAACCCCAGTGCAGGTTGATTCACATAGAAGACATTTCTGAGACCAAATTAAACAACACTTACCCTTTTTTTGGTCGCCATATAGATGACTAAATTCTAACCCTTTTTCTTAATTGCATGCAAAGATCAAGTCAATCAAATATACAGTATTGTTGGGCCATTTAGAACTTTGGAACAATTTTGACATTGCTACAAGTGAAGCATTGGACACTCCTAAACTGCGCCCCCACCAGTAACATCAGCACACACACACACACACACACACACACACTACAACCCCTCCCAGGTCAGAGAATGCAAAGATAGCTGGCTACAAGCAGATAGAATCACCACCCGATTCTCATAGCTTGGGCAGATAAACATTTCCCAATGTAAGCCATCCGAAAAGATACCCAGAAAGGAAAAAATTCTGGGAAGAATGGATTCAATTTTTGTCAGAACCATGTTTTAGACAAGTCATCAGAATGCAGGCTTAGCACCTGGGCTAACCGCCATCTCCACCTTCCCTCTGAGCTACTATGAAAGCCAAGGCAGAGTAATGCCACTGTGGGAGGCCGCCATCAGAGGAGGAAACTCCAAATGACTCCTTTGCCTTCTCCCAAATTTATTAGGGGAATTTCCAGAATATAGGAAGCAATGAAGATAAAACACTGAGGAACTCTTCCTCATCAAGAGGGTCCTTTAATACCAGGGTGGGTTGAACACATTCCTCACATTAAAACCTTTCGTTGTTGGGAGCATCTGGGTGGCACAGTCAATTAGGCATCTGACTCTCCTGGTTTTGGCTCTGGTCGTGATCTCATGGTTGTGAGATTGAGCCCCACATCAAGCTCCATGCTCAGTGCGGAATCTACTTGGGATTCTCTCTCCCTCTGCCCCTCCCGCTCATTCTCTCTCTCCCTCCCTCTCCCTCTCTAAGATAGATAAATCTTTAAAAAAAAAAAAAAAAAAAAAGCTTCATCGTGGATTAAATCCACAGCCTGGGCTTGTCAGGCTCTCCTACTGCCTTCCAAGCAAGCCAGTCTTACCTCTCATAACTCCCTAAAATGAACATTCTGCTTTAGGCTGGCTCTGAGAGTGACCCCAATTCTCATAAACACTTCCCCACACATCCTTTATCTGCTCACTTATCTATAATTCATTAGTGACAATTTATTGAGCACCTATTATGTACTCTATACTGTTCTTAATACAGATAGTAAAGAGAAAGGCAATTGTTTCTACCTTCCAGGTCCATGACCTGGTGAGAGAAGCACTCAGATTAAAAGGCAAAAACTGAGTCCTAAGGGAAATGGTGGAGTGCTTGTACATGGTACAGAGTGCTTCTATCAAAGGGCAGTTTATTCTCCCCCACCCCAAATCTTATACACACACTCACACTCCTACCTCCAACCCACACTGGTTTCTTCACCTTTTTGGACCTTCTTAGAAGGTCATGCAGTAAGTCAGTGTGCTTTGTAAACCCACAAAGGAGCACCAAATACATGCTGCTTTGCATTGTTCCTTAATTGATTCCTATACATACAGCTTCTGTCTGTCCATCATAATTATAATTAAAATTCTTCACATAGCCTAGCGCATTACTGAGCATAGAAGGGTCACCTAGGAAACCTCTTGGTCTGCCTATCTTTTCTCCATACTGCAGCCAGACTGATCTTTACAAAACACAGACATCATCTCCTTTTTTTAGAAACCCTCCCTAGATTCCTTACTCTTAAGATAAATAGAGAGGGAGAGCACCACAGGCAGAGGGAGAAGCAGGCTCCATGCAGGGAGCCTGATATGGGACTCAATCCCAAGTCTCCAGGATCACACCCTGAGCCGAAGGCAGGCGCTAAACCGCTGAGCCACCCAAGGATCCCCATCCCAATTTGCCTTTTTACTCTTGCTCACCCTTCATATGTCAGCTCAAGGAAACATTCCAGCTTGGAAACCTTCCTGCATCTGCCAATTTAGATCAGGTTCCTCTCTTATTTGCCTTACTGAACTTTTTCTTTCCTTCGAAGCATTTATCTCAATCTGTAATTAAACTGTCATCAATGGGCTTACTTGATTAATGTGTGCCTCTCCCCATTAGGCTTTGAGCTACCTGAGAGCAGTGGCTGTTGTTTGGTCTCACTCAGAATCGTTATCTCCAGAACCCGTCACAGGGCTGACATATATTAGGTGTTTGATAAGTATCTTCTGGGCAGATGAATGATTGATTGAATGAATAAATACTAAGTGCCTAAATGTGACATGCTCTGGACTCAACAGAGTTCCAAGTCAGAGGGCAAATAGACAATTATTGTATAATATTGAGTGTGAGAATTGGTTTTCAGTGTCTGCTATGGCCACAGGGTTGGAGGAATGGCATTGTGAGTGCCTGTGCCTTGGTCCACTTGAACTTCATTATGCCATATTTGCAATATGGACCCGGATCATGACCCCACCATCATTTGACATGCTAAACTGTTTGATTTTTGCTCTGGGTTTCAATCAGGGCAGTAAATCTTCTCCAAAACTTTTTAAATAAGCTATACTCACATATGTCTGCAAGGTAGGACTACTTGAGCTCCCTTTCTCCCCAACAACTTTGTGGTTCTGTAATAAAGTTTGTAGCAGTAGGGCATTAAGAAACAGATTGGGGGCTCGGTTTGAGAATGAAAAGACTGAATTCAGTCGCCACCTAGTGGCAGAGTTGCACTTGAGTGTTTTTCAGAACGAGGACAGAGAGTGCTCTTTGCTCCGCCAGAATTTCTAACCTGGCTTGGGTTGCCCATCATAAAAGGGAGTGTGGCCAAGGGGAAGCATCCCCCTCACATTTCTCCAGCAGTGACTTCAAGTGTTTGTTCAGCTGCTCAGCTTACTTCCTTTATTTTTTTTAAAGATTTTATTTATTTATTCATGAGAGACACAGAGAGGCAGAGACACAGGCAGAGGGAGAAGCAGGCTCTCCACAGGAAGGTAGATGCTCAATCACTGAGCCACCTAGGTACCCAGTTTACTTCCTTTAAAGATGCCCTAAAGATTCTGGCCCTCAATTCTGACTCAGTTTGAGCCACAGTGCCACTGATGCCATCTCTGATCTTTGTCAGATTTAACTTTTTGGTTTTTACTCTTGCCTATCGCTTTAAAGCAGTCGCAAAACTCAATTCATATTAACGTGATATTGACTGATAGTAAGCAAACTTAACTCTTCCATTAATATCTGTCTCCTCCTTAAACGTAATAACAGAAAGAGGTAACACCTGAGTTAAATCTTAAACAATTTAAAAAAGTTAACCAGTCAACAAGAAAAGGGAGGAACAATTTCAGAAAGAGGGAGCAGCATAAGCAAAAAACACAGAGGCCAGAAGTATCATGGAATATTCAAGGAAATATTTTACAGTTGTTTTAAGATCTTTATGACCTTATCCACTCTAATTTTGGAGAATCCAGCCCCAAATATATTGCATATATTCAAATGCATTCCACATTAAATATAATGTAAATTTAACCACCAGTGGAGTTGAGTTAAAGTGACGGTCACCATGTTACTTGTTATGGGCATGTGTTAATTTTAATTTTTCAGGATTTTAGTTTTGAAGCCAACACATTTTTTAACCTCTGATATATAGTGCCTGACCTTTTTTTTTTTTTTTTTAAGATTTTTACTTATTCATGAGAGACACAGAGAGAAAAGCAAGTTCCTTGCAGGGAGCCCGATGCAGGGCTTGATCCCAGGACCCTGGGATCATGACCTGAGCTGAAGGCAGACAGTCAACCGCTGAGCCACCCAGGCATCCCTATAGTGCCTGATTAATAAAACAGCATAGGAGTGCTTGGATGGCCCAATCAGTTAAGTGCCGACTCTTGATCTCAGTTCAGGTCTCCATCTCAGGGTTGTGGGTTCAAGCCCTGCTTTGGGCTTCATGCTGGATGTGGAGCCTATTCAAGAAAATAAGACAGGGGCACTTGGGTAGCTCAGTAGTTGAGTGTCTGCCTTTGGCTCAGGGCATGAATCTGGATCTTGGGTCCGGGGATTAAGCCCTACATCAGGCTCCCAGCAAGGAGCCTGCTTCTCCCTCTGCCTGAGTCTCAGCCTCTCTGTGTGTCTCTTATGAATAAATAAATAAAAATATTTTTTAAAAAATAAAATAATAAATAAAACAGCATAGCACTAAGCAGTTCTTGAGTATAAAATTCAAGGTAGAGAATGAAAAGAAGCAAGAGCAGACAGGCAGCTGGGAACCAGAATACAGAAAGGTTTGTGTGCCATATAAGTGACTTGGACTCAAGTCTTTGAATAACTTTGAACAGGAGTGAGTCCTCATCAGACATGCTTGTCATTTAGCTCACTCTGGGAATGATATGGAGGACAGACTGGGGAAGACCAAGATTGGAGATGAGGAGCCATTAGAAGGCAAATAAAGAAGTAAGACTCTTCACCTGGCAAAAGTGAGCCACGGAAAGCTAAGGGGGAAAGCAAGGTGAGGCAAGATCCTACAGTAGAAGGAAGGTTTGGGATGGGCATCAAGAGATCTGAGTTCTGGGGATCCCTGGGTGGCGCAGCGGTTTGGTGCCTGCCTTTGGCCCAGGGCGCGATCCTGGGGACCCGGGATCGAATCCCACGTCGGGCTCCCGGTGCATGGAGCCTGCTTCTCCCTCTGCCTGTGTCTCTGCATCTCTCTCTCTCTCTCTCTCTCTCTCTCTCTCTCTCTCTGTGACTATCATAAATAAATAAAAATTAAAAAAAAATAAAAATAAGAGATCTGAGTTCTGGTCCTAAATTAATTGGACCTGTTTCCCCATCTGTGAAGTGAAGGGATCCTCCCTGTTGATTACAAGTGCTTCATCTTATTATAACAGTGCATGAAAAATCAGGTGTGTATTCTGGGAGTTCAGACCAAGAAGACCTGTAGACTATTTCTCCCATCCAAGTGCTAACCAAGCCCCACCCTGCTTAGCTTTGGAGACCAGATGAGACTGGGTACACTCAGAGTGATATGTCTGGAGGCTGAAAACTGTTTCTGAAGGTTCTTCTGCAATCAGGTTGCCAACAGTAAGTCCCATATAGCAAATGCAGTTGGGGAACCCATCCTGGTTAGGAATCCAAGCCTGCTAGGAAGCTCCACTTCTTAAGCAGCAAATGTCAAGGTAAAGTCATAGTGGAAATCTATATCCTTACCAGTCTGTGTGGTTTTTTAAAATAGTGGCTTATGGACCTTTAAAAAAAATCCCCTTTCCCTTTTGTTCCTTTCTATTGAGATGGTTGTTTTTAAATCTTCCACCCTTTAAACTTTTCCTGTTGATGTTTGTTGTTTTATTTCAGATTCCGCCTCTCTTTGCCAGAGTCCAGTCGCAGCAATATTGAGGTAGGAATCAGAGCTCAGAGTTCCCTGTCAAGGGAAAAATGATAATTTTCCTCTATAGTAGCTGGATGACTATTTCCTAAGCCTCTAAATACTTGGTTTCTCCATGAGTGTAGGTTTTAACTTTAAAATTCTTTGTGTAACTTCTTGTCCACCAACTCCATTAACTTTTAAGCAGGACAGCAACTCTCCAATTCACTCTTCTCTATTCAAAAAGACTTTTAAAAGAATTTTTGAAAAACTAAGACCTATGTAATATTGAGGGGAAAACAGGCATTTTCAGGGAGATTTCACTTTTTGGAAAAGTAATCTTCAAGAGTTAAATATAAGATCTGGACTCCCAAAGGATAAGGCTATCTGTAAATTATTAAGGCCATCATTAAGATTGCTCGTTGAAGCCTTAATAAGCCATCTCCTAAAATCGCATCAATCCTGGTTGTGCAGATACCTTTCTGGGGGCCCCAGCCTAGTGACCTCCTGATTGGAATAGCATATCCCAACAACGACTTGGAAACAAACCCCTCCCCACAAACTACAGGAAGATCAGCCAAATCACTTATTGGTGTCCCTACCCTTCTGGCACTTATATTCCAGAGCAGTGGCTCTCACCTAGGGCCAGTTTTGCCCCCAGGAACATTTGGCAGTGTCTGAAAACATTTTTGGTTGTCACAGTCTGAGAGGTGTTATAGGCATCTAGTGGATAGAGACCAAGGATGCTGCTTACCATCCCACAGTGCACAAGACAACACCACAGCAAAGAAGGATCCATCCCAAAAGGTCAATAGTGCTGCTGTTGGGCACTCCTATTCTGGTGTGTGTGTGTGTGTGCGTGTGTGTGCACATGTATGTGTGGATATGTGTGAGATAGGTGAAGGGTGGAAGACAACAAGCAAATATATATTATATGCTGAAAAATATTACAGAGAAAGATAAATCCAACCAAGAGAATGGCCAGTGTAAGTAGCTGGGGATTACAGCCTTGGGGTTGTTGAGATGATTAGCTGGAATTATGTGTGAAATTCATTTAGCACATTGAATACATGGTAGGTATTAAATAAATGATGGCCATTATTTTTATAAAAGTTAATTTCAGTTATTGCCACCTCTATGTCAAGGGACAGCATAGCATAATGGTAACATACACGAACTCTGAGGTCAAACTGCAAGAGTGAACTCCCACCTACTGGCTGTATGGCCTTGGTCAGGTCACCTGATCTCTCACAGGCAGTACTGGGACATGGTAAGTACCGAATTTATTACTGTGTTCAACAGAGGCAGCTATTAAGAGAGAAATAGATTTGAGGAAAAGAGTGAGGAAACCCAAGAATTTATCCAGAAGACCAAACAAGATGTTTGTTTCTTTAATTTTAAAGAAGATGGGAAGATTAGGAACAGGGCATTAGTGTCAATAAGCTGGAAAATAAGTTACATCTTTCATGCCAGATATTGACATTTAGTTAGCACCTCCAGGCATAGCCATTTGATGGATGACAGACTATAATCAATGAGACTGACTAGCTGACTTTCTCATAAATAATATTTATGAGAAATAATATTTCCTGAGCCTAGAGGGGCGAAATAAGTCCAAATCTTCCAGGAAGACCCAAAGAAACTGCTTAGTATCAACAACAGGGAGCGCTAATAATGACATTTCTGGAAGAAAAAAAATGACAGTGGTATATACTGGGCATTTAACATAATATTAACTTAAAAAAACATCATATTAACTTGTTTAATCCTGAGACCAACTCTATGACATTAGTGCTGTTATTTTCATTTTACAGTAGAGGAAACTGAGGCACACAGAGGTTAAAGAGCTTTCCCAACATTACAGAAGTGGTAAAAACAAGAGCTAAACCTAGGAAGTCAGCTTCAGAGTCCTCCTAGCTAAGCTGCAAAGCTTTGCTAAGCATGTAGGATGTTCAAAATATATTCACTGAGTGAACTGATATTCATCATAGTCCATTTTTTTAATATTTTATTTATGAGAGAGACAGCTCACTCATGCACGTGCATATAGAGGGGAGGAGCAAGGAGGGGGACGGAGAGGGAGAGAGTCTCCAGCAGACTCTGCACTGAGCAAGGCGCCTGACCCTGCCAATCCTATGACCCTGAGACCATGACCCCAGGATTGTGACAGAACCAAAACCAAAAGTCAGGTGCTCAACTGACTGAGCCACGCAGGTGCTCCATAGTCCATTTATTTTTAATACCTGAATCTCTCCAGGAACTAACACTTTGCTAAAATTTAACAACTTTATTCAAGATAAATTGGACATTCTGGTGATACTGTTAACTATAGAGCATCACATAATACAAAGGACCTCAAGTAAGGAAAGACCACTAACTGGAATACTTAGTAATTTTTATATTGTCTTAGTAGATATCTAAGCTGCCATGTTTGCTGGCACCATGTGGTCCCTCTGCATCTGTTGTCACCATGATCTACCATACAGGAGAGCAGAAATGTCCGTCCTCAAAGAGGAAAAAAGATTGGGAAACTGTGTAATATGGTTTCCCGGAAAATAGCATTCAGTGTCTGGAAATCTAGACTATCTCTATGAGGAGATTCTAATTATTGCCCTGTGTCATGATTAGGTCTGGGAAAGTGCACGTCCAGACCAGGCACGGTACTTTCAAAGGCCCTGACTTGGCAACTGATTTAGTATCCCCTTTCATTTTAGGTCTTGAGGTTTGAGAATATTCTGTCCTCCATTCTCCACTTTGGAATCCTCCCACTGGCCAACGGTAAGGGGATTCTTGGGAAACATGTGACTCTGACATTAGCTAAACGTTGGGATTGTTTTTCCACCCCAAAGCCTGTACTTCTAGCATATGATTGTGTGAATCTAGGCCGATGCCAGAATTTACAGAGTTTATACCATCAGTGAGATGGTTGAAAAATTAGTTACTCCAGGTCCAAGACTTGTTAGTAACACTACCCACAGAACTCAGAAAGAATGGCTAAAACTCTGGTTGAGTTAAGGAGATTGAAACCGCTCTCCTGAGGCAGTAAAAGAATCTCCTTCGGGATCCCTGGGTGGCACAGCGGTTTGGCGCCTGCCTTTGGCCCAGGGCGCGATCCTGGAGACCCGGGATCGAGTCCCACATCGGGCTCCCGGTGCATGGAGCCTGCTTCTCCCTCTGCCTGTGTCTCTGCCTCTCTCTCTCTCTCTCTCTCTCTCTCTCTCTCTGTGACTATCATAAAAAAAAAAAAAAAAGAATCTCCTTCAGGTCTGCCAGAAATGAGATTAATCTCCCCAGAAGACATCTCTGCGATTCTTACACACAGACCACCATCTGGATAGACAGATTTAATGAAGGACAATTCTAGGTCCTCTCTCTTCATACAGTTGTTCACAAACTACAGCATCCTGAGTTTGGCTTTGTTAAAATACATTTTGTATCAGAGAATAAAATGTTCTCAGACCCACTAATAAGGATGTTTTCAAAATATAAACTGGACAAGTTGCCAGCATTTTTCTACTATCCAAATGCACCTAATTGCTTGCACATTTTTATTAAGCACTTCATTAACAAAACAAGCATTTATACCAGGAAAATATAAGGAACATAGAATGAAAATACAGAATCAGGAGGAAGGAAAAGATAGATTATTTAAAAGCTGCTTATTCACCTTTTACTAAACAAAAAGTTTGCCAAAACTTCTGTGTCTGTGCCTAGTTATCTTACATTCTGTTCTGTATTTTAGCAAAATTGCAGCAAGGAATTCCTCTGCCCAACCCACACAAAATCTCATTTGTCAATTCAGATGTTGAAGTTTTTGAGGTAAGAATGTGCATATTCTCTTCACTGCCCCCATTTCTTTTCATAGTACAGTAAGCCTCATCCTATTTTGCTTCCTCTGTTTTATGCCACTTTGTTCTTTGTGTTTTTCCAGCCCAAGGAATTTTATAGGCAAAAGATTTAGCTCTTAAAGCTTACAGCCAGGGCACCTGGGCGGCTCAGTGGGTTATGCATCTGCCTTCAACTCAGGTCATGATCTCAGGGTCCTGGGATTGAGTCCCATATCATCGTTGGACTCCCTGCTCAGTGGGGAGTCTTCTGCTCCTTCTCCCTCTGCCCCTCTCCCCCTACTCTTGTTCTCACTCCCTTGGTCTTCTCTCTCTCTCTCTCTCTCTCTCTCTTTCTCTCTCTCTTTCTCCCTAAAATAAATAAATCTTAAAAAAAAAGCTTGCCATCAACAATGAAAAGCATTTAAACTTGAGTTTAAAAATCAAACCAAGTCCCTTTGCAGCCAGGCTTATTCACATCACACTATGAGAAGGTGCACTGTGGTGTTCTATTACATGCATTCCACAAAACAACCTGCAAGGCTGGGATTAGCAGTCCCACTTTACAAATGAGAATACCGAGGCCTGGCTGAGACCTGACTGGCTCTTCTGATTCTCATGAACCTTTGCTTGAACCAAAGGACTCTCCTTGAGGTTCAGGGATCTGTTGTGAGCTGTTTCCTCATTAATCATTATCAACAAACTCCAGAACACCTTTTTTCCCCCATTTTGGTGCTTTTTTAGGGGGAAAGGTTAGAGGAAGTAAGATTCTTTTTTTTTTTTTTTTTTTTTTTTAGATTTTATTTATTTATTCATGAGAGGCACACAGAGGCAAAGATATAGGTAGAGGGAGAAGCAGGCTCCCTGCAGGAGAGCCTGATACAGGACTGGATCTCAGGACTCTGGGATCACAACCTGAGCCAAAGGCAGATGCTCAACCACTGAGCCACCAAGGTGCCCCAGGAAGTAAGATTCTGATGAAATTCTCAGATCTCATACACTATCCTGCCCTCCTGCTTCCCTCCCTACCTCCCCCTCCATAGCTGCTTAAGTCACATAAGGAGACCATAATCCCAAGTGTCTTGTCCCTATGTCTAAGGCACTCACAAGAGGATGGGGGGGGGGGGGTATGACACAGGAGGACCTGGTAATGACATTCTCTTCACCATTGCCTCCTTTTCAGGGTTTCCTTTTGATTTCCACTGACCTGAAGTATGAAACATCTTTAAAGCAGCAGCCAAGTTTCCATGGTTGGGAAGGTCTGAGTCTCATGAGTGGACAGTGGAGGGGGAAGCCAGCCGCCTGACTGCCTATTTGGCATCCACTCCAGGAAGTAAATGGCCCTTAATCCCACAGCTGCCGAAGCCCAGGAGGGGAAGACAGTATACACTGGATTGTAAAGCTCTTGTGAAGTGCTTCGGTTGACAGTTTTCTTTCTCAAACCCTTGGGGACAGAGGGAGGCAAACTGAATTAAAGAGCTAAATCAGGGTGTGTGTCTGTGGGTGTGTGGAGGGGTGGGTATTTCAATGTGTGTTTGTGTTCAGATGCACATTGTGTGTTTCCTGTGTTTATAAGGTGCCGGGACCAAGAGTGAGGCATATGCCTCTGAACAGGTGCAGGAGAAACTCTGAATACAGGTTTGCACGAATGTTTTTGGAGGAACTCCCTTTAGATCTCCTAGCAACCCAGGGTTTCCCCCACTTCCCTGCTTTTTGGATTTTATGTTTTATATTTACAGCTACTGCCCCTTGTATTTAATTAAACTTGTTTTCTATCAATGGCAACCTTGTCTTTTTATTTGAAAACTTATCTGCCTTGGATTTTTTTTAAATAAAATAAAGATGAGAGAATTTAGCATCTTTTTTTTTAAAGATTTTTCATTTATTTATTCATGACAGACTCACAGAGAGAGAGAGAGAGAGAGAGGCAGAGACACAGGCAGAGGGAGAAGCAGGCTCCATGCAGGGAGCCTGACGTGGGACTTGATCCCAAGAGACTCCAGGACCAGGCCCTGGGCCGAAGGTGGCGCTAAACCGCTGAGCCACCTGGGCTGCCCAATTTAACATCTTTAACCAAGTTGACAAAAAGTGAGGGTGTGCAGACTTCAAGGCTCGATTTAAAAAGGAACACCCTGTCTCTTGGATGTTTCTGGTAAGAAATAGTGGTCACAGGAAGCTCTGGAAGTTATACCACTTCTTTAAGTTTTAGGATTTTCCCTCCCAGATGAAATGACAGTGCAGAGTCCTAAGCCTAGATCATTTGTAGTTGGCGATATACCTAATCACTGGGGTGAAATGGGGTCAGAAGCGGAGGAAAGGGGAACCCACATGGATAATGTAAGAATGACTAGAACCCACCGCTTCATCTCCCCGGAGCTGACAATCCAGGAGCGAGTGGAAGACGGCGGGTTCCTGCAGGGCCAAGCCCCGCACTGGTCACTCCACACCGCCACTCACTCAATGCCCACAGACACTCGGAAGCACTGTGGTCCCATTTCACAGACGAGGGAACAGAGGTGACGAGGGATGAGTCCTACAGGGCTGGTAAAGCAGCCTCTGCGTGCAAGGCAGAGGTAGAATCTGAATCCAAGTCTTCCCAATTCCAAAGTCGCCGCTATTTGCATGAGGAAGGACTAGAGGCCGCAACAAGCACGTAAAAATCCCCTTCCAGTGTGAGCAGGGGGGCGCGGGGGGCGCGGGGGCCGCGGGGGGCCCGGCCGGCTGCGCTGCGTTCGCCTTCCCCGCGCACGCGCGGCCGTACTACCCACCGCATCGGCGTTCGCCGGACTCAAGGATAAGCTGTCACTTTCGTTCTTTGGAATGACAGAGGCTTATTGAAGGTGCACCCACAAATTCATTCTCAGGCATTACGGATTTCCAGGAACATGCTTCTCGGCTGCAGACATCTCCCCGCTCGCTGCTGCGAACGTAAGCACCCAGCAGATATTCACTACAGCACTCGGACCTGATCCACATTCTTCCAGCGCGGAAAAGCACTTCCAAAACGAAGGATGACTACATCTCACTAAAAATGACTGCCTTTAGCTTAGCTTTGGGCCGGGAAGGAAAGGACCCGTCAATATCCAGAAAGGTGAACACTAGAGGGCAGTCTAACTTAACGAGAGAAAAGCGATTTGGTTGCTACGAGTTTCGAGCCTCGGCGCTCGCCGTCGCCCAGCCTGCGGCGGAGCTGGCCGCGCCTGCGCGTCGGCCTCCGGAGGGCGGTGCTTCCGGCCGCGGGACAGCGCGGCAGCGGCTCTTCGAAGCGGAGCCGGGAGTTCTCGTCAGCCTCGTCGCCGCCATGAGTCGCAGCTATAATGATGAGCTACAGTTCTTGGAGAAGATCAATAAAAACTGCTGGAGAATCAAGAAGGGCTTCGTGCCCAACATGCAGGTGAGGCGGGGAAGCGGGAGCCGTTGGCGAGGCCTTGCCGCCTGGGGGCCCGCGGCGCCTCCCCCTCGCCCCGCCGCCCCGCCACCCCGCCACCCCTGCGTTCGCGCGGAACCGCCGTCGCCCGCACCCCGGCCGGCCCCACCTCCCGGCAGAGCGGGACGTCCCCGGGGAAGCCCTAGCGGTCGCCACATCGGCGCTTGTAAGGCGCTTTGTCATGGAAGTCTCGAAGACGCACCGGAGGACCCGACGCTCCCGAGCTTTAGGGACGCCAGTGTCCCTTTTTTTTTTTTATTTTTTTCTTTCCTCGGTGGCACAGCCAGCCCGGGGCGGAGTTGCCGGCCCGAGCTCCGCTCCCGAGTCTCGCGGGCCTTCTGCGCGGCGCGCACGGACCTCGGTTCGCTGAGGCGGTTGTTAGCGGCCGCCGCCTGCTGAGGCGTGTTTGGGCCTCGCAGCGTCTAGAAAGTTCACAGGGCAGGGTGGCTCGTGTTTCGGGTGATACTCCCCGGGCTAGGGCTGGGTCGGTAACGCAGCTTCCTCCCGGTCAGTAGCGGCTCAGCCCCTACTGACACCTGCGACACTGGTCTTCCTCGGACCGAATGATGGTCCGTACCGGGGGGTGCGAAAGCCTGGGCTCACCGCCGCTCCGGCTCCCTGCCGCTTGTGCCTGTTCGGCGAAAGTGAAGGGAAGAGTCAAGTTTGGGTGCATATGTTGTTAAATAGGTCTTTGAGGTCTCTTAAGGTGCCCTGTCCGGGTATGGGAGGTTTGTGGTTCTGTGTCCTTGGTAAAAGTTCCTGATAGCGACTCTACTCTTTTACTCAGTATCGGAACTTACCTGAGTGTCGCCCGTGAGCAGAGCTAGACACTGAGAAGAAAGGGCCACGGACTTAAGGCTCCTTTTTGCTGTCTCCCATTTAGCCGGTTTCTGTATGTGGACTCTGGCTCCCTGAATGGAGGAGCAGGAGAAACCAGGCCGTGGTGGTCCTGATGACACACTGTCAAGGTCTGGCAGCTCTTCTGGGCTAACGTTTGATAGACGCACTGTTGCTGATCCCGCCTCGGAGCAAGTCTTGTTTTGCTAGGCAGTTCTGGTTTAACATTTGTAAGACACATGACTGCCACTTCCCTAAGAGTGGAGAGTTGAAGTCTTGATATGCTGCTCTTAAAAAGTCACCTTTATGCCTTATTGCCTCTATTGTATTCCCATTCTCATGAGATGAGTGGAAATGTCATTCACAGTGTCATTCACAGTGACATGGTATCTGTCTTACTTCATCTCCATTCCTCGTGTAAGACGCGCAGTCTGCACTAAAATTTCTTCCCCAAAACACTCACTTCCCAACTTGATGTCGTCTTTGTGTTTCCTTTAGATCTTCTAAATGTCTTGCAGCTCCAGTGACATCTCTTGACTCCGAAGAGCTGGTTCAAATAGTGAACATCCCAGAAACCTCCAGCTCCCTAGGCTGCTGAGCCATTTCATCAGTTTCTTCCATAACACTCACCTGTCATAGCACTTGCTTGCCTCATTGCACTCAGTTTTCCAGTCTGGGCTGCATCATGGACTGGAAATTCCTCAAAAACAGGATCTTACATGTTCTTCATATTTTCCCTAATGCCCAATACAGTGCCTAAAGCATACTAAGTCCTCAGTAAATGTTTGTTAAAGTAATAAATGTAGCCCTTAGAAAATTGTACTGGAAACATTTTCCTTCAACTGGTGGTGTTATTCGCACAGAAGTCTTCTTTCTGATAAAGAAATTTGTCCAGATAATTAAATGTTAAGTCTTTGTTTCTCTATTAGTGTGAGTGGGCCTTTGGTGTTACAGAATTGTGTCCTCCATCGTCTTTTGTATTCTTTTATCAAGCTTCTTTATTCTCTCAAAATTATGTAGATTATGGAACTAAACACACAGTTGAATAGCTATATGTCAAAACTTTTTTTTTACTCCGTATTTACCTACACGTAGGTTTGTAAATCAGCACAGGACACAAGTGTAATGTGCTATTATCTTAGGCACAGGAAAAATACACTAGGATCACATGACTGCATATTTATATTTAGAATCCTATTTTTATTATTCATCTATTTATCAAGACCCACTGATTTTTAGAAGCACAAGAGTATTGGGACTTTTGGCCTCTATGAGAGCATAGTTCACACATGCAAAAAATATTTTACCTCTTGAATTCCTAAATGCCACTTTAAAAGTAGGAGAAAATACAGAACAATTTGTGAGCACTACAAACACATTTTTAAGACATATTTAAAGATAACATGTACTCATTGTTAGGAAGTTTTCTGCTTGCTTAAGATAATGAGAAGTGTTTCATAAAGAGCAAAGCAAAATAATTATATAGAGAATGTGTACTCTACCCATTTTCTCTATATCATGGGTGCGTGCTCATAGTTTTTCCTTTTCATTGGTACCAGGTGGAAGGCGTTTTCTATGTGAATGATGCTCTGGAAAAATTAATGTTTGAGGAATTAAGAAATGCCTGTCGAGGAGGTGGTAAGTACATTAGTCTTTTACATGTGGTTATATCAATAGTATCTTCCCTGTGGTCTGAAAATGGTAGTTCAATTATAATTTTAAAATACAGGGATCCCTGGGTGGCGCAGCGGTTTGGCGCCTGCCTTTGGCCTAGGGCGCGATCCTGGAGACCCGGGATCAAATCCCACATCGGGCTCCCGGTGCGTGGAGCCTGCTTCTCCCTCCGCCTGTGTCTCTGCCTCTCTCTCTCTCTCTGTGACTATCATAAATAAATAAAAAATTAAAATAAAATAAAATACAAAAGTATTGTCGGGTAATGACCAAGATTTAAGTGAGATCAAGGACACCTGGGTAGCTCCGTGGTTGAGCATCTGCCTTGGGCTCAGGGCATGATCCTGGAGTCCCACATTGGGCTCCCTGCAGGGAGCCTGCTTCTCCCTCTGCCTGTGGCTCTGCCTCTTTCTCTGTGGCTCTCAGGAACAAATAAATAAAATCTTAAGAAAAAAAGACTTAATGAGATCAGAAACCTGTTACTTATTTGTGACCACATTGTTAGCCACCTGGCTTTGTAGAAACTATTTAGAACTAGGTGAACATGGTTAGTTTCAAAGTTAACTTTGGACAGTAATAACAAGCTACCATTTATTGTGCACTTATTATGTGCCGGGCACCTTGCTAGGTACTTAACAGAGATTACCTCAATTCTTAGAGTAATTTTAAGAGGAAGATGTTTTCTCCATTTTACAGATGCGTAAGTCAAGGCTTAGTAACCTTAAGTACTTTTAATTTGTCCGATTGCATAGCTTCTCGGTGACAAAGATGGAACTCAAGTCCAGAATACGGACTGATTCCAAAGTCCATATTCTTAACCAGTACACTGAGTAGCCTCACAGCTAGTCTCATCTGTAAAAGGGAGTTGATTACACTTATCCCGCCGAAGTACAGCAATGTTTAGAGCTAAGTGTATAAAGTTCTAATATAATGCTCTAACAGTGTTGATGGTATTCAAATGGAACCTGTTTTTAACCCTTTTATTTTGAGCTCAACAATCTGAATCCCACTTCTCTCTCCACTAGGACATCGTGACTTGCCTAAAATGACACTGTGACCGAGTGATAGAGCTGGGATTGGAACCCCATATGCCCTGCCCCTCAGTCCAGTGTTTTCCCAGTTCATCTACCTTGCGCTTTTTTGTCACAGTAAAACCGTTGTTGATTTTTTTTTTTTTTTGGTAAATAATATGAACTATTCAAAGAATAAAGTGGTTTTTTTTTTTACATCAGCATCATAACATTTATTACTTGTTTTACGTTTGTCAGTAGTGTTTTCAAGTAACCTTCTCATAGAATGCACAGGATGCTGACAGCACATTTGTAATTATTCTAGTTGCCATCACTACCTTTCTCTGCCATCTTGATGGCACTTCACCTCAAGTGTCCTGTCATGCTTTGTTGTTCTGATAGTCCTAACCACTACCCCTTCATTCAATGGAAGGTAGAAACATATGAATACACTTAATGCTAGAAATCAATTATGTCCCCTTTCCTAATATTGAATTTTTTTGTCTTCAGGTGTTGGTGGCTTCCTACCAGCCATGAAACAAATTGGCAATGTGGCAGCCCTGCCTGGGATTGTTCATGTGAGTCCATGTTCAGAGTTTTAATCATTTATATTTTCTCTTAGTCTAAAAGTTTGCTGAGTGGATGAATGGCCATGCCTCACCAATAGTGGTGTCGTTTAGGTAGTGACCTTCAAACATCTAGAAATAATCATGGAACTTAAAGAAATAATTGAGTCTGGATAGCGTCTCAGTTTCTGGTTACCTTTTGCTAGAATCTGTAAGCATTTGAGAATCTTTGAAGTAGTTTTGTTTTCTTGTTTCTTCGTCACAGTACATCATTATTCCTGGATCAGGGTACCACCATTCAAAGTTTGGCTCTGGCTTCATTCAAGAAGATGATTGGAGAAAGAAAGGACAAAAGTTTAAGGGTTAGACCTGTGAGGAGGGAGAAAGGACAGTATAGGTGTTACAGGCATGATTGGTAAAGGAGGGAAGTGGCAGTAATGGGTAGGCCTGGGTGGTGCAACTGGGGCCCCCTCCATTGGTCTAACATTCAGGCTCCACCATCAAAGGAAGGTGTGAAATCCAAACAGACATTTTTTGATTCCTTTATACTATTTACTATGCTGGCACTTGGGCAAAAAATGAAACTCGTAGGTGTGTAGGTGTCTACATACGTCCTTACCAAGTTTGACCTGCATTCTTCCCAGGTCAAGGCCCTTTTCTAGGCCCTGGATATAGAAAGTGTACAGTATTCATGCCATCAAATGCATTACATTTGCCTCTGATTGCTTAAACACTAAGGGCCTGTATAAATCAGATTTCACTTAGCCTGACATGACCACAATTTGTCAATGTGTAAAGATTGTCTTTAAATGTAATACTACTGGGAATCCCTGGGTGGCTCAGTGGTTCAGTGCCTGCCTTTGGTCCAGGGCGTGATCCTGGAGTCCCAGGATCGAGTCCCACGTCCAGCTCCCAGCATGGAGCCTGCTTCTCCCTCTGCCTGTATCTCTGCCTCTCTCTCTCTCTCTCTCTCTCTCTCTCATGAATGAATAAATAACATCTTTTAAAAAAATAAATAAAAAATAAATGTAATACTACTTTGAGGTACCTGGGTGACTCGGTTGAGTATCCAACTCTTGATTTCAGCTCAGGTTATGATCTCAGGGTCATAAATTGAGCCCTGTGTTGGGCTCCACACTCAGCGGGAACTCTGCTTAAGATTCCCTCCCACTTCACCCCACACTTGCGAGCACTCTCGCTCTAAAATAATAAATCTTTTTTAAAAATAATATTTAAAACGTAATACTTCCTTAAAGTTAGTATGTATTCCTCCTGTGGCATGTTCTACTGAGGGTTTTCTGTTTCAGTTTCCTTAGTTAATGGTCAGACTTTATTAAAAAAAAATTTTCCTGTTATTTTTAGCTTTATGATTAGGAGTTTTTATACTTAGTTTCCACCAATAGAGAAGGTTTCACAAAAACAAGACCTTGAGTTGGGGAAGGCTTCAACCCACAGCCCCTTTGAGAATTACTGTGATCTCATCAGGCAACCAGAGCTGTATTTCATTTTCTAATTCTCTTTCAGAGATCTATTGGGCTTCCTGATGTCCATTCAGGTTATGGGTTTGCTATTGGGAATATGGCAGCCTTCGATATGAATGACCCCGAAGCAGTGGTATCCCCAGGTAAGGTCACTGTGCACGTCAGCTGTCAGGTGTGCAACATAGCTCTTCTGAGATAAGAGTATGGATATCTCTCGGTCTCATCATGTTCTGTCATTTTCTTGTGCCCTTATTCACTGAAAGAATTAGTTGTGGACGCTCCCAAGAGGCAATTAAAACATCAAGTAAAGCATACATTTATGGAAGATTAATTGGGCTCCTACTATATGCCAGGCACTTTCTAGACATTGGCTACAGAATAAACTAAAACACTTCGCTAGCAAATTGTGTGTCTTCTTTGTGTCCTGGTTAACTCTCAGGCAGATTGGACCTAGTGATGTTAATTCCACATAGCATTACAGTGAGGAGTAAATGAGTTAGCCTGTGCAGAATACTTAGCACAGTACTAGGCACTTAGGAAGTACTGGGTGAGTGCTCTTATTATCATCATTACGACTGACTTCTAGTTGTATGCATCTTTTCTCCTGTGGGGTGCTCTCACTGAAAATATTTCACACCAAAAGTAGTATCTTTGCTTTTAGGGTCTGAAAAAGAAATGAAAGTTTAATTGTATCTTGACAGTTCTGCCTTTAACAGTGATGGATAAGCTTGGAGGGCAGTCCTCTGCCAAGAATAACAGGAAAGGCTAAGATAATGTTTTCAAAAGACAAAAACACATCTGTTTGAAAGCATAGGAAAGCTACTGAAACAGTAAGAATTTGTGAGGCAGAGACCAGAGAAAAAGTACAGATACATGAGCCCAGCATTCTTAGTTCTGTTTTTCTCCTGAGATTCTGGTAAATTTCAGTTAGTAAGGATGTAGATGATTTGAGCAATCCAGTTGACCGATATGACAATTTGACTACTGATATATATGTGTAGTGTGTGTACACACATCACAGTGTATCCAAGAACTCTAGAATACAGTTTAAGTGCACACAGAATGTTTATCAAAATTGACCAAATTGACCATATTGCAGACCCATAAATCAGGTCTCAAATTTTAAAGCATTGAAATTATAGAACAACAGTTCTCAAACTTTTCAAATTGAGGTTGATCTCAAAGGCTTTTAACAATGTTTACCTTGCCAGAAATTAAGACTGAGGAGTATTTAAAAGAGTAACACACAGGTACATATTTCATTATCTATCGGGTCAAGGAGCCTTTGGAAAACTTTGTTGTGCACTCGAGAGAGTAAGTTTGAAAGGCTTATAATGCATTTGCATTATTATTTTCTTCTCTGGAAGCTTCTAGGTATATAAACACCACTGGTATAGAAGGTATTACCTACTGTAGCGTAATTAAGTGGGAAGTCATTAACAACAACTAAGGGGAAACATATATTTACAGATAAAGCAATTTGTGTTTAACAAGTCAAAAAAAAATAGTGGGAACTAGAGAATAACTGTGACTGATGTTAATAGAAAATACTGTGTCTAAAAATTATGGGCTATTGTTAGTGCCATACTTGACATATAGGAATATATAGCCTGAAATGCACAAATTAGAAAAAAAAGACTAAAATACTAGTGATCTAAGCATCCATCTCAAAGTTAGAGAAAGAACAACAAATTAAACCCAAAAAAGACAAAATTAAGGGGCACCTCAGTGGCTCAGTCAGTTAAGCATCTGCCTTCAGCTCAGGTCATGATCCCAAGGTCCTGGGATCACAAGCCCTGCATTGGGCTCCCTGCTCAACGGGGAGTTTGCTTCTCCCTCTGCCCCTCCCTACCCCCATTCATGCTCTCTCAAATAAAAAAATTAAATCTCAGAGGAAAAAAAAAAGTAATGAAACAATACACAGTAGAAAGGATGAACAAGGCCCAAAATTGGCTCTTTGAAAAGGCTGATAGAATTCATAAACCCCAATAAGAATGATCCACAAAAAAACGAAGCATGTAATTCACATTTTAATATGTAGTTTAGATGATACTCATTGTTCATCACTGCCTTCCTGACCCACAAACTACCCATAGTATGTACATTAATTTAAATGTTTTGATGTCATCAGACTTCACCTACTTTATGGACTACTTAATTTAAAAAGTTCTCTTTAAAAGGGTAGCTGTCAGGGCCCCTGGATAGCTCAGTTAGTTAAGTGGCTGCCTTTAATTCAGGTCATGATCCCAAGGTCCTGGGATTGAGCCCCCACATCTGGTTTCCTGCTCCATGGGGAATTGTCTCCCTCTGCCCTTCCCCCTACTCCTGCACATGTCTCTCTCTCTGTCTCTCTCTCTCTCTCTCTCTCTCAAATAAATAAAATGGGTTTGTTTGTTTTTTTAAAAAAAAAAACTTGCTTTCAAACTTTGCATTAATGATGAGAAACCCAGCATGCTGGGTGGCTCAGCACAAGGTGATCCCATGGTCCCAAGATCGAGTTCTGCATCAGGCTCCCCTTGAGGAGCCTGCTTCTCCCTCTGCCTATGCCTCTCTCTCTGTCTCTCATGAATGAATAAATCTTTAAAAAAAAAAAATGAGAAACTGTAGGTAACATTACCCAACTACCTGGTTTTGCTAATCTATGACTAACTTCTGTATTTTGTAGGTGGTGTCGGATTTGACATCAACTGTGGTGTCCGCTTGCTAAGGACCAATTTAGATGAAAGCGATGTCCAGCCTGTGAAGGAGCAGCTTGCCCAAGCTATGTTTGACCATATTCCTGTTGGAGTGGGATCAAAAGGTGTCATCCCCATGAGTGCCAAGTAAGAGGACAAGATTCCGATAAACAGAATGGAAAAGAAAGTAACCACATGACCCTCATACTCATATCCAATGTAGGATGCTTAGGGGATGGGGATGTTCAGTCACTTTTCAGGAAGTAATAAGGAATTGTTCTTTTACACAAGAGGTTCCTCTCCCCTCATTTATTAGAGACATTAGTCAGCTGATGTCCATTAGAACAGTCTTTGACACACAGAAATTAGAATAATACGCACTGACGATTATCAAGCACTTGCTACATGGAAGGCACTGTGCTATAGTATATGTATATCATGTCATTTTGTCGAGATGATAGCCCTAATATTCTCCACTGACAAGAAAGGAAAGGGAAGTTTAAAGAGGTAATAGGGTGCCTGGGTGGCTCTGTTGGTTAGGCATCTGCCTTCGGCTCAGGTAATAATATCTAGGTCCTGAGATAAAGCCTACATCGGGCTCCTGGCTCAGCAGGGAGCCTGCTTCTCCCTCTCCTGCTGCTCTCCCTGCTTGTAGTCTGTCTGTCTCTCTCTCTCTCTCTCTTTCTCTGAAAAATAAAATCTTTAAGATAGATAGGTAATAGTAAAGTCAGGATTCAAATCAAAGATCCTTTGGCTTCAGAAGACTATATTTTAGAAACTTAAGGACGCCTGGGTGGCTCAGTGGTTGAGCATCTGCCTTTGACCCAGGTCAGGATCCTGGGATCAGGTCCCACACAGGCTCCTCACAGGGAGCCTGCTTCTCCCTCTGCATGTGTCTCTGCCTCTCTCTGTCTCTCACAAATAAATAATTTACACAGAAGGCTGTATTCTGAACTGCCTTTTGTCAGCGAACCTATATTTAGCCACAGCCTTCCTTTTTGAATGATAGCATGGAATGTTGTATATTTAACTAGGATGTTAAATATTTCAATTGGTAGAGAATGAAATTAAAGACCACAGCATAACTGCCTTTTCAATGGCCATTGATGGTACTGTCGTGGCTCATGTAAAGCTGTGCGTCTTTTTTTTTTTTTTTTTTTTTTTTTAAGATTTTATGTATTTATTCATGAGAGACGCAGAGGGAGAAGCAGACTCCCTGCGGGGAGCCTGATGTAGGACTCAATCCCAGGACCCCAGGATCACAATCTGAGCCAAAGGCCAACAATCAACCACTGAGCCATCCAGGTGCCTCAAAGCTATGTGTCTTAAGCTTTGCAGAATATGTGCTTAACAAGGATGTTTCTTTGGCATCTTCTTTAAAATTTATCTTTAAAATATCTTTAAAATTTATGTGACTTTGTATTCTAGTTACCTCCATGTACATACATTAATACCAGCATGTTTCTAATTATTACGTATTCTGCTCCCCTCCAGCAAAAAAAAAACAAAACAAAACATTGGAGTAAAATTGATACACTTGGAGGATCTGTGATTTTTGTGGTCCCTGATATGCAGCCCTACTTTGAAAGTCATACCTGGAACATATAAATTCCAAGATACTCATAAATGTTTTGGATAGGAATTTTGTCTTGTATAATAATGTTTGAAATGGGCTATCATGGGGAGATGACATGGACAATTGTAACCTTCTGGATAGCATGTTGGGAGGGAGGGCTAGATCTTAGGTGAATGTATGTGCATCTACCTTCAAAATGCATGTGTGCTGAAGCCATGTAGTACTTGTGCGAAGGTACCATAAAATGTATCCTGCGCCCTCTGAAGGTTTTTACATAGGTTTATTTATTATTTGGCCATAATTTTTCATAAATTATTAATGAAGGTGAGTAGCTGTGGTAGTTAGTGGTAGGTGGTAGTATCTGATTAGTTATAAATTTTCTTTGCCTTTCAGAGAGGCAGTCTAATGCAAATGACATTGGAAGAGTACAAGGGACTAAATAAATGTCTAAAGAACTGTCATCGTCTGTAATATGGCATCACAATTTTATGTCACAATTATTTATGTAGCTGCTTTCCTCAAAAAACTGAAGTTCCTGAGAGCATAAACTTTGGATCTAGCACAGTGCCTGGTACACAGGCAGTAGTAAATGGACTGCTTCCCTCTGCCCTTTTAAGACATGGTCATCTTAGCTTTTGCTCTACCATGGCTGTGAAATGACTGGGCCTTATTACTCACACAGAGACTTGGAGGAGGCCTTAGAGATGGGTGTGGATTGGTCCCTGAGGGAAGGCTATGCCTGGGCTGAGGACAAGGAGCACTGTGAGGAGTACGGCAGGATGTTGCAGGCCGACCCCAATAAAGTCTCTGCAAGGGCTAAGAAAAGAGGCCTTCCTCAGGTAATATTTGGGAGGGGCAATGTGCTCAGCGTGGGGGAGGGGCACGTTGGCTATGTTTTCGTTGAGGGGGAAAAGGTTATCTTCTGTGTAGCAAATATATCCCCAGGTTTTTCACTGTATATCAAAACACAGATCTGTTGGCTTCATTCTTACTCTTTTAAAAAGCTGTTAGGAACTTGCCAGATGTTCATAAAATAAGACATGCTGAATTAGAAATGGATGAGAGAAAAATGAAATATGATTATAAGGCTTAAAATGTATGCCCAAATTGCATATATATGTACTTTGATGGTTCACAGATTTGGCTGAGTTTTCTGGAGTCTTAAGATGAGAAGACATACCTTGTTAGTTCATGGTGTCCATGAGATAAGAATATACCGGGGATCCCTGGGTGGTTCAGCAGTTTAGTCCCTGCCTTCTGCCCAGGGCATGAGCCTAGAGTCCCGGGATCGAGTCTTGCATCTGGCTCCGTGCATGGAACCTGCTTCTCCCTCTGCCTTTGTCTCTGCCTCTCTCTCTCTCTTTCTCTTTCTGTCTCTCATGAATAAAACAAAACCTTTAAAAACAAAAAAGAGGTAAGAATATACCATATGTTTGAAATATGCAGCTAATTGCAGTGGCTTTGCCATTAATTCACTGTGACTGTGAACAAGTTTCTTGCTTCTCTGACTCTGGCTTTCTTATCTGAAAATCAGAGTAGTTAAAACTTGGCAGCTTCTAAAGACTCTTTGGCACTTCTGTGCCATGATCCCCGTGGCACAGGGATTATTAAACATCTATTAACTCCAGTTACAGGATATATTCTTCAGTGGTAGGTAAATGGTAGGTGTCAGCAAGCTCATAGATGTTTTAAAACTCATTTGAGCTTGGACCTTGTGTAAGAGTCAGCATTCACCAGAGTTCATCTCAAAAGTTGACCCTTCTATCTGCAATGTTTAAAATGTCCTGTAGGCCATATAGTGGTCTGAGTTTGGGTTTATGAAGCTTTTAATATCTATATATCTCAAGCAGATAATGATACGATAAACTTTGGGAATTACCATATTTTCATTGTGTATTGCTTTAAATGCATGAAGCATGCTGAGGTTCAGAAATTTCTTTGTTATATAAACCACTGTGATTATTTTTTGTTATTGGTTGATTTTACCAATTTGCTTTTTAAATGGACTTTTTAAATGCAGAATAGAAGCGGGGTGCCTGGGTGGCTCAGTCGGTTGAGAGTCTGACTCTTGGTTTCTGCTCAGGTCATGATCTCATGGGTGCTGAGATCAAGATCAGTGTTAGGCTCCATCCTCAGTGGGGAGTTTACTTGACTCTCTCCCTCTGCACATCCCCCCACTTGGGCATGCACACTGGTGCTCTTTCTCTCGCTCTTAAAACAATAAATCTTTAAAAGCAGAATAGAAGCTGTTTTATCAGACATTCTTATTTTTGCAGTTGGGGACCCTGGGAGCAGGCAACCACTATGCAGAAATCCAGGTTGTGGATGAGATTTTCAATGAGTATGCTGCTAAGAAAATGGGCATCGACCATAAGGGACAAGTGTGTGTGATGATCCACAGTGGAAGCAGAGGCTTGGGCCACCAAGTAGCCACAGGTATAGTCTGGATCTAATTTTAGACTCAGTGCTCAAACACACATTTATGGGGAACCAAATAGAGATTTCAGGGAGAGAGCTCTGAAACTATATAATGCATAGATTTTTACTATTTCACATGGTATTGTTATAAGAAATTAAATACTTCACATAAACTATTTCATTTATACATTTATGACATATGCACATGGTTCTAACATACCTATATGCAAGGTTAAGTGTTACAGAGTGGACTCAGTGATGAACTTAGTAAGGACCTGCCCTCAAAAACTCCTGTCTCAAGAAGGATGTCACGTTCATTAAAATGAAAAGGTAGTATCTGATAAAATACAACAGAATAGTCTATATAGTAAAGTGTTTAGGAAAAAAATTTTGGAGGTGGCATCATGAATACATACTGTTTGCAGTTTGGACAGTCATGCACAAAGGAAGTTTATGACCAAAAGACAGCATGAAGAAAGGAGAAGGCAGGGGAATAGCGACAAGATCACTTTGGACATGTGAAAGGCTTTTATGAATTTATGAGAAGACACATGGACATTATTATAAACCTTAAGATGCATATGTAATTCTTTTTTTTAATGTAATTCATCTTTGTGTGTACATTTCATTCTATGGGAATTTACTAATTTGGGACATCCTGACCCATTAGAATATTCTAGCAAATATATGGAGCACTGACTAGTAATTCTGAGCTTTACTGAATAACTTCTCTACACTTTGCCATGAATTTGATTTTCCTGGGGCAGCCCAAAGTGATTAATGACCACTTTGAACGAAAGCTAGCATGGCTCAGCAATTTAGTGCCGCCTTCAGCCCAGGACCTGATCCTAGAGACCCGGGATCAAGTCTCACATCAGGCTCCCCACATGCAGTCTGCTTCTCTGTCTGCCTGTGTCTCTGCCTCTCTCTCTCTCTCTGTCTCTCATGAATAATAAATAAAAATCTTTGGGGGGGGGGGGAATTTGATTTTTCTGCTGTTCTAGCAACTTGCCTCCAGCTCTTTTCTGTTAAGTCACTAAAAGATTACTTTTTAAAACCATGATGGTAATAAGATGTATTTACTACACCTCTGTTCATCTTCATGCCAGGAAAGGAGTAACTAAGACCATGTTGTTGCTGTTTTTATACACATCTTATTCCCTTTGTAAGTTCCTCCAGGGAAGGTGTTATCTTTGTAACCCCCAAACTTGAGTCACACAACACTAACAAAAGGTTCTCAATAACTATGTCTTGACCAAGCAAATAGATGAACTTAGAAAAGCTTCCAAGGGAAAGTCGTATTTTATTTGCTTTTTAAAAAGTGGATTTAAATGTAGCCTCTCTTTTTGCAATAAATCTGAATTATAAGGGAAAACCAGCTGTTTTAGACTCGCTCTTTCTCTTGTCCAGATGCACTGGTAGCTATGGAAAAAGCCATGAAAAGAGACAAGATTATAGTCAACGACCGGCAGTTGGCTTGTGCTCGGATTGCTTCCCCAGAGGGTCAGGACTACCTGAAGGGGATGGCAGCTGCTGGGAACTATGCCTGGGTCAACCGCTCTTCCATGACCTTCTTAACCCGTCAGGTATAGTTGAAGTTGCTCATCTGTTTTTCATGGTGAAGTTTTAAACAACCTATAGAATCCGGTTTTGGGAATCTATGTAGTTAATATTGGAAATATTACCAAAGTGTCCAGGCTCTTCATGTCTCCTTAAACTAAGCCAGCAGAGTATCAGGTATGGGGAATGAGAGAAGAGGAGAAGCCAAAATTATTCCTAGAATTTGCCTTGAGCAGCAGATGGATAGAAGTGCATTCACGAAGATTAGAAGGCTGAGGAAGAAGCCGTTCTGAAGGGTGGGATCAAGAATAGCTCAGCAGGTTTTCATCCAGAGTTGGAATTTATGGAGTGGTAATTGTAATGTGAGGAGCTCCTGGGTGGCTCAGTCAGTTAAGCGTCTCCCTTTGGCTCAGGTCATGGTACTGGGGTCCTGGGATTGAGCCATACATCGGGCTCCCTGCTCGGGGAGGAATTTGCTTCTCCCTCTGCCCCTCCCCTCTGCTTGTGATATCTCCCTCTCTCAAATAAATTAGTAATTTTTTTAAAAAAAGGAATTTGCAATGTGATGTAAAAGATGTTGTCTTTCCTGTGAAGGTTAATACTACTACTATATTTGAGCTCTTTAATCTCTCATTCCCTATAGGAATAGATCAGCTGAAATCGATGAGTTTTGAAGAGCTGGTTCTGGTTGCTTTTAACTTGGGCTTTTCCTTTTAGGCTTTTGCCAAGGTCTTCAACACAACCCCCGATGACTTGGACCTACATGTGATCTATGATGTTTCTCACAATATTGCCAAAGTAGAACAGCACGTGGTGGATGGAAAGGAACGGACACTGTTGGTACACAGGAAGGGATCCACTCGAGCTTTCCCTCCTCACCATCCCCTCATTGCTGTGGATTACCAAGTATGTACTAAGCCATTTGTGGTTTTAAGCCATGGAGGCATGATTTAGGTATTTCTAACATGGGTGAATTTAAACAGGCAGCAGTTGTGAAAAGAAAAATCTGTCCTCCATGAGAACAGTCATTTCCAGTCTTCTCTGAGGCAGTGACTCCCCCCTTATTTATGCTTGCAGTAAACTAAAACATCCCGCATGGAGAATCTTTTACCCCATAAATGTGATCTTTTCAAGGCCTTTAAATTGATTGGAAGGTGAGATTAAGATTAAACTCAGTCTGTTCACTTTGCCTCTCCTCTTGGTGTCTGGCTGTGATAGAGGTAGAAGGGCCTATAGCCTGCTCTCATTTTCCCTGTGATAAGGAAATCAGAACCTGGAGAGGTCAAGTGCCTTTCCTGGAGAGGTTCCTCCTAATGATGCTATCCCAGACATTTGAATTTGGCTTTGCTCTTGTATTGTCTGTCTGCTGCTGCCTTCCTGGTCCTTGCATTTTCACTCCCTTCCACTTCCCTCTCAATTATCCAAGAATTGAAATATGTCGTCATAACGATTGTAAAAGCAACATATTTAGAGCCCCAGGTTTCTCCCACAGTCCTGCAATGCAAGAGGATGTGTAAATATCAGGCATAAAAACCTCATGCTTTTCTACATTGTGATGTGTCTGATTTGTGTGTGCCTTCAGCTCACTGGACAGCCGGTGCTCATTGGTGGCACCATGGGCACCTGCAGTTACGTTCTTACGGGCACCGAGCAGGGCATGACGGAGACCTTTGGGACCACTTGCCATGGAGCGGTAAGGAAAAGACTTACTTAGAAATCCTCTCTTCAGTTTAGTCGTCATTTTTCATTTTGACGGGTGAATGTATTAGACTGAGCATTAACCAAGTTGAAGTTTAGTCTGTCTTGGCTTCTACCTGAATTTATTCCCATAATATATACCATCCAGTGAACAGACTAGGGTCACCAGTATCCACCTTAGTGGAGTCATTTTAGGGCCAGGGACTGTTCCCCATCTCTACAAGTCCATAACATCCAGACTGGGAAATTGCCATATTAGCATAATGGACAGAGCCTTAACTGATGCAAATTCACATCGCAGCTTATCTCAGTGATTCACTGGACCTAGTCATTTTCATCATTTGCTCCTTACTTAATAGGTCCACTCAAGATGTGGAGGCAGAGCCCGCACGTAGACTACACACCTCACCATATCACCTCTTCTAAGCCAGGGGTTGATAAACTTTTTTTGTAAATCACCAGATGGTAAATATTCTAAGCTTTGGGGCCATATGGTCTCTGTAGTAGCTACTCTGTTGTGCCATCGCAGCAAAAAAAAAAGCAGCCATAGACAATATATAAACCAGTGGGAATTACTGTGTTCCAATAAAACTTCATTTACAAACACAGGTGGTAGGCCAGATTTGGACCCCTACTAGCTTGCCAACCCCCTGTTGTGAGCCATGAGAGACTTATTAGCTAGTGAGGGAGTGGAGAATAGAAACTCTATAGACTACCTTCTCAGAGAGCAGACCCTCACAAATATATTTGAACCTTTTTCTCTGATCCTCTCTCATATTACCAGTTACCTCCCAACTCTTCATTTTAACACAGTGATCAAAATTGGCACATCTCACACAATACGTTAACAACACCTGGAAGCTTTTTTTTTTTTTTTGGTGGTCACAATGAGGGAAGGATGCTTTGCTGCTGGCTTCTAGTAGAGGCCAAGGATGCTGGTAAACATTCTACATGACAAAGAATTATCTGGTCCAAAATGTGAGTAGTGGGATGTTGAGAAACTATTTTAAATCACAAACCACAAAGGTATTGTGATTACAGATATGCTATTTACAATTAAAATAAATTTATTTATTATTGAATTGGTAATAGTAAAAAAAAAAAAAAAAGAATTGGTAATAGTATTTAGAAATACAAAATTAAAATTTTCAATACTTACTGTTTTATGTAGATGGCAATTTGTTGTCTAGAAGGATATGATGAGATCTTTAATGGAAGACCCCTAATAAGGTTGATAAAATAGAAAAAGATGGTTTTCTAACTAAAGAAGTCAAGGAAAAGGCAGATAATCCTAAGGGTTTAAATAATTGCTGGAGTTGAACATAAGTTGTAGCTCAGAATTTATATAGTGAAATTCATTCCTTTCCCAATCTAGGGCCGTGCATTGTCCCGAGCAAAATCTCGTCGTAATTTAGATTTCCAGGATGTCTTGGACAAACTGGCAGATATGGGAATCGCAATCCGAGTTGCCTCACCCAAACTGGTTATGGAAGAGGTAAGTGAAGCTTTGATAAATGTTCAGCATAAAACTGTGATTTATGCCACTATATAGAGAGCATAATTTTTGGTTTTACTATTAGGTATTATGTTTTGTTTTTGTTTTTAATAATCTCAGTTATAGTTTATCATTGTTTTTTTGTTTGGAGATTAATTACAAGCCAAGTCCATAGAAATAATTCTTACCTTTCTACATATTAAACTTTAAAAATTGTTTGAGCAGATTCATTTTAACCTTTCTTTTGCACAGCTATTATATACTTATATTTAAATTTGAAAGCAGATTTGAAAAGGAAGATAATCATTTTGTTTGATTCCCGGGAGCCAAGATTTCGTTTAAATTATATGTATGTGTATGTATATATTCAAGTTAGAAGCAGCATAACCTGTTTTAAAAGTTTAAGAGAAAAAAAGTCATGCAGAAGAAAACTCAGTATCCTAACGCAACTGTTACTTCCTTTTCTAGGACACTTAACTATCTTTTCCGTTTTTTCCCTGAATGCTTTCTCTTTAAAACTAATTATAATCGTAGTTTACAAATATTTTGTAGTCTTTTTATTTATTTATATCCTTTTGTTCCTTTTTGTTGTTGTTTTCCTCCCCTCTCCTTTTTTTAATTTAGCACATTAGTATTGTTTGTGAGGTCTGTTTTCTTTTTTTTTTTTTAAGATTTTTATTCATTTATTCATGAGAATACACAGAGAGAAAGAGAGGCAGAGACACGGGCAGAGGGAGAAGCAGGCTCCATGCAGGGAGCCCGACATGGGACTCAATCCCGGGTCTCCAGGATCACGCCCTGGGCTGAAAGTGGTGCTAAACCACTGAGCCACCCGGGCTGCCCGAGTGTCACTTTTTAATCATTGCCAAGTCATTCTTGCCAGCTAAGGATCATAAGTTTCTGCCCATATTGGACACTTCATTGGCTTCCAAATTTTCCTACTATAAATTAAGTGATACCTTCACACTTGAAGCTTTTTTTCCAGCTGTTTTGGTTTTTTTTTTTAAGATTTTATTTATTCATGAGAGACACAGAGAGAAGGCAGAGACATAGGCAGAGGGAGAAGCAGACTCCTCTCAGGGAGCCCGATGTGGGACTCGATCCCAGAACTCTGGGATCACGCCCTGAGCCGAAGGCAGACGTTCAACCGCTGAGCTATGCAGGCGTTCCGAGCTGTTTTAATAATCAGAATGAAATCCTAAAAGTAGACTGAGTCACAGAGTATGACAAAGCCTTATTTCTTAATAATTAATTTTTCTGGGCAGTCTGGGTGGCTCAGCGGTTTAGCATTGCTTTCAGCCCAGGGCCTGATCCTAGAGACCTGGGATTGAGTCCCACGTCGGGCACCCTGCATGGAGCCTGCTTCTCCCTCTGCCTATGTCTCTGCGTGCCTCCCTCTCTCTCTCTCATGAATAAATAAAATCTTTTTAAAAAATAAATAAATAATTTTTCTCTCTGATTTTAAGAATAACACCTGTTTATGGGGTACCTGGATGATTTAGTTGGTTAAGCACCCGATTAAGGTCATGATCTCAGAGTTGTGAGATCGAACTGGAATCCATGCTGGGCATAGAGCCTGCTTTAGAATCTCTTTCTCCCTCTCCTTCTGCCCTTCCTTCTTTCCCTCTCTTAAAAAAAAAAAAGAGAAGAAAAACACCTGATTCGTTAAGAGATTTTGGAAAATGCAAAGAAGAAAACAAAAACCATCAAAAATTCCACCAAGCGCAGATAATCTCTATTGACGTTTTGCATTTTTTTTATGTGAATGTTTTACATACGATTTTTTCATTCACTCAGAAATGCTTATTAAACATCTATAGTTAGGTCCTATTGTAAGTTCTAGGGTTACTGCAGAGAACAAAACTAGCAAATCTCTTTCTTATGAAACTAAGCACATAGTAAAAGATCTAGTGTGTTAGATGACATTAAGTGCTACAAAGTACAGATGGGACAGGGAAAGATAGGAACTGGGTGCAGTTTTAAATAGGGTGTAAGGTGTAGTTTTAAGTAGGGCGTAGTGATACTTGAATGAAGACCTGGAGTGAAGGAGTGGGCTATGTAGGTAACTAGGGACAAGCTTTCCAGGGAGAACAGCCCTGTGCAGAAACACTAAGGCGAGATTATACTGGGATGTTTGAGAAATAGCAAGGAGGCCACTTGTGACAAGAGCAAGCAAGCGGGAGATGAGGTCAGAGGCAAGAGCGCCAGATTGTGTGAGTACTTGCCTTTTCCTTGACAGAAGGACTTTTGCTCTTCTTATTCTGAGTGGAGTATTGGGAAGACATTGGAGAATTTTGAGCAGAAGAGTAACATGATCTGGCACACTGATGAGGAGAATCTGGAAGAGAAATTGGTGATGCAGGAAAGAGGGGGCAATTACTGGAACGATGTCCTTGGATAGATGAGAGGAGATGGAATTGGGTGTCCAGGTGGATGAGGTTGGTCTTTCTTAGGAGCTGAAATAATGAGTCCTAATAAAAGGAGAGAAGGTAGGATGCAGGTAGTCAGGGAAGAGATGGTGAGATTTTAGGGAGATTCTGTTCTAGTTATTTCTCTTTTCAGGTGTAATAGATAGTAGTGCCAGAAGCTAAGAATGAGGCTGCAGGAGAAGGGATCAGATAACATTTAAGAAAAAGTAATCAGCCTGGTGAGATTTTTGGTGGTTGCCAGCATAGCAGCAAGGGCCTACTTGAGCTAAATTCAGTGATTGGGTGTTTTTTTCAAGAACATTCAGCTGTACAGGTATAGACAGGAAATAGATGTTGAGTTAACTTGAACTAGGTTTACAAATATGGTACAGTGGAAGGAAACAAGGCCGTTGAGGGTGTTGCAAAGAGATTATACGTCTCATGGGGTTAAAGGATTGTTGGAGATGGAGCACAGGAGGGAGGGAGCTGGAAACCCAGCTGTGATCACCAGCCTGACATGCTTGAAACTGAAGTTACAGAGGAGTTGTGGTCACTGGTAAGGACAGGTTCTAGGGTATGGCCCTAGCTGGGAATGAATGATCAGGGTAAGCATTGAAGGAGCAAAAATCAAGGAACTATAAAGCCAAGATACTGAGAGGCCCTCTTCCTAGATATTTAAAACATTGGAATTATATATAGCAAGACAGAGTGACAGTGAGCCAGGAGTGAGAAATCTTCAAATAATGCTAAGGTAAGGAGTGATTCCGAGTCTAACAGATAACTGCAGGAAGAAGAGGTAATGAAACGTGAGGACTGCAAGACTCAAAACTGGGAGTGCTTAGGGAGAAGTGAGTGCGAATGGTCTGGAAAGAACCAAGATAAGCAAGGACACCTGTCACACTCCTAGGCCTGATGACAGGACCGCATTTAGGACGGAAAATAGCAACTACTACAGAAAGTTGGAGGTGGAAGTAATATCCTTAGGGGAGATCTGTGTTTCAGAATAAACACGAGGGTGAAGAGGATGCTCAGAGAAGAAGAGAACAGGGAGAGGATTCTGCACATACTCCCTGGAAAGAGTCCAGAGGCTGCCGTTGGAAAGTTAGAAATTGAAAGAGAATGGGAGAGGAGCTAGAAGGGGATATGTACAGGGCCTTTGGGAATCTGGTTCGGAGGCCTGAGCTTCTGCGCTGCCATGAACAGGGAGAGAGGTATTGTGATGCTCTGTTCCAAATGGCAAGACAGTGACTGGATGGGAAGGGAGGGTGGAGGTCTTAAGGGAAACTCAGAAATAAGAATGTGCGTATACATGTGTATACACGTGAACATATACACACATGTGGTATCAGTAATATAAATGCGTTGAATAATTTTCCCTTATTGTGAAGGTAATAGCTATTCATTCCAGAAATTTTGACAACTATAGAAATAAAGGAAATCAAAGTAGCCAGTAACTACCAACCAAATATAATTACCCCTAACAGGATGATTTGGTGCATTTCCTTTCTGTTGGGTATTTGTGTATGTGTTTTATTCAGTTACATTTACTGCTTTTCCTAGTTATACAAGTAATATATATTCTATGGGGAAATTATGAGAAATACAGAAAAAGATAAAAGTTTTTCTTACTATCCTCTTACCAACATGGAGTTCAGTCATTGTCTTTTTTTGATATACAGCAAAGAGAAAATTCAATGTTATTTTAATGTGCATTTTAATCCCACATGAAGTTTAATGCTTTCAAGGATTACATTTTAAGTAGACTTTTACAACGTTGTATTTCCTTTCCTGTAGGCTCCTGAGTCCTATAAGAATGTGACGGATGTGGTGAACACCTGCCATGATGCTGGAATCAGCAAGAAGGCCATTAAACTGAGACCGATTGCTGTGATCAAAGGATAGAATGCTGACTGCAGCCACCAAACTCCACTGCCCCTCATGGGATGGAGGTGGACTGAAACTCCTCAGACATCAGACTTGAAACCTGACAGGTTCCAAAGTGCACAGCTGTAACTGTCCATTCCAACGTGGCTGGCGGGCGGCTGCTGCCTTCAGGAGCCAGTGTTGTAATATTACCTTCCGGGAAGAGTAACATTGCCCTCATTTGGAAAGGAATGTATGTGCTTCCTCCCTGATTATCCCACAAGTTTTAGGAAAATCTGTTAGGGGGTGGGGATAGATCAAGATACTGCCTAACTCCTCATAGAAGTCTTAGTCATGACAGTGAGCTTCTTTACACCAAGCTCTGTGTTTATATTCTGAGAGGTATCATGAAGAGCGTTCTATTAAATAAGAAGGTTTTGAAATGTTTTCTTTCCCTCCTCCTTTTGTCAGTTTGTCAATTCACCCACCCATCCACCCTCTTCCCCTGAACCCAGCAAAACCCTAAACACCACTCTCACTTGGAAAGTAGGCACAAAGTCCTATCCAGATACGAGAGGAAAGGATAATGGGACACGTTGAGGAGGGAATATGTATGGAGGTGTAGAAATAGGGGCCTAAAAGAGCAGTTTTTCATAGACTTGCTAATTTCTCATCCTGAAATATGAGGCAGAGTTTTGACTTACCTATAGCAGCGCCTTTTGGTACCTGTCCTTAATTAGGCCTGGTCTGATAAACTGATTTGTTTTTGGATGATTTCTTGCACAGCAGGAACAGAGAACCTGCACGATACTGAATATTTTTGTTTGTGATTGAATTATAAAAACATGCAATGACCACAGTTGTGATGTTAACGGTTGCTCTTTTGGGCAAGTTGACTGCTCTTGTGCCATCTAATCACATTTTGTGTTCTGTACTATGACACCTGAAGATGTTATAAGTTACAGGTTGCTAAGGCCTTTGTTGAATCCAAACAGCCAGTAAAATAGAAAAATCTAATAAAGTTGCAATATGTTGTTTATATCTTGTGCCTAATAGTTTATAGCTTAGGAAATTCATATTTGTGTTTCATTCACTTTGGTTAGTGTTGCTGTTTCCCCATTTTATCACAGGTTTCTTTAAGTGACTCATCCTAAAATCCCCTTTCCTAAAACTTCTTCAACTTAAAAATCCTCCTTAGAGTATCTTCTGAATGCTGCTGTTTGGAAGGCAGAGAAGATAGACTTCCTCTGAAAAATGTCTGATATGAAATAGCATGTCTTCACTCTGAGCACCCAGTAACCTAAATATTTTGATGGTAGAGTTTGAAAATAACCAACAAACCAGTTAAGACTCTTAATGTGATAATTATAGATTATTTACAACTTCATACTGGACCGGCCACTGTTGTGCACACATGATGTAGGATGCAGGTTACCAGGGAACGCTGGAAGGCACTTTAGGATGAGGAACAGGCTTCTGGGAGGCACTAGGTTCTCTAGAGGTGAACAGCATTGAAGTATAGACTCCCCCTAACCGGGCTTGCTTAATGACATGTTGTTTGAAACTAATTCAAAGCAAAGTCCCCTCCCAAAACTAACTGATGTCGGTGCAAGAAATGCTGTGCATCATCTTAAATACATAAGTTGAGTTTTATTAGATGCTTTGAAAATATTCCAGGGAGGTATGAGGAGAGGAGCAGATGAGAAGGAAATAAAAAGAGAATAGTTTCTGTGTTGGCATTTCTGCCGTATGAGCTTTTCTTGTATGTAGCATTTGTAATGAGCTCGGTTCCATTGATGACCACAGAAAGTAATGGTTAACATTCGAGTTCAAAAAGAAAAGTATATTGTTTTCTTTTTCTAGAGATGTTATTTTCCCATTTAAGGCAGAAGTTCACTTAAAAATAAATATTCAAAGCAGATGTTACCAGCTGTTTTTATTACCCTAGGTAACAATCCCCTCGGCCATGCACACACATACAGCTAAAATACCCTTCATTAAGGCTCTTTCAGGCATGGAAAGGAGTCCATATTAACGCTGTACATCTCGGTCTCTTTTTAGGGCCTCTACAATCAGTCCTTTTTATAATTAATAATCTCAAAACCTCACACTGATGATGGGGCTTTATCATCCCTGTCATCAGCATATGGATGGAAAACTAGTTCATGAGATGTAAGCAAAATATGAAGAATCATTAATTTTCTAATTGGTAACTTTACTGGAGCAGCAAGAAAATGAAAATTTAAATATTGAATTTTAAATTTGAAAATCTCATTGTGATCTCCAAATTATACTTCATATAGCCTCCAAAAACGTAAACACAGAATAAAGATTTTTTTTTTAAGCTTTTCTTATTTTTCCTGCTCGAGACTGCCAGTCTCCCCATGTTCATTATAAAGGTTTTCTGTCTCCTTGCAGACTTTACCTATGTTGCTGAGGAACTCCCTGTGCTTGGAATTCCAAACACACAGTTTACTTAAGCTCATTCTATACTTTTTACTTACATCATTCTTCTTGCATCTGCTCTAGTGCTTGATTATGGAGATTTTTATATCCAGAGAGCATGATTTGTAGCCATCTGGATTTGCTGATTATGAAGGTGGTGTTATCCGTCAGGCACGTTGGAGTATGCCAAGTCATCATGGGATCCCTGGGTGGCGCAGTGGTTTAGCGCCTGCCTTTGGCCCAGGGCACGATCCTGGAGACCCGGGATTGAATCCCATGTCGGGCTCCTGGTACATGGAGCCTGCTTCTCCCTCTGCCTCTCTCTGTGTGACTATCACAAATAAAAAAAAAAAAAAGACTACGGATCTTTAGAAGCTCTTGCCCTAGAACTGGTATCTGATCTCTGAAACGCCAGTGATCCATGGAGAGGAGAATGTTACTGGGAAGGGGCACTTCAGAGAAGTAAGTGGTGACTTAAGTTGTAGTTTGCAGTAGTTTGCAGATGTAGTGAGTAAAGTGCCAAGAATATAATAGGTACTTAACACATTAACAGTCACCATTCCTGCTCTGTAGTTTACGCAGTGTTTATACATAGTTTTAGTTCTTACCGAATAAGGAAGGTTGGATTATCTGAGCCATTCCCTGGTGCTTAGTTAGAATACAGCCTCAGGTCTAGCAGCTAGCCCAAGGGCACCTAACTAATGACATAGAGGCACAGAGAACTAGGTCTTTTGGCTATCAGGTTTAATGCTGTTTTCCTCATGTCACACTACCTCATGTAACCATTTTGTGCTGCTTTTCCTATTCAATACAAGAACCAGCCAAGTCCAGTCTGGGACTTCCAATTCTCAGAGGACTCACCAAAATTTATTTTATTTTTTTTTTAAAGATTTTATTTATTTATTCATGACAGACAGAGAGAGAGAGAGAGAGGCAGAGACACAGGCAGAGAGAGAAGCAGGCTCCATGCAGGAAACCTGATGTGGGACTCGATCCCGGGACTCCAGGATCACACCCTAGGCCAAAGGCAGGCGCTCAACCACTGAGCCACCCAGGCATCCCCAAAATTTATTTTAAATTAGATGGCTTGGCCTTGCTGAGGCAGGTCAGATGCTGGCCACCTGATTGATTAGCACAAAGCATATGTGCTTTAGGGGAAAGACACTATATTCTGGCCTATCTCCCAGCACAGCCAAGCTCCTTCAGAGGGATGCCTTTACCCTATGGCCTATCCTTCCCCAGTTCCCATCCCATCCCTGATTCTCCTTAATCCTGACTTGTGCCATTACCATTCCAATGAAACTACTCACCAAAGTCACCATTTACTTTGTAGTTGCTAATTAGATGGACCAATTTAGCTTTTACTTACCCTCTGCAGTATTTGAAGCTATTAACCACTCTTGGCACACTCCTTAAAATGTTTTCACTAGGGAAAGAAAAAATGTTTTCACTGGGCTTGAGCTTGGCCCTCTTCTCACTATGTACATTCATCATGTCTCTTTTTCACTCATTTCCAAGACTCCAATCATCACCTATGGCTGGGGACCCCATGATCATCTCCAACCCTCATCCATTGGACATCTCTACCTAAGGATCCATTAACATCTCAAATTTACCATGTAAACTCAGTCATCACCTTCAAAATGCCTTCTCGGTCTCAGGAAAGACACTACCAACCCACCAATCATCTAAGCCAGAAATGAATTTCATCTTGGATTCCTGCGTGTGTCTCTCTCTCTCTCACCTTCGTATAAGTCTTGTCAATTCTAACTCCTGGGTATTTATCTCTAAGATACTTCTCTTCATTTCTGTGCCTACATCACTTACCTGTTCAGATCCTTATCTGCCATCTCAGACTGGCAGGTGTCTTCTTAGATGAAATCCTGCCCCACATAAGTCCTCTTTTCTCCTGGTGATAGAACCCATATATTCATTGGACAACCATTCCAGCCCCATTCTCTATTCATGTGGTTGGGGTAAATCGACTCCACCCCTAGACCCAGACTCTGCATCACGTCCTCCACCTCAAGCCCCCAGCCCCAGAAACCATTTGATGAATTGGCACTTGATCCAGTTAGAATAAAAGCTGATCCAGGAAGTGTTTCTAGATTACCTGAGAACAGGGTGCTCTCTTCCCCTGCTGTTGTAAGGATATGATGTAAGGCGGGACTTGTTGACAGTCATCTTGCCACATGAGCAAACTTGCCTGAGAACGGAGCCCACATAAGGGAAAACAGAGCTGAGAGAGAAAAGCAGGAGAGTCCCTGTGACTAAAGATTTGAAATCTGTGCATGGAAGCAAGATATCCCTGGATTTCCCAGAGATGTGGGAGAGAAAATTTTTTATTTGTGCCTAACTCAGTTTGAGTTGGGTTTTCTTGTAGTCAAAAGATTCCTAGCTTGTATAGCAGTAAGACTGACATAGAGGCACAGAGAACTAGATCTTTTGGCTAGAGTCTAGAAAGAGGAGTTGATGTTGAATCCAGGACTTTGCGCCTGAGGTACTGAATGCAGGCAGTTCTCTCAAAAACCCAGAAGTGCTGGGGAAAACTGATTTCCAAAGGGCTGTAAGAAGTTAGACCCGCTGGGGTGCCTGAGTGGCTCAGTGGTTGAGCATCTGCCTTCGGCTCAGAGCATGATCCTGGGATCCAGGATCGGGTCCCACATCAGGCTCCTTGCAAGGAGCCTGCTTCTTCCTCTGCCCCTCTGCCTCTCTCTCCGTGTGTCTTTCATGAATCAATAAATAAAATCTTAAAAAAAAAAAAAAGAAGTTAGACCCGCTGAATTCAAGGTGCCAAGGACATGGAGGTGGCAACTGAAGTTGTATTACAGGAGCTGAGAAGAGAGACTCTAAACAGATGATTAGATTTTAGAGAAAATGAGATTTGTGAGAGAGAACCAGGTCAGGGATGAGAGGACTGAGGGTGCAGCTCTGCTTACTGATGAGAGGGGAAGAGGAGCCAAGGCCAGGACAAAGGGCAGGCAAAGCCATCTCTCCTTGGTGGCACACCGTCTGTCTTTCAGCAGCTCCTGAGAACCAGTGAGCCAGGCTCTGTCCTGAGTGTGGGGCTGGCGGCCTGGTTCCTGCCCTCCAGGGCCCCAGGAACGGATGTATAGACTATTATCAAACTATGGGCACCGAAATGGGAGCAAGTGTCTCCATTAACCTTGTTCTGTGCTGCAAAGATCCCCTGGACTTAGTGACCAGCAAATCACCAGAGCAGTTTCAATAGGATATTCAGGCAAGCGGCTATTTTAATAGCAAAACAAGAGCTACCATTACATGACATTCACTGTGTACCAGGCACAGGTCTCAGCCTTTTACATATTGTGACTCATTTTGACCTCAGAACAATTCCATGAAATAGATACTATCCTTTCCATTTTTCATACTATTCTCATTTAATTATCCTTTTGCCCTAAGAGGGTAAATGTTCTCCTACCAAACTTTCGGAAGAGCACATATTTTAAAGATCCTCAAAGTAATGTTTATGTGATTCTCAAATGATTTATGCCCTTAACAGATTTCATGTTAGTACAAACCCACTAAAAAAAACCCAGAGAGGGCAGCCCCGGTAGCTCAGCGGTTTAGTGCTGCCTTCAGCCCAGGGCGTGATCCTGGAGACCTGGGATCAAGTCTCACATCGGGCTCTCTGCATGGAGCCTGCTTCTCCCTCTGCCTGTGTCTCTGCCTCTCTCTCTCTCTCTCCCTGTTTCTCTCATGAATAAATAAATAAAATCTTAAAAAAATATATCTCCAGAGAGCTTACCTTGCTAAATGCAGTTTCAACTAAAGAATACTCTGAATATTTGTGCCCTCCTATTTCTTTTATTTGAAGTATAACTGACATATAAATCCTACTAGTGTCGGGTGTACATCCATGATTCAATATTTTTAGACATTACAAAATGATCCCAGTAAGTCTACTTACCATCCATCACCTTACAAATCTATTACAATATATTTTTAATGGAAGCATAGTTGACATACAGTATTACGTTAGTTTCATGTGTTCAGCGTGGTGATTGGTTCGACAATCGCATACATTTATACATCATGCAGTGCTCAGCATGTAAATGTAGTCACCACCTCCCACCATACAAAGTTATTACAGTATTACAAAATTCCCTATGCTGTCCTTATCCCTGTTACTTACTCATTTTATGCCTGGAATTTTGTACTTCTCTTTCTTTTGTCTTTCCCAGAATAATATGGGTACCATGAGAGCCGGATGGTGCCCACCTCTCCACTGTGTTCTGTGAATACTCTTCCAGGTCCTGGGGACCCAGCAGAGAACAAAGGGAGACAAAGTCCCTTCTCTCAGAGAGGAAACAGGCTTAAATGGTGCTCTTCATTTATACGTGGAAACGGGATAAACATCTGAAAAGTCAAATACTTCAGGAACTACATAAAATGGAGTCACATAATATTGCGTGTGACAGCCCATAATCCTGCTGCCCCTGCCAGATAAGGAAACAAAGCCCAGGAACCCCAAGCAACTGAAAGTTTGCTTTCACCCAGCAAGCTGCGGCTCTCACTTTTGGTTGAGAGTTTTTCCCATGTCTCACATTGTTTTGCGATTAAAACAACAACAACAACAACAACAAAATCCCTAGTCCTGCCTACAGGAAGCTTCCAGAAAATGATCTGTGAAGTGAGATAAAGGGAAATGAATGCCATAAAGCAATTCACAATGCATTGAAGATAACACTGCACAAGCTCTGGCCTTTCGGGAAAGAGAGAGCAATACCATCTCAGGTGTGACATGGCCAGAACAGCAATGTATTTTCCATCTTAACTGCAAGAAACTAACCACTGCTAAGCTGGGGGTGGGGAGGGAGGACCCTGAAGCAGACAGGACCACCCGATGATTCCACTGTGCATCATCCAGTCCCAGGGCTGTCATGGTGCTGTGCTGCTCAGTTCCTAAGACCCCGGCACAGCAGGAAGTAACATCTGCCTCCTCGCTGTCCAAACAGCAACACCTTTTTTGTTATTTATTTCAGTAAGTTCTACAACCAGTCGAACTGGAAATTCCACTTGGATAGTCAGGACTCAGACTCTGAAGGGTCTAGCCCCTGAACATGAGGATCCTCCCTTACAGTCCTAATGCCTAACATTCACCGAGCACATCCCATAAGCTGGAGATTGTTTTAAGGTGGAAGTAATTAAGATAGCAAGAGGGCTAACCCCAATGAGAAGGAACCTGAAAAAATCGTAGGAATTCCTTGAGATGTTAGTCGGGGTCTTTAAACTTTCAGAGGTCAGGGACCTTCTCTGAGAATCTGATGAAAGCCAGGCTAGACTCTCCTCCCAGAAATGTACAGTCACACAAAAGTTTGCATGTCATTTGTGGTGTTTAACCCTTGTTAAATCCGTGTGTGTGTGTGTGTGTGTGTGTGTGTGTGTGTACATTTACATGTGAGAGAAAGAGGAGAAAGCTCAGGCCAAAAAATAATGAAATGCTCAATGAATGATGGGACAGATCAAAAAGAACTGGCTTGAAGGGCTCCTCCCCTCCCCCTGTCAAATTAGAAACAATTTCTTTTTTTTTTTTTTCTTTCTTTTTTTTTTTTTTTTAGAAACAATTTCAACAATTAACAATAATATTTACCAAAAATAAGATTAGGGGCATCTGGGTGGCTCAGTGGGTTAAGCATCTGCCTTTGGCTCAGGTCATGATCCCAGGGGCCTGGGATCTAGCCCCACATCAGGCTTGTGCTGTCTCTTGCTCACTCTGTCTCTCAAATAAAATCTTAAAAAAAAAAAAAAAAGATTAATAGGTTATAACCAACTAGAATTAATTCAAACTGAGCCCAACATGGGGCTTGAACTCACGACTCTGAGATCAAGACCTGAGCTGAAATCAAGAGTCAGATGCTTAACTGAGCCACCCAGGGACCCCAAGGAAGCCCTTCTTTATAGAGAATAAATAAGTATGGAAGAACTAATGGAAATAAAGAATCAGCATTTGGCAACCACTGTGGAGGTGACTGGGGCAGATGGGAGTTATGAGTGAATGTCAAGGTTAGTTGGTGGGAGTCTGATGAAGAACAAGATAGTGACAAAATATTAGACTACCTCTCCCTCCCCCAAATACTAATCAACTACAAAGGGGAAGGTGGTGGATCTAAGATGGAGAAACCAGGCAAGCAGCAACAAAAGTAGGTGGCCATGGCTAACACAGTCACTAATGGGACAAGTCACCACTGCTGGTGTGAGGCCCTGAGAAGGGCACAGCACCATCTCTGAGAAGTTCTGTTGCAGTGCGTGGCCGGAGTCTGGTCATGAGCAACAGGCTGAGGGGCTTCCTACAGAATGAAGGTATGAACCCTCAAAACTATCAGGGAAAAGCTAGGGAAAGGCTGACACACTGTTCCAGACCGAAGGAGTCTGAACGACACGACAACTAAAGGCAATGTATACTCCTGGGTAGGATCCTGGACCAAAAAAGAAAAACTGACATCGTTGAAACAGTGGTGAAATTTGAACAGAATCTGCAAATTGGTCAGTAGTGATGTATAAATGTTGATTTCCTGAGCTGGTGTTCGTACGTGTTCGTATTTTTGTGTGATATTGTGACCTACAGTTAAGAAATATATACGCTTGGTCTACATCCCGGTTTCTGGCATAAAGCTCCTAAACTCTTTGGAATTTCCTGAGATAAGAGCTATAAAGGTGTCTGCTATTCATAACAAGCCCCTTTCAACCACACCTGAGTGTAGGTTAAGGCGGGAACTTTGGAAAGCCCCTCAAGATGGGGGCTGGTTGCCTGGGAAACCAACCAAGTGATGAGAGGGTTGTAACTTTCAGCCCCACCTCTGATCTCAGGTTGGGGAGAACAGCTGGAGATTAGCTTCAATCACCAATGACTGATGATTTCATCAATCGTGTCTTTGTTATGAGGCCTCCATAAAAACTCAGAAGAACGGGGTTCAGGGAGCTTCCAGGTTAGTGAACCAGTTTGCAACCACATGCCAGGAGGGTGGTGTACCCCAAACTCCACAGGGTCAGACGCCTCTGTGTTCAGGACCCTTCCAGACCATTCTCTACCTCTCTCTGAATTTTTTCACCTGGCTATTTATTTGTGTCCTTTAATGTCCTTTGTAGTAAATCAGTAATCTAGTCAGTGAACTCATTTCCTGAGCTCTGTGAGCCACTCTAGCACGCTGATTGAAGCAGAGGACAAGGGGGCGGAGTCATGGGAACTTGTGATTTACAGCCAGAGAATCGAATGAACATGGGAGACAAAGGCAGAAGGAAATGTAGATAGAAATAACTGTCCTTATAACTTGCAACCCATTGACAAATACTTGAGCAGATTATAACACTCGTCCAGGATCCTGAGTCTCCTTTCCCATATGAAAGTCCTCTAGGAACTTCCCTTATCTTTACTTCTCCCATACCCAAGGTGTATAATCACTTGCTCCTCACAACTGGGGCAGCAGACAGCAGCTCTTTCTGCCCCTGGGGCCTGTCCCCATGCTTTAATAAAACCACCTTTTTGCATCAAAGATGTCCCAATAATTCTTTCTTGGTCATTGGCTCCGGACCCCACCAACTTCACCAAAAAACATTCCAAAAAAACTACATCAGAGGAGCACCTGGGTAGCTCAGTGGTTGAGGGTCTGCCTTCGGTTCAGGGCGTGATCCTGGGGTCCTGGGATCAAGTCCCACATTGGGCTCCCCATGGGGAGACTGCTTCTCCCTCTGCCTGTGTCTCTCATGAATAAATAAATCTTAAAAAAAAAAAAAAAAACTACATCAAGAACCTCAGGTAACAACCTGGACATCTGTATTGGGAGCAGTGTTGGACTGAGGCTATCACCAGGTAGATTGGGTCAGAATCTACATTGTAGGACACACATTAGTGTCCATTGAGAATTGGAGAATTGCTTGGTGGTCTTGGAAAAATACACATCAGATCTGGTTTGGGAAAAATACAGACTGGAGTGCTGAAGGGTGATGGGACATCATGTTTGAAGATTCCAAAAATGACTAATGATTATTAGTACTTAATTAGAGTGGGCAAGGGAACAAATGTAAAATATGAACAACTTGGGAATGTGAGTGAATGAGGATGTGAGAGTTCTCTGCACTGTTCCGGTAATGTTAATGTAAGTTTGAAATCATATAAAAATAGATTGTTTCAGGGGCGCCTGAGTGGCTCAGTCGGTTAGGTGTCCAACTCTTGATTTTCAGCTCAGGTCATGATCTCAGCATAGTGAGATCGAGCTCTGCATCAGGCTTTACGCTGGGCATAGAGTCTGCTTAAGATTCTCTCTCTTGGGCAGCCCCGGTGGCCCAGGGGTTTAGCACCACCTTCAGCCTGGGGTGTGATCCTGGAGACCCGGGATCGAGTCCCATGTTGGGCTCCCTGCAGGGAGCCTGCTTCTACCTCTGCCTGTATCTCTGCCTCTCTCTCTCTGTCTGTCATGAATAAATAAAATCTTTAGGGAAGAAAAAATAAAAGATTCTCTCCCTCTGCCCCTCCTCCCATCCCTCTCTAAAATAAGAAACAAATGAATAATTTAAAAGATTGTTTCAAAACAAAGAATGACATATAAAGATATTTATGTAGGTCAATTATCAACATGGCCACAGGAATTTCTCCTACCCTGGACACCACTTTGCAGTCACCTCACATCAAGAGGTGGAGTTTCTTTTCCTTCTCTGATTCTGCACTGGCTCACTGACCGCTTTGGCCAAAAGAATGCAGACGTTGTGTGCCTCCTGAGCCTTGGCCTCCACAGACTGGCCGCCTCGAGCCTCGTCCTCTTGCTGCTCTGAAATCATCATAGAAAGAAGCCCAGATCTCCTTAAGGATGAAGGACCACCCGGAGAGAGGCCCTGTTGGGCCATCCATCCAGGAGTTCTAGCTGCATTGTGACAGCAACTGCGAGCCTCTCGGAGGCCAGCAGACGAGCCTCCCTGGATGAACCTCCCCATCAATCTCACAGTCTCCATTGTGAGAAATAACACATTGCTGTGGTCGTTACATTTTGGAATGGCTCGTTATACAACATGAGAAAAACTACTACAGGACTATTTCTGTCATTCTACTTAAGAATTTAACCAATTGACTTTATGTTGAGTAGAATTTCCCTCAGACTGCAGAGTAGTCCCACTTCTCTGCAAAGTTCTCCCTACCTTCCAGAGAACTGACATGCAAATCAATAGTGATGACAGCACTTCCCAGTTTATAGGGATCTTTGACTTACGTAGCCTCCTTTCCTCATTAGCACAACCCTAGGAGACGGAACAGGTGTTACTAACTAATCTACAGTCTACAGATGAGGAAATAGGGTCAGAGAAGTATATTTCTTGCCCAAGGAAACTCAGCCCACAGGCACTGACGTTAGGATTGGATTCTACCTTCTTTCTCCCTTGTCAAGGTTCAGCTGAAGTCATGGGCCTTCTGGAGAGAACACGTTACTCTCCCTTCGGGTCTCAAACTAATACATACCAGGAAGTGTTCTGATGTCTGCACGAAGCTTGGTTGTTGTGAATGTGAACAGGGGTTGATTGGGATCCCCTCATCAGCCAGGACCACAAACACACTTTGTTGTACTTGTCCCTCATTTTTTTCTAACGTGGATATTCAGCGGTCTGGTAACCGTGCGTCTCCAACAAGAAAAGCTTGCTTAGTGTCAATCTTCAAATATGCTGTTATGATTCAAAGTTATCCAGTCATTTGAATCTGCAGGGCGCTGCTTCAGAACTGTGCAAGATGTTCACTGACAACAAGGATGAGTTATAAAAGTCTCTGCATTATTTTTCTTCTTAGCCGTTGTCACCACCTGAAACATATTTATGCTTGTTTGTTGACACTCTTCCACTTCCTAAAATTAAGCTCCATCAGGCAATCAGTTTTTTCTGATTGACGAATGGATGGAGGAAGACCTACCGGACACAGTTTGCTACCACTTTTGTTACTTGGCCTCTCTGAGCATCAGCTCCTCGTCTTTATTTTTATTTTTATTATTTTTATTTTTTTAGCTCCTCGTCTTTAAAATGGACGTGACATAAAATAAACCCCTTGCAGGACGGCTGTGACCAGATGAGAATTCTACATATAGGGGCTAGCCTGCCGGCCAGTAGGCTCTCCAAAAATGTTAACTGATGGGGAGTTTCTGTCATTAGAGGTCTTTTGGGAGAGAAGAGATATGTTTCTACCTTGCACAATTTAATCCTTCATTTCACTAAACCCCCAGGGCTGCATCAGGCCAATTTCCAAAGCTCTTTCTAGTCCCATGACTATGAGATAGGATTCCTCCTTCAGTGATTTTTTTTCCCCACTGTCAGGGAAATGAGAAACGTCTTCAGGAGTGGCCCCCTCGAGGCTTGCTCTGTAGGCAAAAACCAGTTTGGAGAGTTTTATTGTCTGGACGCACTTCCCTCTGCAACATCTGTGGTTTCATTCTGGCCATGGTTAATGGCCGTGAGTAACCCTACATGAAAAGGCTGCTGACAGGTTTGCACCAAAGGACCCAGCTAAGTAACTACGGAAGGATTAAAAACCCATCTCACCACCCAGGGAGCCTGCGAGTAAAACACACGCTACACGACAATAATAATCAAAGAGCTGGAAATGGGGGATACCTGGGTGGCTCAGTGGTTTGGCGCCTGCCTTTGGCCCAAGGCGCAATCCTGGAGTCTCGGGATGGAGTCCCGCATCGGGCTCCTGATATGGAGCCTGCTTCTCCCTCCTCCTGTGTCTCTGCCTCTCTCTCTCTATGTCTATCATAAATAATAAATAAATAAATAAATAAATAAATAAATAAATAAACAAACAAAGAGCTGGAAATGGTTCTATGGTTTCGCGGGCCAATAAGGAGGCGCTAAAGCTCTTCTAGGCCCTCTGCTCTCTCCCAGCAGTCTGTCTGCCTGACCAGGAGATGACAGGGTTAGCAGTGTTGATAGAGAAGCGTGCGGAGAGCTCCCCCAGAGATAGAGAGTCTGCCTTAGTGATCACGTCAGAGGTCCCATCAGACCACATTGCCATCAAAAGTCTTGTTCCCTGGGCAACAAGTAGGATTGCTACCCATTTTGGGGAGATGACAATGATAACTTTGGGGGCTTTGAAAACTTTGAAAACAACCTTTGTCTAGACCAAAACAGCTCAGAAGCTTTTTGAAAGGCACCATCTGACATCTTGGTTGGTTTGGTTATAGCTGGCTAATGCTGACTCATCCTATGAAACACTTTCCTTGGCCTCCTGGGACTTTGCTCTCAAATTCAACTAAGAATTATAGCCCCTGGAGTCAAGAGGATGAGAGTTAAGTTCACGTGTCCAGGGTTGATGTTATGTGACCCTCAGATCAAAAACTGTTGGCCAAAGGAGCAGACGCCATCTCTCCACATCAGAAGACTGAAGGGCACCCCATTTCTACTCCCCAAACCCTGTTCCTTTTACCTTGGCTACTTTATTCTCCTTCTCCTGTCCCCAGAAATTCCACAAAGGAAAGAAAATAAGGTACTGTATTCTTTTTTTCTCCAGCCCTTGGTTTATTCTGTACTCGTTCTGAAGTTTTTCTACATAAGAAGAGTATACTTTTTCAACCTTCAGAAAACACAAAGGAAAATAAGTTATTGAGCATCTTTCTTAGCTGCTGGACTCTTGGGCAAGGTATGCTGTATATATTACCATTATTTCATGTACTAAATGCTAGTGAACTTTCCAGAGTTACTTTTTTTTTTAAGATTTTATTAATTTATTCATGAGAGACACACAGAGAGAGGCAGAGACATAGGCAGAGGGAGAAGCAGGCTCCCTGCAGGGAGCCCGATGTGGGACTTTATCCCATGACCCTGGGATCACAACTTGAGCCAAAGGTAGATGCTCAACCACTGAGCCACCCAGGAATCACAACTTTCCAACTTTCCAGAGTTACTTAATGGTCACAAAGAGATAAAATATAAAATAAATACAAATATCATTTAAAGTGTGGTGTCATCAGAGAGGGTTTTGCGGCAACTTTTTAACCAAGCCACGAAACTCAATGCCTTTGAAGCCAGGCAAAGCCAGGTTGTTCACCTAAGGAACAACACGAAACCCATTGTCCTACTCCCATACAACATGCTTCTCATGCTCACCACCATTGTCTACACCTGCTCCATCTTCTTCAGTGACTTAAACACCTTACTTAGTCTCAACTGGTTACCTTCCAACCCCCTGCCCTTCCGATTCCTTTATCTCCCCAATTCCTAGGACCCTCCTGTATGGAGGAGTGACTTCAGACTCCTCCATGCCTTGCTACCCATGAGCCTCTGAATCGGCTAGAACTGTTTCACCTAAAGACCTCAGGCTCAGACCTGCCTTGATACGCCATCTTTGCCATCTTCTCCTCCATTGGGCTTCCCATTACATCATGCCAGCTCTCTTGTTCATTTGCTATAAAGCGTCTTGAAAGAGCTGGCTTCAACCTCACCTCTGCTTTCTCCTCCCAACCCTTTTATGCCCTTACTAAAGTTTCTAGTGGTCTTTCAGTGGCTAAATCCAGTGGGTCCCCCTCACCCCTCAACTCCCTGACACCTCTGATTTATATGATGTCGTCAACCACTCCCTCCTCCTTATAAAAGGATGCCTGCTTGTAATTGCCATAATTTCACACCAGCTTGGTTCTCCCTCCTCCTTAGTCCTCTTCAAAGGCATTTCTTCCTGCTGCCAACCCTTCAGCGAGGCCTGCCCCAGCTTTCTCTTCTGGTTCTCTGCCACGCCTACTACTGCCCAAAGGTGATGACTCCCCAGGCTACCGCCATCTTTGCCTTCCCTCCTGACTTGACATTGGCATCTCCAACTGCTTGTGGACCGAACTAGCCTATTTGTAAATCCAGTGTCTCCAATACACAACTTTTACCTTTTAAATCTGTTCCTCTTTCTGTGTTCTAGGTTTCAGTCGATGGAAACTCACTAGAGTTGTCTTTTTATTTTTAAGATTTTATTTATTTATTAGAGAGAGAGAGAGAGAGAGAGAGATCAGGGGAGCGGGCTGAGGGAGAAGCAGATCCCTGCTGGGCGATGCAGGACTTGATCCCTGGCCCCTGGGATCACGACCTGAGCCAGGCTTTCTGGGAACTCACTCACTCCAGTTGTCTTAAACATCTCCCTCAACCTGTCCCCCACCCCCAGCCTCCTGGTGGCCATAGTCGCTGGTACTCCCACATCCCCTCTCAGCCCATCCCTCCTCCCCATTTCCAGGGCCACTGCCTGGGCTGAGGCCCTCCCTCCCTCTCTCTTCATTACCACAATGCTTCCTGCCACCAGACTGATCCTCAACCACAGCACTGAACACCTCAGTCTTTCTCCAAACAAACAAAACAAAACAAAAAAACAAAAGAAAAAAAATTTTTTCAATACCTCTCAATTGTCTAAAAATAAAGTTCAAGTTTTTTAGCCTGGCTTTCAATGCCTACTAGAATCTTGTCTCAGCCAGTGTCTAGTCTCCTGTTATTCAGCTTCTATTTCCATAGTTACCGCCTTCCAGGCACCTGCTCCCCCACCCTTGGATCTTCTGCATGTCGTCCCCATTCCATCCCACTTACCACGTACTGCACCTCCTAGTTTTCTACTCACTTGAAGGTGCGATAACTGCCTCTTGTCTCTAAATCCTGAGCACCTTTTTATCATTTTCGACATGAGTTATACCATGCATTCTCTTTTTCATCATACTGAGGCGAAATAGGTTAATTTTCCCTTCAGACTGGGAGGTTCTTCAAATTCCATTCAAGAGAAAATTAATAGCTTGCATTTTTAAAAAATAAGGCATTGTAACAGCAATTAGGACTCAAAAAAGAGCAAGTTGCTGCCCGGAACTGGATCTTTCTAGTGGGAAAAAGATACAGAAACAACTGCTATACTATGTGGCAGGAAGCAGGCATGTCTTAACATTTGTCATCTTGAGTCTAGACTGGGCACACATTAGGTGAATGACATTCTAGAGCCTAAAAGATCATGCAATCTAACCTCTCATGTCCTTGCATAGAGAACTGAGACCACAGCAGGAAAGGGCCTGCCCATTCACACCAGTGAATGGCAGTGCTGCACCAAGTCCTAGGCCAGGGCACACTCTGCCACAACCCCTCCTCCTTTGTACCCTCAAGTGTTGCAGTCATTAGAGTTATGAACCACAACAAATTTTCCCAAAAAGCAATACAGGATAATCAATGGCTATGTCTGGGCTGAGTAGCCAAAAGAAACAGAAGATCATAAAGACTGTAAGCACTGGGCAGCCCGGGTAGCTCAGCAGTTTAGCGCTGCCTTCAGCCCAGGGTCTGATCTTGGAGTCCCGGGATCGAGTCCCGTGTCGGTCTTCTTGCATGGAGCCTGCTTCTCCCTCTGCCTGTGTCTCTGCCGCCCTCTCTCTCTCTCTATGTGTGTCTCTCATTAATAAATAAAATCTTTTTTAAAAATTTATTAAAAAGACTGTATTTCTCCTGTCATGAAGTCAAATTATCTATTGGTTAATTAAGCATTCATCCACAGGAAAAGAGAAGATTAAACATTTTTAAAAGGTCTCATTCCTGGATTAGTACTCTTCCTGTAAGCCATCCGGAAAGTTCCAGAAAAACTGCCTGATTTTTTTTTCTTCTAAAAAAAGTTATATGACTGAGATGAAATTTTATTGCTTTTTTTCCAAAAGGTTTCTCAAAATCATTGCCTTATTCTCAGTTGAGCTTCAAACAAAATCAGATGAAAAAATCTCTCGAGGCATTTTTATCCAGAATAAATTTGTCTTTTAAAGATTTTATGTATGTATTTGAGAGAGAGAGAGAGAGTGCAGGGGGAGGGGCAGATGGAGAGGATAAGAGAGAATCCCACGCAGACTCTGGTGCTCAGCAAGGAGCCTGACTCTGTGCTCCCATCTCACAAGTCTGAGATCATGACCTGAGCTGAGATCAAGAGCTGGACACTCAACAGAATGAGTTGCCCAGGTGCCCCTGGGATAAAATTCTCTTTTTAAATCAGCTTTATCCTTTTCTTTATAAACCACCCATCTCAACAAGGTATATTTATTTACACATTTTATGCATCGATTTTAGAGAAATAAATGAAGAAAAAAGTTTTTATTTCATTTTCCTGCAGTCAAAAGCAACCATAGTATATAGATTAAACAAAATCTTCTTCTTCTCCTTCTTCTTCTTCTTTTTCTTCTTCTTCTTCTTCTTCTTCTTCTTCTTCTTCTTCTTCTTCTTCTTCTTCTTCTTCTTCTTCTTCTTCTTCTTTTCTTCTTTCTTCTCCTCCTCCTCCTCCTTCCCCTCCTACTCCTTCTTTTTTTTCTTCTTTATTATTATTATTTCTACTGTAGAAAAAGAGAACGTCAAGGTGCCAACCATGGCTGGAGCAGAATAAAGGAATGGAGAGTGCCATTTGTGCGTACTGAACACCTGAAAAAAGTTTCTGAACATTTTCAACAACTTGGTGAATCACCCTCTCCTCCAGCTCAGCCAGGAAGGTAACATGGGTATTTTCCTTTTTTTCCCCCCTCCTAACATTAAAAATATATCTCACTTAGGCTTGTTTCACTGAAACCTCTATATGGACAAACCACCTGCCTGAAGACAAAAATGATACATTACAGATGTCTGTGAGGATGTAACCAGGTAATGGGTAAGAGCAGGGTTACGTCTTGCTGCCCAGTTCTTAAGAAAAAGTAAAGATTTGCTGTGAATCACTGCAAAGCATTTATCTGTGCAGCCAGAAACACAAAATCCATTATAACTCGTTGTTATCAATATTAGTAGTTACATGTTTTACCGTGGACTCAGCTTCCAACGGTCAAATCATGTCTTATGATAGAAGGTAAAATCCTAATACAATGTGGTTACTCTGTCCTCCTAATACACTGAAGAAATCACACTAATTCCACCTAGAGATCATTTTCAACCAGGCTTTAGTCCCCACAGAACTGAGTAATAATATTTTCTCCAAAGAATGATAACACTACTAACTCATCATTGGATGGCACCTTGCAGATCACCGTGGTCTTTCATCTACTTCTCCTGTGTAACAGTATAGATGAGGAAACTGAGTCTCTGGGCAGTTAAATGTTTGCTCTGTCATGCAGCTAGCAAATAAGGACATGGTACGGAGCAAGGGAGGACATGGTAAGCGACACAGCAAGCCTGGGCGTTAGGGTCAGACAAACTCAGGATTGAATCTCAGCTCAACTAACCATAGCAACACAAACCTGGGCAAGACCTCCTTTTTTTCTTTAACCACAACATATGTGTGATACTCACCTCACGGATGTATGAGAATTAAATAGGACATGTAAAAAGCACACAACAGAATTCACGGCACATAAAAGATATTCATTGCACGTTAGCTTTCCTCAGTAAGCACATCTTTAAAAGGGAGGTACTGGGATCCCTGGGTGGCGCTGTGGTTTGGCGCTTGCCTTTGGCCCAGGGCGCGATCCTGGAGACCCGGGATCGAATCCCACATCAGGCTCCCGGTGCATGGAGCCTGTTTCTCCCTCTGCCTATGTCTCTGCCTCTCTCTCTCTCTCTCTCTGTGACTATCATAAATAAATAAAAATTTTAAAAAAATTAAAAAAAAATAAAAGGGAGGTACTGAAACCTACCCCACGAGACCAGTGTGGGGATTAAATCCTGTCCGGAGAGGGCTTACCATGGCCCCACTCCCCACCCCACACCCATAGCAGCACTGCCTCCGGGGAAAGGTCAATTCAGGATATTAGAAAACAGCTTCAGGGAGAGGAAGTTTATCTTCCTATGTCGACAAGCATTTGACTTATGTACTGAATTTCATAATTGTCTCTAAGACAAAAATGACCGGAATTAAATGTTTTTCAAAGACCGAGAACAAAGCCAAAGTCAAAGTCAGGAGTTAATTTCAAGATACCCAGAAGCCCTCCTGGTGATGAAAGTTTAAGATCATACCAACTTCAGTCCACTGTATTCAACCATCTATGCATTTCCTTTTTTTTTTTTTTTAAATCAGGGACGTCATTAAATTTAACCAAAGGTTAGATGGAGTGAGAAGAACGGGGGGGGGGGGGGGGGGGGTGGAAAGAAGAGGAAAATGAAAAGCCAGCGGGCAGAAACAAGTGAGAGGAAGGTACGTTTGCACACAAATCTGAGTCCTCTCTCGAAGCCATCACCCACACTCACATATGTGATTTCCTCAATGCCTTTAAGTCGCCCGCGGCCCCTGCGGCCGGGCCTTCCCCAGCACCCCGCTCGCCCTCAGCCCGCAGCGCGCTGTCTGTCCCGCAGGAGCCGGGCCGCGGTGTGTGCTCCAGCGTCAGCTCGGTCACCTTCGCCCAAAGTGACGGTGTCAATTAAGTTTCAAATGCAATCCTCACAGGGCAGCACGCAGGAAAACTTTCCTCTCGTCTGAAGGGCTGTCCCCTGTTTTGGAAAGTTCTTCTTTGGGTAAGGTTGGACTTAACCGGATATCCACGTACATGAGGTACCCACACCGCGGGCTGTGGGAACGGCTGTTGTGGGCGTCCTCTGGGTTTGCAGAATACTCGGGTTTAGAATGGGGCGCCCAGAACCCGGTAAGTGCATGCGAGCAGCGCCGCAGCGGACCTGCAGGCGCACACCCAGGGAGGGGCAACCAGAAGGCCAAAACGCACTTTCCCCCGGAAAACATGCCTTTCTTTTTTTCCTAAGAGTGAGTCCTGGAGAAGAACGCCAGGTCAAAATGCGCACCCCCCTGGGAGAGACCCTCCGGCCAGACTCCTGGGGCGGCGCGGGGCGGCAGGCGCGGGATGGGGCCGGGGCGGGGGGCCGGGGTCCGGGGGTTCGGGGGGTCCGGGGGTCCGGGGGTCCGAGGGGCCAGCTAGCTGCCCGCCTCCTCGGGCTCGCTGCAGGGCGAAGGCGCCGACGAGGCCTTGGACTCGCCGTCGCTGTTGCAGTCGGCCGGGCGCGGGGTGCGGGCGGCGGCGGGGCCCTCCTGCGCCCGGGCCTGGCGCTCCAGCAGCTCCTGGAGGTGCCTGATGTAGCGGATGGCGGCGCGCAGCGTCTCCACCTTGCTGAGCCGCCGCTGGGCCAGCTCGCGCGGCAGGTGGTCCCGCAGGCGCGCGTAGCCGTCGTTCACGCCGCGCACCCGCTGCCGCTCGCGCTCGTTGCGCCTGCGGAGGAAGGCGGGCTCCAGGGCGCAGGCCAGCGGCAGCGGCAGCGGCAGCGCCAGGCCCGGCCCGCGGCCCCCCCGCGCCCGCGCCCAGCACGCGGCGTGCAGCCGCAGGGGCACCCCGGGGGGGTCCCCCAGGGGGAGGCGGGGCAGGGCCCCCGGCAGGTCCAGGGGCGCCGTGCGGAGGTGGCGCGGCGAGGGCAGCGGGCCGGCCGCTCTGCGCGTCTCCATCCCTCGCGGAGAAGCAGACCAATCACCCAGAGACTGACGCCTTACAAGAGGGGACTTAAACCCTTCGAGGCGTGGACGCGGGCCCGTTCAGGCAGCCTGGCACAGCTGGTCCGTCTTTAAAGAAGTTTCTGGTTCCGAGACAGGCTTCAAGGGAACTTCGCATGATTCCCTAAATTCATGTCACTCCTCGATCATTTATAAAGATCCAGGCGGAGGTGATAGGCAAACATTTAGGATCCCGCTAATCCACACTTCAAACCCTGTCTTCCCCTCTGATCTTCTTACTTCAGCAGATAACAAAGGGGGATTCCTCTGCTCGGTCCCCTAGCCTGGAAACGTGAACATACACCAAACAGAGTAATCTTGCAAAATCACCCAAGCGCTTCAATTACTGTAATCCACCGCTCCAAGTCTTCAAGAGCATAGGGACCTTCAAGGTTTCAAAAGAGCCCCTCCCAGGAACCAACAGATCTGGCCGGCTGAGCGAAAGTTTTACCAGAGGCTTTCTCCTTGAAAATCAAAACTTGCCTGCCCTTTGTGGTTTCCGGCGTCCAGGGCTAATGGAAAAAGCTTTCAGACTGTTTGCAAACTTACACTTGCTCTTCCATTTCTGCGGAGGTGGAGTGTAAGACCTCATCAAAGGAAAGACTGCTCCCTTGTGGTTATAAGATGTGTCAAGTAAAGAGGGGCCTTGGGGGAGGCTTGAGGGTTTCCTTCTCCCAAACCAAACCTTTTAAAAACTCAATTAGACATTTTTTGAAGAGAAGAGGGAAGGAATATACCTTAGCAACGAATAGAAGGGTCTGAGTATTATGCTCCTGCTTATGTTGAACGCAGGTCGTTTTATGCATGTGTGGTTGTTTTTAAGAGCACATCAAAAGGTTGAACAGTAACAAACACTTTTAGCCAGTTATTTCTCACAGTGCTTACTGTAAACACGGGTTAAACACTGCTTCCCGACCTCTTCTAATCCCACCCAGGATATAAGAACATTTCCCCATAGTGCAAAAAAGTGTATTTCCATTGTATTCTTCTTTTTGTCTTAAAAAACAAAGATACATTCATTTACTTTCTCCCTTGGGGACAGGAAAGCAACATTTGAAAGGTGAAGAGCCCCAATTCCAAGGATAAAGGATGATGGCTTTGAAGACTTGTCTTTTTAACACACAACCAAAAAGAAAGAAAGAAAGAAAGAAAGAAAGAAAGGGAATAATTAATCCATCCTGTTGGTGAAAGGCTTTGAAGATGAAAGTGTCATTAAAAATCCAACAGTGAAAAAAAAAATCCAACAGTGCTGGTTAATGTCAAAAAATGTGTTATCACTTTGAAAATCAGATTTCTTGTTCTGCAAACCCAGCACATTAAAGGCAGCTTCTACTTTTAAAAGTCCAACTTAAAAACGAGAAGCAAAAACCCCCTACATTTATGATCAGACTTTCTGCCTATTCGTCAGGAGCCAGGGTGTCGCCCTGACATGTTTTTTTGACAAGTGCTACGCTTACCTGTTTACTCCAAATGATCTGCCTGAAGCAACCGGAAAAACACCTGCATCAAGGCAAATAAAATAGAAATAATTATTCCTTTTAGGCATAAGTTAGTCACATTTTAAAAACTCCCTATGAGGCTTGTACCAGCAAACAACCTAATGTGTCACCTTGATTTCTCAGTAGAGTTGAGAACAATCCAGAGAAAGCCCTTCCTGTTGGGAAACAAGCCCACCAGAGAGGTAGAAAGACTATTACACCATAAAGTGCTTTGGGCCCTGTTAAGGATTTTGGCCTTTGTTCTAAGAGTGATGGGAAATAAATGATGTGTTTTAAGAACAAAAGGTGACAGAGTAAGATTTTGCTTTTCAGAAACATCTCTATCTGCAAACAGGAGAGTAGATTGGAGAGGGGAAAAAAAGGAAAACATAAGAGATACCATTTTTCATTCTCAGATTGGAAAATGTAAAAATTGCTAACATCCAAGGCAAGCAAGAATTTGGGGAAGGGGCAGAAGCATAAATTGCTACAAGCTTTTGGGAAAGTAACTATTAAAATTAATTGTGTACATCACATGTCCTTTGACCCAGAGACCCTACATAAATAAATGCACTGGTGTGAATTTATATGTACAACAATATCTAATGCAACATTGTTTGTAGTGATTTTTAAAAAGATTTTTTGAAGATTTTTTTTATTTATTCATCACACACACACACACACACACACACACACACACACACAGAGGCAGAGACACAGGCAGAGGGGGAAGCAGGCTCCCCCGAGGAGCCTGGTGTGGGACTCAATCCAGGGACTCTGGAATCATGCCCTGAGCCGAAGGCAGACGCTTAACCACTGAGCCACCCAGGTGCTCGTTTGTAGTAATTTTTAATTAGTTTTATTTTTTAAAAGATTTTATTTATTCATTCATGAGAGACAGAGAGGCAGAGACACAGGCAGAGGGAGAAGTAGGCTCCCTGTGGGGAGCCCAATGTTGGACTGGATCCCAGGATCTCCTTAGCCTGAGCCAAAGGCAGACACTTAACCAGTGAGCAACCCAGGTGCCCTGTAGTGATTTTTAAAAGGAACTAAAGGAAACAGCTTGAATGTCCATCAATAGAGAGAAGGCTAATACTTTAAGAATATTATGCTGTTATTAAAAAGAATGAGTTAGAGCTCAATGTAAGAACTTGCAGTGCTGTACATAATGTGTCAAGTGGAAAAAAAAGCGAACTAAAGAGTAATATATGCCGTGCGAATTTAAAACGAACTATTTTACGTGATACGTATGTCTTTGTATGTGCTAATGCAAGCATAGAGAAGGCCAATAAAAAATAAATTTATTATTAAAAAAATATATCGAGCTGAATGATAAACACCAGAGGGGGGAAAAAAAGCATAGAGAAGGAAGTGAAAAGATACACAGTGCATTTCTGTCATTGGTGGCCTTAAAAGGTGACTAGGTATGTTATAGATATGTCTAGATCAAGTGACAGATATGCCAAACCTCCACAACACTCAGGACTAGGTTTGGTTGTACTTTTCGGATCTGCTTCTAAAAGGGGAAATGGGAATTCACTAAAGATCTGGCTCAGTAGATTCACAGGTATCTCTGAGGCCAAGGAAGACTTCCACCTCTGAAACTCAGGTCCCTCATCAGCTGCCTGAAACATGTGAAATGAGGACTTTGGATTGGCTCTTCTTCCAAAATGTTTGATATCACATTATAGATTTTGGTTTCCTAGGCTGGTGGCACAGAGGTGATCTGTCCTCACATCTGGAATTTGCATCAGCTGCCTCATGAGGGAACAGGAAACTGGATGTGCCAACCTCATTGGTAGAAATAAGATTTCTCACAGGTGTAGATAACTCAATCTCTCTCTGTCTCTCTCTCTTTAAGGTTTTATTTATTTATTCATGAGAGACACAGGAAGAGAGGCAGAGACACAGGCAGAGGGAGGAGAAGCAGACTCCATGCAAGGAACCCGATGTGGGACTCGATCCTGGGAATCTGGAATCATGCCCTGAGCCAAAGGCAGACACCCAACTACTGAGCCACCCAGGCATCCCTAGATAACTCAATCTTAAACTGAGTAGATCATATGACTCTATTCAGTTAGTCCTCTCCTACATAGCTCAGGTACAAGCTATCTCTATTATCATGCACAATATCTCCCAGGGGTCTTCTTAGGTTCAGCTAAATATTGAGACTCAGTAAGACTACTGGGGGCCACATTTGGTGTCAGAATCACTTGGAAGGGTTTAGATCAAGAGCAATGCTTGGAGCAGGGCTGAACTAGGCATCTCACCTCCCTGGGGTCCCTCCAATAATCTGTGCAGCAATGCACATGGGTGCTTCTCCCAAACCCCCTGTGTAACAGCTCAGATATGAGCAAAGAAGACTCACATCAGCCCCACATGGTAGCTGTCCTGACTTAGAAGTCTCGTACCCCTCATGAGCCAGGTCGTTCTTTAACGACCCCACAGGCATAGCTTCCGGGGACCCCACTGAAACCCAAGGAAAGCATCTTCATCCTCAGAGAAGCCCAAAGCTATGCTCCCTCATCAGGTATTTATAGTTGTGCTGGGCCAGATGCAATCAACCAATCAAGTAATTGCTTTAATAGAAGTAAGGTTGCCTAATGGCATAGTTGACATTCTATCTTTATCAGGTTTCAGAGGACCAAAAAACAGATAGTTAACTGAAGGTCAAATTGTCACTGTAAAACTTCCATGAATCTTTTACCTGCACCGTTCCATTCTATTTTAAAGATAATTTACAGCAAGATTTAAAGAGCCCCAAAAAGCTTTGCGCAGCGGCAGTATCCTAGCCAATGAGGTTCATCTTAGGTGCAATTATTGCTAATTGAAAACTTAAAGAACCACATATATTTAGGTACAACGTATTCCTAGGTTTTCGTTCTTCTCAAACACTCTTTCCATATTAACCTTGTCTATGCAGCCTTTTGTCAGACAATAATGTGAACTTTTGCTGTAGTCCAATACATTCATCTTTCCTTGAGGCTTTTGTCTTTTCTCTCTTCTTTAAGGCTCCCTTCTCCTGCCACAAGTTTTGCAAAGCATTTTCCTTGTCCGTGTCTGGCATGTTGGTGTGAATTAGAGAAAGGCACCAAACTCAAGGCTTGGAGAATGGATGGCTGACTGAACCGTTCATCTGGAGGAACAATTCTTGAACGAAGGTGTCCACATCTGGAGAAGAGCAGAGAAGGTAACATGCACTTTTCATTTCTGTAAAGAAACAAAACAAAAATTGAGATTCTAATTGGGACTGTGTTAAATATATGGACAGATTTGGAGAGAGAGTTGACTTTTTGAAACACTGAATCTCTCCTATCTGAACATAATAGAATTCATTCATTCAGTTCTTTTTTTTTTTTTTTTTTTGCCTTTAATGAATTTTCCAGATTTCTTAGTGTAGATTTGATGTGTTTCTTATTACGTTAAGCTCAAGACATTTCATAGGTCTGGATGCTATTGTGAATAGAATTTTTTCTAGTTTTTGAAGCTACTGATTTAGTGCATGTTATTCTTTAGTCATTTCACTGGCCTCTTGTTAGTTCTACTGTTTTTGTTTTTGTTTTTACAAGATTTTATTTATTTATTTGACAGAGAGAGAGAGTGCGCACAAGCAAGGGGAGCAGGAGAGGGAGAAGCAGGCTCCCCACCAAACAGGGAGCCTGATGCAATGCAGGGCTCTATCCCAGGACCCCAGGACCATGACCCAAGCCAAAGGCAGACACTTAACTAGGGAGCCACCCAGGCACCCTAGTTCTACTGGCTTTTAATTTAGAGAAAATCTACATACAGTGAAATGTACATATATTAAATATACAATTCAGTGAGTGTTGATAAATGTATGCGCTTGTGAAATAATGCCCCACTCAAGACAGTTCTAATAGCTTTTTTATAAAAATGATTTTCCAGGATTTCTTAAATGTAATCATATTATCCGCTAACAATGATAGTTTTGTTTCTTCCTTTCAATGTAACTGATTTATTTTTCTTATTGAATTTCACTGCTTAAGATGCCCAGCCCAATGCTAATTGTAGTAGTGGTAGTAGCTAGCATCCTTGCATTTTTAATGGAAAACCTTCCAATATTCCACCATGCAGGAGATATTTTTTATCAAATTAAGGACATTTTCTTCTTTTTTTTTTAATTAATTTTTATTGGTGTTCAATTTATCAACATACAGCAAAACACCCAGTGCTCATCCCGTCAAGTGTCCGCCTCAGTGCCCGTCACCCATTCCCCTCCAGCACCCGCCCTCCTCCCCTTTCCCCACCCCTACTTCGTTTCCTAGAGTTAGGAGTCTTTATGTTCTGTCTCCCTTCCTGATATTTCCCAACATTTCTTTTCCCTTCCTTTATATTCCCTTTCACTATTATTTATATTCCCCAAATGAATGAGAACATACACTGTTTGTCCTTCTCCGATTGACTTATTTCACTCAGCATAATACCCTCCAGTTCCATCCACGTTGAAGCAAATGGTGGGTATTTGTCGTTTCTACTACTCTTAGTTTCCTATGAATATTATTAGTATTTATTGGCTATTAAATTTTATTAAATGCATCTGTGAAAATAATCGTGCATATTTTCTTTATTAATTTAGCAGTACAGTGAATTATGATGGTATATTTGCTGCAGTTGAGCTGTCTCGTATTCCTGGGATTTAACCTGATGGAGTCATGATCCTTTTAGGATACTGCTGGATTCAGTTTATTAACATTTCATTTAGAAATTTTGTTTCTACAGTCCCAAGTTGTATTGGCTCATAGTTTTGTTTTCTTGTGGTCTCCTTTTCTGATATTAGGATTATTTCGAACTCTTAAAAATAAGCTGAGTAGCTGTCCGTCTATTTCTAGGCTCTGGAACCATTTGTGAAAGGTAGAAATTATCTTTTCCTGGAAGATTTAGTAAAGCCCATCTTAAAAACCACATGGAACTTCTTTAGAGATAAATTTTCAGTTACTTTTAAAATTTATTTTATCATTACTCTTGGGATTTTTGGAGGCCATTAGTAATGTTCTTACCAACCCCCCGCCCCCATTTTCACCCTCCTTCAAAGGCGACTACTACTCCTTTGTGTATCATCCTAGAATCGCAGTCTAGTTTTTGCCCCTTAGAAATCTCTAAAATAGATCAGAACTGTACATTAGTTGAAGGAACTCCAGAACAACCTGGCGCGCTAGAGTTAAAAACTCATTCCTGATTCTTTTCTCTAACAAAGACCATTTCCAATATAGCTGCCTGGAGGTTATATAATCAAATAAATCATCAAGAGTAAATACTGCAAATTTAAAAATGTATCTCCCATTATCAATTGCTAGGGATAAGTTAAAACCTAAAGTTTAAATAATCTTACCTTATGGGTTCAGATTTGAAGGTAACAACATGAAAATGTCTTTAGTTAAACTCCACAGATCATTCCTCCTAATTTCTTATTCCACTCAGGCTCAACCAGAAGGGTCTTCCTCCAAAGCCTGAGCAGAGTCAGGGTTCCTTCAATTAGCTACAGCCTGGGTGCTCCTCCACTGAAATTAATATAGTCAGTCCTTCAAGTCTAAGAAATTGAATTCATTCGGTGTCACATGTGTTCTGCTTCTGAGGTCTCAAGAGTTAACAGAACACACATGATTATGTCAGCTCTAGTGCTACATTTGCTATGTTTAGAAAATAAGCTATTCTGCACCTTGTAGAGGAGTGAAACCAAGTACAGGCACACCTCTGAGATATTGCAGGTTCAGTTCCAGACCACGACAATAAAGTGAACATCACAATAAAGCCAGTCAAATGAATTTTCCCCAGTGCATATAAATGTTATCTTTACCCCATATTACGATCTCTCAAGTGTGCAATACACAGCATTGTGTCTTAAAAAAAAAAAACAATGTACATATCTTAATTAAAAAATACATCATTGGGGTGCCTGGATGGCTCAGTC